>NW_021131650.1:0-600000 GCF_004193835.3 Ostrinia furnacalis
TTCGCATTTATAATATTAGGTGGGATTAGGTGGGAGATTAGTTGGGATTATTTTATCAATGTTTTATTTATAAGAAGTTGTTTTATTTAATGAGTAGTTATTTAATTTAAAATATTTATTTAATTTTAACTTAGTTGGCGATTATTTATATCTAGATAAAAATAACGTTACACATGATTAGTTTTAATAAAATTATAGCGATCGTCAATTGAAAGGTTTTTAAACGAAGGGCAAAAATATATTTTATTGTGCGATTTTTGTTTACAATAGGCGCAGTGGCCATAACTAGTTAGTCAAGTTGTGGCCTGCCCGGAGTGTCTTTTAAAAAATACAATTTTTAATTAAAGAGACGTTTATTCGTCTAGAGATGCGGCTTAAGACTAAATGTTCTGAGGGAACTTTCGCGGCTCGCAGGCCAGCGGGATGTTTAGTCTACAAATGATTCTGTTAACTCTTCAAAACAATTCCTAGAATATAGGTTGCTGATCATGCAGCATTGAAGAGTTGGCAGATGTAACTACTCCCTCCTTAAGTTCGAAGTTCTCGGCTTGAAGAGCTGGAGAACTTCGATTACACGTTTTAGTAATCTTTACACGATATTTAATTATTAAGTAAATTACAATTCCAATGATTATAAGGTAAATTACTAGAGTCCAGACACTAACACTATGCACTTCAATAAAGGCCTTTTCACTTTCATTTTCACTGTTATCACTTTTCTTGAGGGCTACCGTTAGAAGCTTCAAGTCCGTGAGGTCCACTCCCTGAAGGTCTACCGGTCATTGAGAGTACGGCTTGCATAAGCGACAGGTTTGTCACTGCCTATAGGGCCTTGTGATAGAACGGCTCCTAGCGCAAACTCTGAAGCGTCTGTAGTCAGTACATAAGGTTTATCGGGATCTGGATATTGAAGGATGGGTGCATTGACGAGCAATTGTTTACATTTCTCGAATGCATTAATGTAATTTGGATCATTAGTTGGCATTGAACTTTTCTTTTTCAAGCGTGCTGTCATTGGTTGGGTGACTTTTGCGAAGTCTTTGATAAATCGGCGGTAATAACCAATAAGTCCAAGAAAGCTTTTTATTTCGGTTGTAGTACGGGGTAATGGATAATTTAGTACGGCTTTAATTTTGTCATTATTAGGTTTTAGTCCAGTGTTTGTAATTGTGTGTCCTAAGTAAAGCACTTCTTTTCTTAGGAATTCTGATTTATCTAGCTGTATTTTTAAGTTAGTTTGCCTGAGTCTGTCGAAAACTGTACGTAATTTATTTATGTGTTCATCTAGGCTGGATGAGTAAATAATGATGTCGTCCAAATAAACTAAGCAATGTATGCCTTGCAATCCACGCAACACATTATCGATCGTTCGCTGGAATGTCGCTGGGGCTGTCTTAAGTCCGAACGGCATACGAGTGAATTCGTAATGTCCTGTACTTGTTGTGAACGCGGTTTTCTGTCTATCCTCTTCTGCTACCTCTATCTGGTGGTAACCACTAGCCAGGTCAAGGGTTGAGAAATAACAGCTGCGTCCTAAGTTATCGAACAAGTCGGTGATATTTGGCAAGGGATATTTGTCATCAATGGTAATTTCGTTTAATTTTCTATAGTCAATTACTAGCCTGAATTTCTGTTCGCCACTAGCGTCGAGTTTTTTTGGTACTAGATGTACTGGGGCACTCCAAGGTGAGAATGAGGGTTTAATTATATTGTTTTCTAACATTTTGTTTACTTGTTTATCTATTTCGTCTTTAACTACCTGCGGTTGTCTATAGGGTCTAATATAAATGGGGTCCTCATTGCGGGTCCTAATATGGTGTTTTACTTCGTTGGTAAATGTAAGCGGCAATTTGTCAGAATAGAATATGTCGCGATATTCCAAGCAAAGCTTCGAGATGCGATCACGTTCTTCCTGATTCATGTGGTCTAATCGTAATTTGGAAATATTTTCTGTAAGGATTTGGTCGATTTCTATATTGGTGTAATTTAGCTCTAATTTATTTATGGGAATTAATTGGTCTAATTGTTTTACAATGAATGGGCTGTTAATGGATAACGTAATTTCCTTTTCTAATGTGTTTTGAATGATGGTCGTTGCATAACCATCTTTGCAAGTTACTAAGGCGGCTGGCATACGGACACCATCACAGAATTGACGATATTCCATAATTGCTTCGCCTTCGACTACGTTGGTCGGAAGTTGTACACGTTGCTCACAACGCGGGGCCAATTTAATTAGGTTATTTGGATTGCATACTATAGGTATGTTTGCGGTATCAGTGTATAATATTTGATCTTTCATATCGATTTTTGCATTTAATTGCAGAAGAAGGTCTGTGCCAATGAGACCGTCGTATCGACCATCAACGTCGTATACGTAAAATTTGTGCAAGATTGGACTGTTAAAAGTCGGAAAAAGGGGAACTACTATGACTTGGTCGTGTTTACTTGAAGCATGTGTGCTGATCACTTGAAAGGGTTCATATTGTTTATGACAGGCGAAAAATTCGTCTGCTTTACGCGGGCTAATAAATGATCGTGCACTACCAGTGTCAATCATCAGGCGTGCGTCGATTTCTGGTATTTTAATGTAAGGCAAAGTTAAAATGTGCTTTATTTCTGAATTTAAATGTATTACGTTTTGTCCTGTAACGAGGCTGGTATTGGAAAATTTTCACATTCGTTTATTGGTTCATTTTGTTCTATGGCGGGATGCTCGTATTCTTGATCATCGCAAGTTTCTGGGTATTCGGAATAATTTGGTTGCTCAAAATCATATTGGTCTTGAGGGAAATACTCAGGGTATTCCTGGTATTCGGAAATTTCGGGTTCATCTAGGTAATAAAGCTCGTTAAGCTTGAAGCCTTGAGGTCTCTGGGGTAATGTACGCATGGTTACGTCAGTGGGCTGATGTGTAGGGGGTTTATATCCGAATTGCTGGTTATTAAGCTGTGGTCTATAGCCAAATTGCTGAGGTTGGTTTAGTTGGGGTCGGTAACCGAATTGCTGTTGGTTTAGTTGCGGTCGGTATCCGAATTGTTGGTTATTTAGTTGGGGTCGGTATCCGAATTGTTGGTTGTTTAGTTGGGGTCGGTATCCGAATTGTTGGTTCACTTGTGGTCGGTATCCGAACTGTGGGTTTGGTTGGGGTTTATAACCGAACTGCGGTTGATTTTGCTGTTGTGGTATTTTATGCTGTTTGCTAGGGGTAATTCCAAATTTAAATTGTTGTTGCGTATTGTTATTTGGTTGTAGGCCAAATTTAAATTGTGGTTGCGGATTAAAGAACTGTTTTAATCCCATAGTGTTTGGATTGGGCGTAAACGGGTTGTTGACCATTGGTTGTGGTCTTGGTTGAAATAAATTTGATTTAAGCATTTTGTTTCGTGAGTTGTATTGGTGAAGGAAATTAACTTCCTCCAGCACAATACTGAGGGCACTCTTTAATGAGCTGCAACCTTTTAGACGGACTATCCTAAGAAGGTCCTCGGGCAAATTGTATAAAAAGACATTCATAGCTAAGTTGTCGTAAATTATTGCTTTACTTCGTTTCAAATTTTCATCTGCTATTAAGTTAACTTTTGCAATTAAAGTACTTTTTACGTGTTGGATTCTGTTACAGAAATCTAGGTATGATTCGCTATTGGTAATTTTCAACGTTTCTAGTTCTATTGCTATGCATTCTTCGGATCGCGGGTCACCGAAGTGCTGTTCAAGTGCTAGCTTTAACTCTGTCCATGTTGAAATATCTTGGCGCTCGCTAATGAGCGTTGCTGCTTTTCCGGTTAGTCTTGATGTAATTACGTGGTATACGTATAGGTCTTGGTCCGGGTTTCCATCTACTCTACATGTTCTGATTACATATTCGCACTTTTGAATAAACAAGTTGAGTAATTTTTCATCGCCGTTGAAGACGGGGATGACAGAACTCATTTCACGCGGTATCTGAACGATGCGGTCCATGGTTTGTTTATTTATTCGCGTTGGTGTCAATGGATGTGATCGATGTTTGTATCACTTCTATAAACAGGAACGCGATTAAATTCTAAGTAATAACTATGTACAATTTATTAACTAAACTTAACACTTAATAAACACAATTGGAAATTAATTATATGTTTTACTTTAATTAATTTCTTTTAACTTNATGTTCCTGGTCAGGCTATAAGTGACTATTTGTCTTTTTTAAAAATAAATTTCTTTAACCATAAGTCTTGCATTAGAAAAATCGTTCACAGCTTTTACTTTAAAGGGGAATTACCAACAACCAAAAAGGTTCTTTCTGCTATAAATGCGGATGAATCATTGCCAAAGTTGAGTCTGACATCGTTAAAAAAAATACTCAAACACTTGAAATTTACATATTTAAAAAGAAGCAGGAACAATGGACTTATTGACAGGGGGATTATTCTGGTCCGGAATAAATAAATTATTATACAGTGTGAGTCACGTTAAAGTGTACATATGAAAATAGATGAACAAGACCTATTTTTGTCGACAAAAAAGAGGTCAAAAATTTTTGAGATTCTTTTTAAATTTTTTATATAATTTTTTTTCTTCCAATTACTTATTGTAAAGAAAACGTAATAACTTTTAAACTAAGAGGTATATCCTGATAAAATAACAGTAATAATGCTAAATAACAGGTGATACTAAAAAAATACATAAATACACAAAAAAGGCCAACAAATAATAAAAAATGATACTTTTTGAGAAAAATCTGCATTTTAATTCGTGTTTTTTTGGTTATTTGATAAATTTCTCCAAAAAATGCCCCTATAACCGGTAGTTTTTATTACTTTGTATTATTCGTATTACCTTCGTAAAACCAAAAATTGCATGTCTCTATCCCTATCACAACGTTTGCAATGATCGTTTTAGCGTTTTTAGCCTTAGTGTTCACAAATGCAGTCGGAGGCATCAAATACATATTATTATCACCAACAAAATAATTAGACATGCCTCCGACTGCATTTGTGTTTAATGGCTTCAATAGTGCGTATTTGAAGCACACTGGTTTCGCCAATGTCGAGTGTTTAACGAGACACGGTGGACAGTGAAATTTGAAGATTGCCCGGTGATAATTTATTTATTCCATTCTTCATTGAGTTTTTTTGTTAGTATCACCACCTAAAACAATGCGAGAATATTCAACTTGGTGGGCCGCTTCATTTGATGTCAAAATGAAGTCACATCAAATCACACAACATTAACTATAATAATAAAGAAATGGCAGTAAGGAACCATTGACTTGGCACGATTTTGTCTAGATTTCACTACTTTTTAGAGACAAACAAGCAGCTCCATAGAGACTTGGCCAGTTTTTTACAGAATATAATATTACGACTAATATTAGAATCAACGCTAGATCAGAATGGTTATGTTGCTCGCCTAAATTTTGAACGATTGACGTAGAATGACATATTGGCATTATTAAATAAGTTTCTAATAAAGCGCAAAGAATTGAATAATACATGTACTAAATACTCATTTTACAGTAAGTACTTATTTGGTTTGGTTTTCGTGCTTGGTTGAAATCTTGTTAACTCTAACAGTTCAAACAATATAAGCTAAGAGTGTCTTATATTTAGTGATGTAGGTCAACTCAGCACGAGAGAGGCTGTCTCAGCGTATCTCACGAGCCATCGCGGGCTACGTGTAATATCTTAACGACCTATAACCGCAGTGGCCGACATACACTATCTTAATAACGTACACGGGCCCCCAATACCAACTGTACCTAGTATTATGTACATCATTAGCTTTTGCCCGCAGCTTCACCCGCGTGAACTTTAGTTTGTCACAGATCGTCATAAATTATAGCCTATATATTCTGCGTTATAAAGAATAATAATCAAGTAAAGTTTCATAAAAATCCGTTCAGTAGTTTTTACGTGAAAGAGTAACAAACATCCATCCAGACATCTAGACATCCAAACTTTCGCGTTTATAATATTAGTAGGATTATCAATTTAGACGACGGTGATAGCCCTACCTACAAGTTACTTACTTACCTACCTGTTCGATTATGTTTTCGTAATCAATCAATGTCATAAAAATATTTGAACCTCTTTAAAATATTACTTTTGTAATAATAACATTGTGAGGACAAAGCGGAATTTTTGAGACAACAATAATGAAAACAGTTTAAAATCTTTTTTCCCTATCTGAAAACACAAAACAAGGATGAAATAAGACTTTATTGAGACCTACTAACTAACATCCACTGGGCAACCATTTTCACGATGCGCCAATAATAAGCTACAAAAAATTAGCCAAGTGCGTGTCGTGACACGCGCAGTGTAGGTTTCCGTAGTTGTCCGTCGTCAACACAATATATTTCAGAAGCAAGCAATTACTTCATCTAAAGTCACTTTTAATATTTTCTTCCAAGGAATTTTCAGTAGTTAAGAAATTTTATAATACATGAGTTAAATGACTATTACTCTTAAACTAACTGATGAATCTTAATCGCTATAGTTTTCCTCAAAAGTTCATGAAAAGCAGTAGCATTACGAATGTTTCCATATTTTTAAAGCCAACAGTTTAGAGTTTAGAGGGGGGGAACCCTAAAAAACAATTAATTCTCCGTACATTTATCGAAGAGGTCGGTAACGAAATGGGAAAAAACTTGTTATTTGATGTTACTCACTAAGAGCTTAATGTACAAACGGAAAAAGGTTTAATAATGTGGACCTTAATGTAATTGTAATAGATACTACTCTGCTACAAAAAACATTTCCTGATCAATCGTCGACTGTACATTCGAGGAAACACATATTTTCTCAAACAAACTGCTATTTCATGCTCTGTATTTTCATTAGAAGAGAACGTTCTCGAAAAAAGCCGTCTAAAAGAATCACACAAACAATTATCTTAAAAGGAAATGATAATTTTAGCCCATCATTTTGTTAGTAAAATGAGTTTCCAAAGTAACAAGTTGGAAAGAAAAGACGTAGAAAAAACTAAATAATGTCTTTTCTTTAGTCTTACTTTAAAAACCGAGATTCGAGAAATGTATTTAAATATTAAATTTCATTTTCCTTAGGTAGTACCTAAACAGAATACTTACTTAGTTTCCAGTTATACAAAGTTACTTCTAAAATTAGTAGGATAAATATAGAATGAATCGATTTTCATGTGAGTTTCAGCAGCACTCATAAAACTTTTACTAGTCTGGAAAGTTACTAGATATCGAAAAACTTCCTTTACGCGGGTCCGTTCTCATCTCTAAGTGAAAACTTATATGAATTTTATCACGTAGTAGCAGGTTATCACGAGCCAAGTAGAGCCCACAGCTAGACAGCTGTAATATGCTCAGTCGCTTCAAGCATTCGGGAGCATTCTACAATAAGCAAGCGCGTGTTACGCGAACACCATTCTTTCGCGAACCGCATGCTGCCTACTGCAACGCTTATCGAAATCCAACGAATGCTCCAGTGGCTATCCTCCTTTGAAAGTATCGTAGCAAAATGAAAAAAGATTGTAGCAAACAAGAAAATAATTATTTCAATTTCCATATTCTGGGTATATTAGAAATGATTGTCACGTTTTGTCTTGCGCACAGGTTTGTCCCTTGTTCGTTTGCACGCATATTCCCGTCACGTCCCCGAACTGGGATACCAATAAGAATACGTGGTTTGTTTCCGATGCATAATTCTCTTACATGGCTAAATTATCTGCCCACACGCATGTAAAAGAGTTTCACTTTCATATTTCCTTTCTATGATCAGTACCTCTAGTAGGAAAAACTTTCGAGTTCGTTTCGTTGCGTATTCAAAGTGTCATCGAAAAATTTTGTATGAAAAATTAAACAGCGCCCCCTAGGGCGGCTATAATATAGGGGGCGCTGTTTAATTTTTCATACAAAATTTTTCGATGACACTTTGAATACGCAACGAAACGAACNATATTTATAAATCTATTTCTGAATATTTAATTTTAAATAATATTAAACTTTAATTTATCTCTCAAGTATTCAATGCACTTTAATGTTTATCCTTTATATTTTTCATATTTAATTTCTCCACCTCCCAACCTGATCCTCATCCTTTTCTGTATTCCACCCCGGTTCGTTTTTTACCTAAACGTTTCCTAACCTTTTCTCCCACACCGTTGTGGCTAAACGCAAACCGCGAAAGCCAAGAAAAAAAAAAAAAAAAAAAAAAAAAAAAAAAAAAAATCGTCAAACAACTTTGATCTGAATAATTTTGAACTTTACTGACGAACAGTTAAAGATTATTTTCTCTAACTCGAGATTATTCTGTAACATAGTTTCAAAAGGTAATATTGTACTCGCGATTCGTTGAAGGAATCAATTTGAAAACTGACGAACCTTTTCATTCCGTGACTGTACGTTTTTGAAAATCTTTCTTGTTTGGGACACCAAAGCACATACTCATGTGACCAAAGTAAAGGTGCTTTCTCTTTCTAGTTTTGTAGTCGATCGTCGTGACCATTGGCGGAGTGCTTTCTTTTGTTTCAGTAGTCTCTTGATGTATGCTTTATACTATTTTAGACACTAACTTATTATTAACACTGTACGAGTACTCTATTATAGGTCGATTTCACAATAGTATATTTATTTTGTCTGCCTTAACTCCAGAATCTTTGATTCAAACGGAAGGCTAAGCATGCCGAAATTGAATTTCTGAAACGCTTGTAACAAGTTAATTTTCCGATTGCTCCAATATCCCAGTAGAATGTTCAGTAATGCGAAATTGACGTAAATTTAAAAATCTTATTATTCACTAGCTTTTGCCCGCGGTTTCACCCGCGTGAAATTTAGTTTGTCACAGATCGTCATAAATTATAGCCTATATGTTAATCTGGGCTATAAACAATAATACTGTAAAGTTTCAACAAAATCCGTTCAGTAGTTTTTGCGTGAAAGAGTAACAAACATCCAGACATCCAGACATCATGACATCCAAACTTTCGCATTTATAATATTACTAGCTTTCCGCCCGCGGCTTCGCNCGAAACGAACTCGAAAGTTTTTCCTACTAGAGGTACTGACTGAGGTCATATCATACACGCAACTTTTTTTACACTGTTTTTTTTTTGGAATTATTTAATTTTTAGCCTCTTATGTTTAAAATCCTGTTAATATTAAATAACTTACTTAGATACCTACTATTTCTAGGTGAATCAGAAAATATGAAGAGCTACTTGATTGATATGCTTAACTTGTAACCCAATCTGTACTTTCTAAAGACGTAGCTACTACACAAATTCAATTTCAATGACGAAGCCACCCGAAAAATGTGACTCAGCCCGCTAAAAAAACATTATAAAAGACGTTATGCCACATAATTGTAGCGGCAGTAAGATGCTTTTAGCTGAAAGAGAAAAGAAAAAAAACAACGCTCGGCTAAATCGCAAAACAACGCCTACTACGCATGGAAATACTTCCATTGTGTCAAGTCACTGTGCCCATTACACGCATTACTGGAAACAAAATGAAAGCGCTGGATTTCAAGCAGCGACGGTTTCCATCTTGTAATAACCACTCAAATCTGTAGCACAATTCATGTTAATTTAATTCGCAGCGATGGCAGGGTCTCGTTTTGTTTCAATTCAATGTAGCTTAGCTTAGCTGTTTATAAAGGAGAAACAATGGACATGAAGATCCTGAATGAAAATCAAAATTAGCATAAAACATGTCATTTCATTCATGTTTATTTTCATAACAATTGGGTACTTAATTGACACCATCTCCAAGATAAATTCTTCAAAAAACTCCTGAAAACCGTGGTAATTTAAGACTGTAAAATTGTGTAAATATTTAAATCTATTTTGAACTCGGTTCGTTATTCATACCATAAATAAATTAAATATTTTGTGCACATTTTGTTTACAAAAAAAAATTGTAGATAGAGTATAAAAATCCGGGATGACCAAGGCCTTTGATTAACAGTGATTCATGACATATGTAAGCCTTTCCCGATAATTTGTGGCATTAGGTGCTGTTATAAACGCAGGTGCAATTTTTAATTAAATAATTTACATTATGGTACAAAATCTCAAGACTAAAACTAAAAAGTGTGAATAGGCATGAACAAAAACTGTAGTGGTTTGACGAAGGTCGCACTTTGTAATATTTCATCAGATAGCAGCAAATTGGCTACTCGCCAGTGAAGACTTGATATTGACGAGGCGATATATTGCTTTTGCCTTGTCTGAAGTTTCTCTACAACACTTTACACCTCACAAAAGTCCCACATTTACATATTGCTCATACCCATAACTGAAATATCGAGGTGGATATTTTGTATGCAGCACGCATTTGTTTGTTCGGGTGGTAAATTCTGTTCAATAACTTATAATAGCACTGAAAGATAAACAATAGACAAGATAAAGTGCGATATTATGTGTTAGCGTTTGCCAATGCAGATAATTTCTTATCGCAATTTTATGGATTGTTGAATTTACAGACTCGATTTATTGTGAGTTAATTCAGTGCTAGCTTAGCTCTCCTACTAACTTATATTTTGCGAAGC
The DNA here is from genome assembly GCF_004193835.3 of Ostrinia furnacalis. Classification (NCBI taxonomy): domain Eukaryota; kingdom Metazoa; phylum Arthropoda; class Insecta; order Lepidoptera; family Crambidae; genus Ostrinia; species Ostrinia furnacalis. Next base: position 10,503 of record NW_021131650.1, read on the forward strand.
TTTTTTTTATCCTTGAACCTAAGTAGTCGCTCTTTCAACTTAAAAGTCAAGAGTTCAATTCTCAAATAGGACGTAAAATTGGTATTAATACTTTACTTAGTTATCTACGCCAAACAATTAAGTAGGGTAATTGCGCCGGTTTTCCGTCCAGCTCCTGTTTTCGTCCATTTGACCGACTTGCCACAAACAAATACGGAAAATTAGAATACAAACCTAACTTTCCGTGCAAGTTTGGACTTATTACAATCTATAATATCTAAGTTACAGTTCTGCCTGCATGAAAATGTAATTTGACAAGTAATAACTCCAAAAAAATCTACGGAAGTTGCTGGTGCACACAGGTGAATGGAAAACGTCGTCAAGTTAGAAAAAAAACGTGCCGGTAGGGAACTTTCATGATATGTTTGATTACTGTTTTAGCTACTTTACGTAATGTTTTTGGCACGTACGTCTAATTACTAGCATAATAAACACTATTTTAAGGGTTTATTAAAGTTTTTGTATAGAAATCTTAGATAATTAAGTGGACTAATACTAGCATAACAATTTTGCAAGATTTTGGTTTTCGTCCACGTGGACGGAAACCCTGACACCTAGTTAATATTTTTAATAATCATTTTACTTCAATGGACCTACAAAATACAATGTTTTTTCTTCCAATATGATCTTTATTGCTATTACATTAAACATTTTACTTTACGTCCACTTTTTAACAGTGATAAATCCATAAAAACGGTTAAAAAGATGTGGACGAAAACAAAAAACAGCTTTAAACGTTGTTGTGTTTTCGTCCATGACGTCATGAGCAAGCACTGGGGTGGACGAAAACCAAAATTAGCTATTCCTGTAGATTAGTTTTCGTCCATTTATCCTTCGACCTGTTGCAATATTTTCCTAAATTTAGGCAAGAAACTTATTTAAATCTTTTTGATATCATTTGAAAGCTAACAAAATTACCTTTCAAATGATATACCACAATCCATAGTTACTGTATTGTAGAATTGGTTTTAAGTTAATAATTCAACTGCACCCTTTTTGCTACACAGTGGTCGAAAACTAGCGTACACTAGGACGAAAACTGATTTTTTTGGACGAAAACTAGTGAAATCGCCTCTTTTGCATAAAATATTTTTTATAAAAAAACCCGTGGTATTTACTTATTGTCATATTATATTAACGTAAAGTAGACTATATAAGGACTAAAATGACATATGATACATATGAGTAAGGGTATTTTAGGATATTCATTTCGCATCACAAAGTTGGCAACTCCGATAATTGGACGAAAACTAACGCACTTACCCTATATTATATAAGTACCTACCTCCTAATGGTACAGCTATCTTCATAGTTGTTATCATTCGCTAGACTATAAGGATAACATTTGATCCAAATTCCTTCCCATTATCCCCACCAGCCCCGGTGTGCAAATCTTCGCCACGGGGGAGCTTGCCATTTGTCGAGTCGAGGATTATCGAGAGCGACGCGAGAGTTCAATTTGAGGTGAATGTGTTCAATTTAAATATGAATATGCGTCTCATAATGCGAGCCTGGTGACTGTGAAATTTTAATCCGAACTTGCAGCATAAATATTTAATTTATGCCCAAATAGCCCGGAAATTGGATCAGATAGAAAAACGTGATTCTGCCTTGAATTTTTCATGAAATTTGATATTGCCCTACCCGAAATATCTCGTAAATGCTTCTAATATGCAACAAAATTTTAGTTCATCACATATTTTTGTATAAAGAATAAATAAACACTTACAATTTACTGACCTAATGCAATAACAGCATGAGTACGCAATTCTAAATGGAACCAATTTGCAATAACCGAGTGTAGATATAATTTGAAATGAAAATCTTATCCAGAATGTTCATCCGCTTTAATCGGGAACGAAACGAAATTGTCCTTTGCCATGAAATATAATTGGCTAAACAAGCAGCAAAACGTGAAGCAACTGTGTAGATGTGTCAATTTAGAAGGGATCCCCAACAATTGGTTTATCCCTGTCATATCCGATCCCGAAGCCCAACTTTATACGGACTCAACAAAAACGTGACTGGAATCCAAAGTTGACATTGCAAACCCTACCTACGCACTGACGCATATGACACTTTTTTCTTAATACCAAAATTGTATTCTTCGCAAAAAGATTATACAAACCCGATGTAGGGTAAGTCCAGGATAGATGCCCCACTTTTTGAAACAGGTCTGTAGCTCAGTCAGCAAGTTTTTATCAACAATTTGATCTTAGTATCTGTAAACTTTGGTCTTTAGTCTATGATATTACTAAAATTATTTTAGTTTAAGTTATACCGATTCTGAGTAAATAGCATTTTAATTGACCTCTAAAAAGTGGGATAGACGCCTAATGTGGGGGATAGAAGACTCACTGTATGATTGCTTCAAAGGATAGATGCCTGATGCAGGGATAGATGACTCGTTAATACAGTTTTTTTAATTCTAAAGAACAAATGCTTTTTGAAATCAAACAAGCCAAGTATTATTATTTAAGATTGTTTGTTATTAAATGAATTAAATATGAAATTTAATATTTTTTATTAAAAATAGTATAGCCTGACCGGGAACATAAAAACCCTCGCCATGTTGCGGAAAACTAATGGTACTAATTTCTTTTAATGGCAACAGTAACTGAAAACTTCATTGAAATGTCACCTTGCATGTCAGTCTATTGTTGTCAAAGTGTAAACAAACTTTATTTTAAATGTTTGCAATTGATTTTGTGAATTAAATTGCTAAAATATTTTTATAGTCGTGAAAGAAAAGTGGTTCACGATGTGTTAATGTATTTGTCGAAGAGAAATACTAAGGGTTCGGACAATATTTTCATTGAATAATGTTTCCGACAAAGGTTGTCAAATTGACTGACATGTTTATCGTATAGTACAGTCCACTATGAAAATTAGCTGTAGTCTGTTTCAACTACCTATTTTAATGTTTTTTGTCACTTTCTAAGCTTTGAATTTTATGGAATTGGGAAAGAAGTACCGAGTTTGAAGCGTTCATGAGCAGACATTGCAGTTGAATATTCAAGTTCTGAATTTGATTATTGATGAATAATAAAATAAATCCTACTAGCTCGATTGATGGTTTCATTTAATTTATTTAAACCAGGTTTCCTTTAATGATATATTATTCGTTAATTTATGAAAATATCAAATTAGCCCGTAATCCTGAATCCTGGTACATAAATTTAGCCTATTAATTTAACACATGTACGACTGTACTCAGTGTTGCACTATCAAATGCAATTGAAGCGCCTCTATGCCAGGGTTTTTATGTTCCTGGTCAGGCTATACATAGTACATCCACCCGAAGTCGGGAAAAGAGGTAATTCGATCAGAAGGGCACCCTATTTATTACTTTCCTAAGGTTAGCCGTACTAGATTCTTTTTTTCTACTTACTTGCTACTTGTGACAAAAAGAGCAGGTTAGGATAGATGCCCCTAGGAGCATGGGACATGGCCCTAAGGGCATCTATACCCAAAATAAATTAGGCAACTATCCTTTTAGCATAGGATAGGTGCCTTTTTTAATAAAAAATGTAATAACACTAAAAATCGAATTAAACGTAGCTATCCCGTCTAATTTATAAGATAGTCTATCAAATTATATAAAAATCTGCTTCATTTTACAGCTGACAAAAAAAATATCCATTAAAAGATACTTACCAATTTTATTTGGACGCTCGCTAAGGTTTGGCCGCGGAAGATTTTTGCTCTCACTGGCTAAACGAACGCACTCTTTGATGGTTTACGAGGCGAAAAGTGGTACGGGGAGGTCCCTTTCTATTATACATACTATAACTTTATGCTAAGTTGCTTGTAACATAGTGTACTTAAAATCGCGGCACCTATCCCACTGGGGCATGTATCCTGGAATTACCCTACATGTCTTTCGAAGCCTCTCCTTAAGAATCAATTTCGGAAATCGTCACTAACGGCCCGAAAAATACGGTCCATTGAAGAAAAGGTTCATTAATTTGTGATTCCCCGAAGGACAACAAACACTAAACAAAAAGTTTAAGAGCTGAAGCGCAAGTAATTCTGTAAAAAATGCTTTGCCTTTAGTTGCCTCAATGAATAAGTACTTCCCATCCCATTATGTTTTCACATAAAATATCACGCATTACGCCTTTATGATAACGGGTATTAGGTACAAATTAAATATGAGTGTAATGTAGACAGCAATACTTAATTGTAAAAGTGTAAGTAGATAATCGGTTTGGACATGCTTGTACCCCGGTTCACCTTGCAAAAATGCGGATTAAAGATAATTCCTTATGTGAGTGCGGCTTAGATGAGGGATCAACCAACCATATATTTTTCAATTGTCCCAAAATTGGCTCCTCCTTGTTTGATTTTCTTCCTAAAAAATTCCCACTCCCTACTAACATTAAGTGTGTACTTAATTGTAATAACCCTTCCACTTTAAAATCCCTTGTTAAATTCATTAACTTAAACAAAATTAATTTGTAGGTGGATGGTACTGTTTGGCAATCGTTTTTAAATTATCCCTCTGAATGACAATTTTTTTTTTTTTCCCTAATTTGTCTCCTGCAACAACAACATCCCTTTTTTGTCTCCCTTATTTGTTTGTTATTTTTATATTTTATTTTCACGTATTGTGTTGTCTTATTTGTGATGTCTGTTTGTTTTAGGTATAAGTTTGCTTAGATTGCAGCTACAAAATTATTTATTTTCATAACATCCTCCGTGTAAAAGCTGCGCACGTGACATTGGCGGAATAGTGTGCCCTCAGTGGCGAAAAAACACAAGTTCATCGCCATAAACCAAAGAAGAAGAAGTAGGTAATCTTTTTTTCTCTATGAAAAGCGTCATTATGAACCTATAGAAAAGAGAATCGATCAACAATTGCTTCGAATGATGATTGTCCAACCTTTATTCGAATGAAATTATATGTTGATTCGAATTCGAATTGGCAGTCTAATTTATTTAATCAGTTTACATATTTATCAGTTTATTTGATTGAAATCTTTATTGTGCTACCAAGCTGGATCTTTTTTCGATTCTTTACATTGAAGTTGATTGGACTGAACATTTTTATCGTTGTTTATGAAGGGAATAATGACATTGATTCGAATCATGTCGATTTGAATTATCGATTAATTCGAATAGATTTCTTTTCAATTCGAGCCTCATCACTATGCCAGTCGGATGGCGTTTGAATTCGCATGCGGTTGAAGTACAAAAATGGCGCGGAAACTAATTCGGTTTGAGCTGGGTTGTGGCAAATGTAATTTTTTCGGCACCTGCACATCGGTCACGAGGCGACACGATTCGTCTTCGTTAACGACAAGCCCCACGTATTCGTGGCGCGAGCAGCCAACATTCATCAGGAGAAAAACTTGTATCCTATAGCTGTACCTACAGCTTGGAAACCCATGAATAATGATATAAACTCCGTAATTCCGTGAACGCCCACTGGCAAAATGGAAAGTGCTTCCTTTGAAATATTGCTGAGTTTGACACTGGGATAAGTACCGGCGTTGCTGATGCTACCTGAAGTCTATAAATTGAGTTGACAGACGACAGAGAGTGATGACGATGGAAATTGAGTCAGTAATTTCAATCTGTTAAACTTAACACTGTTGTAGGCAGGAAATGAAATACCTAATAGGATTATCAGTTTCATAACACGAGCCATCACAATATAGTATATCACCTTGTGCAACGAGGTAGGTACCATAAAGTTGCGGATTTAAGCCACTCTGCATTCAATACTTTGATTTAAAATTAGATGTTTTCTAAATTGACTCGATCAGTCCCCCTAGACAAATTGCACTTTTTGATTGAATCCAAAATCGAATCCGTCAAAACTCCATACAAAAAAAGACATTTCGACCACTTTTCGACTGGTTTGCGATTATAATGTGCACTTTATCTAGACCCACAGGAGTTCGATTCACCCACTGATGTACGTAAGGCAATTTACCCCACCACTACACCATCGGAACATCAAAACAAATAACTTTCAATACTTAATTTCCACGAAATCATTAAGAAGAACACTGTTATCTAATTTAATTATTAATTTTCTTAGACGCTAATTAAATTACAACGGATCTCTGATTAAAATGTTATACAGGAATTATAACTTTCTAATTGCTCAAACATTAACTCCAGGGATCAATTAATTAATTAATCTAATTCGTGCTTAGACTGGTACATCTAATCTTGATTCCCGGTCTAATCATGACCTATTTTCCTTCCTAGAAATGTTTACGTACACTGAGATGGAATGGGTTGTGAAGGTATTAAATTAATCCCATGCTAACGCGCATAGTATGAATATTAATTAATTTAAATAACGAATAGAAGCAGCAACAACATGAACAATAATTAAATAACTCTTTTTAACACTAATTAATTACTTACGGAACTATTTTCTATGTAAGTTTATTATCTAAACTCTAAACTTGTATAATTTTTGCACTGCCTTAGTTTCTCTGCTTGATCTGTGGTTGACTGGCAGAGACTGCCACCCGTCATTAAGTTCGCCACTTTATATCAGTTTTATATACAAATGTATAATTAAATGTGTATCGTTGTTGTATGTGAAGCGCTAAATTATTTATTTAAAGCGCTTTCATCTCGTGGATCCCTTTTCCTTGAGTTCAAATTAATTTAAAAGAGTATCCTAATTTAATTTTATCTTGACGAGATACACACATAACAAAAGAAAGAATAAAACGCTAATGATAACATCATACGGGTACCTACTACATTTAAACAGTCAATGTCGTACATGAACAATAAAAAATGGTTTTGTTTCTTTATTTCTGTACGTAATAATCAATTTTATTTTATAAATAGTAATTTCTATGGGCGATGGAGCTTTTAAATGAATGATTTATAGTACCTACAACATTGGCCCTGAACTGTCATTGTCTTCTTCTGTATTCGTGAAGATAAATTATGTTGTCAACTCTGTGACAGACAAACTTTATTTCAGTAAGTACTTTTTTATATAACCTAAATTACTCGTAAATTCCCAATTCTATTGGGGCAGACTATAATGTAGTAATTTTGTCTTGACACCCCCGCATTTTCTCTGTCATAATTTTGCATAACTATATTTTCTACCAGCGGCCGCCCGCGACTTCGTACGGGTGAATCCCATTTTACCTCCTTAGGGGTTAAATTTTGCAAAATCCCGTCTTAGTGAGCACCTTGAGTTTCTGAGATTTCGTGATGAGTGAGTGAGTGAGTGAGTTAGTGATCTTTCGCTTTTATAGATATAGATATAGTCTTGTCCCACACCAGACAATGTACGCACCATATTTGCATTCCATTTGCAAACCTTCATGCCGTTTAACGTAGGTCGAGAGTGTGGCCAACTGGCCACCGGTGGCTTTTTAATTTCATAACTTTGCATGCGAAATGCTTAACAAATAATGGACGTGATGCGGATTCTGCGGCTCTGTTTACTTGCCCAAATTATACGTGACATAATTTTTAGCCCGAGTTTTAATGGGGTCGAGGATTTGGACTTATTTAAATGGAAATCCATTTTGTTATTTGTGACAGAATATGCACAAACGCTTACATACGTGACCTTAGATTAAGTATTCACATTTTTAAAAAAGCATTTGTTTTAACAGTTGACAGTCGACCTTGATCCCCATAAATCTTCCTTTTATTTTAGGGTGTGCGTAAACTAAGATGCAAGCAACACAGCACAGGAATTTAAATAAAAAGATTACGTGAAAATAAAAGGTACATAATTTATTAGTTCTTTCTAGTTGAGTCTAAGTCGTGTGAAACTGTAAACAGAAATTAATCCTACATCTGACATCATAATGGACATTAATTTACTAATTTTATTCTCAAGTCTCACTTAAGCCGCAAATCGTTGTCATATTAATTCTTGTTGTGAAATATGACAGCGATTTGCGTTTTTAATTTGCTGTTCTCAATTTCGTGAACAAAACAGTTCTTAAGACATTACTCATCGTTGATGAAAAATGTCAGCTAAAGCGGAGCAGGAATAATGTCTGAAATGTTTTATGAAATGTACAAAACTACGTAACGTCTTAGTAGGTATTTTCAGTCAGCTCATTTGTGAGCTTTTACTCTCTGCCATTTAAATATTTGTCTTGAAAAGACATCTTTAAGGGACTTTATTTTGTACCTGTAAGAGGAAATATGGTGTTGTTTGTTCTCAAAAAGAAAACCTTCTTACAATTTAAATCTTCTTCAGTTATGCATGGTAAATATGAAACGCCCGCCTATTTACCCCACCTGTGTCAAAACTAGGACATGCGACGTCCCGGTCAAGGGTAAATCGGGACGAGCGCGGGTATGGCCCCGACAATGAAGAATGTTCACTAATTTTGTTTTTTAGCTTTCTGTATTCTCTGTTAAAAATAAAAAATACACGTGAAAGAATTATTTCGATACGTCAATTAGTTTCCAAGATATTCAATTTTAAAAGTGCGGGCGGCGGCCGGCCCGCCATTTTATGCGCGTGACGTCATATTACAACGACTGGCTCATATTTGTATGGGTGGAATCTTGCAAACTGAATTAAGACCCACTTCCAGGCAACCGATTAAGCTGAAATTTCGCAAACACATGTGATTTGGATGACCATGCAATATTATGATGACATGGAGCTGATCTGATGATGGAGCTGGAAGGTGGCCATAGGAACTCTATAATAAAACGACTTAAATGCATCGAGTTTGGGCTCGTTCGTTTTGTATTGATGAGTATTTTAATTCTATATAGTAATCGGGGTCTAATGATGGAGCTGGAAGGTAATTCGCAATAAAACGACACAATCGCATCAAGTTTGGGTTTGGTTCAATTTTAATTTCTGTGATGGGTCTGGGTGTTAATATGTATAATAAGTTTGTATTTACAAAAAAAAATTATTTAAGTATGTTTATATCCGTTTTCTAGTTTTTTATTGCACATTAAGTGTCTTTACACAAGGTCTTAAATCAATAACAATTAAACTTCAAACTAAATAATACTTAAACAGTTAACAATGTATAGATAAGTTTGTAAGTAAATATAAGAATTATTTTGAGAGGCATGGTTCAGTAATCGAGCGGAGGTCAATAAAAAGGCAATCAAACAGTCCAATTACTAGCACGGGTCAACACAAATCAATCGGTTATTGATCACGAAACTTCACAAAAAAACAAAGGAGAGAATATGTCGACAGATCGCCAAAGCAAAAAGCAGACAGACCTCGTATAAAAACACAATATTAAAAAAAATACATATCTATTTGTTTGTAACCAAATTCTATTATTAAAATTCTAAGGCTGAGTTGCACCATCTTACTTTAACTTTAACAAACGTCAAAATTCTGTCAAACTCCATACAAAAAGCACCGGTTACCGTCATAGTTACGGTCAAAGTTAGGTGGTGCAACTCAACCTAAAACTAAAAAAGATTGAAGAAAAAGAAACATTTCGTTTTAAACCTTAACCGTATGACAATAAAGTGCACAATGGTATTTCGTATTGCAACCTAAGCCCTGATTGTCTCTTATTGGTCGTAGTAAAAATATAGTAAAATGCGTAACCAATTAGAGACGGGGTGAGCACGTGACCGGAGCGATGCGCTTACGCTAAAATTTCTACAAAGTGGTCAGGCGGAAGAGTCCCCGATAGTACGTCACACGGGCTCACGTGACCGTCGGCGGGACTCAATATTTAAGCGAACTTTGAATGCCTATAAAATCATAACTACTGGGTATTTTTGAATGAAATAAAAACTAATGTATTTGTAAATGTAAAAGCTTAACTGTAACATAGGTTTCAAGTGATTTTGCATACCTAGTAACATTCTCAATTGGGGCATCCCGCGCAAGCCGCTAACGTCGCAATTACCGCATCGCTCTCTATTTTGTATAGCAACCTGACCTGGTACGATGTATAAGTCACCGTAACCTTATTCTTCAATTACTGTATGAGAACCCTTTAAAGATCCGTGCGTAGTATGTAACATTTAGCCATTGAAACAGACGGAGCTACTTTGTTTTAAACTCTGTAGAGAAACCTAGAGGCCTCGTATACATAATTTCTCTATCCATCTACCAGACTAATATTCGAGTACATGTTTAGAAATAATCGAGTGAGATCACTTTGGCTATCGTTTCCATCCTGTATAATAACATGTCTTTCACCATTTTGTGATATTTTTCTTTTGTAAGTAAAGATGTAGGTATAACGCTAGATTAAACGCATTTAGCATGTTTAATAGTTACTGTATCAAGTTCCAGTGCTAAGTCAACACCATGTTACCCGGCCAAAATCAACGGGACTTACCTGGAGTTGGGAGATTCTGCAACAGCTGGGCGCAAATACTTGGACGATTCAACTAGCAAGTACCGCAATTAACTCTCCTACTGGGATTTGATAACTCGTCGGTTAAATATGAAGTTATACTAATTTACATTACCTACGTGTGTCTGTACTGACGGGCTATTTGATCTCGGTAAGTATACCTACCTGGTTGTGGTGCTGTCAATACTGCGGAAAAGGCAGAAAGCTGAAGTTTGTAGTTTCAGTTCTCTTCGCATAAGATCTTTGAAATTTCCCTTTCAGTGAGAAAAAGGAAGGTTTACAGTTTGTATGAGATAGGTAATATTTGATTAAATTCGTGATTTCTTTGTGCCTATGTCTATGGCAAAAGGATGACCCGAAGTGGTAGTTTCATAGGAAGACAGTATTCAACAAGTGAATGAAAATCTAAATCGGAAATGTTGTAACCAAATGTAATCAGAAAACCAATTCGTCTAGTGTAGCGTATTATTTGTGGCGTTTTCTCGTTACAACTTTGAACGCGCGCTTAAAATATGCCCGCCGATGTGTCAGGCGTGGTCTATCTGCCCCAAGCCCAGAACGTGTACAGTCAAAGCCTAAATAACAGTGCTTATAAGTTTAGTAAAATTACTAATGATCAAGATTGCGAAAGATCTTTCCTTTAGCTACTCTTTACCTTTGAATGCAAGTTCATCAAGATTAAGTAACTACTAATCGAAAATGGGTTCCACACTTATGTTCAAATGAATTTTTCGATGGGCTGTAAAATCAATTAAATATTTAGTAGAGTATCAGTCTCTACTCCATCTTCTAATGAAAATTGTCTAATGAAAAAAAAATATAAAGACTACACTGAGTGATTGATGTCTGCGCCATTTTTTAAGAAGGATTAGTTTAATTAACTTATTTTACAGCAGCCTTTGTAGCTTATGGCCTCGACTGTATTATTCAGACGACAATAAATCATCTCGACAATCCCCGCAGATATCGGGTCGCAGCCGATACCTACTTGCGCTGATCGATGCCCCTCAATTTATTTGATCGGCCCACGCATGCAAACAAAACACAATTTGTCGTAAAACAATAATAATTAGTACTAATGCATTAGACAACACCCGACAATGTTACCGTTGACATGACATAAGTAATCAAACAATAAGGTAATGTAGGCATTAATATAATATTAATTTGACCGTTGTTATGGCGAGGTAAATAATAAAGTAGACTGTCACAGGAACACAAATTGTACTCGTATCAGACGTCAATCGATTACTAATACATATTTGATCAAAGGCCCTACATTTAATGCATTCATTTTAAAAATATTCAACAGTACCTACCTCCATAGTAATTTATTATTTTAACTGATATTCTTACAAGTCATTTTAGGGTCATCATACCTAATGCAACTCACATTTTATGTTACCTAGTGGTACCGTATCTTGTAACGAGATTTATTTATAAATGAAACACAGGTATTTCCACTCGCACTCTTTTATTTAATGCAAATTAATTTGTTTACGATAAACATTTTAAAATCAAGGACTCAAGGTCGAAGTTACTAAAGCGCCCTGAGTAGCCGTAGAGGGATTTATCACTTTTTCAAATTGCAGTAGAATAATGAGATAAGTAACGAGCAAACCGATAAATTTGAAGGGCAAAGATATGTCAATTTGAACCATATGCAGCAGGGAAAACGACAGGTCCCGCGCTTCGGTCAGCGCGAGGAGCGCGCGCGCAGCGCTGCGACCTTTTTTGTCTGGAAAATAACGTAGTTATTAACTTCATAGACAAAGCTAAAGTCAATAAATAGTCATAAGTAACGATGGCGTAAGACGATGAAAAGATTTCAATCCAAAGTAGTTAAACAAATAAAATAAAAATAAAACCTCAATTTTGTCGAAAAATTAAATGTTAAATAAATGTTACACATGACCTTAAAACAAATGTTTGGGAACAGATCATACGAGTAGACAGTCGATAGTAATCGCAATTCCTGTGCGGTCCTCAAAACGTCGTGCTACAATTAGCACGGGAGTTTCAATCGATAAGTATCGACGACCAAAATAACAGTCCTACCTTCATTCTCATTCAAAAGTGACTCTGCAACTTGCAATACGAAATAAAACTTACGCAAGTAAAACAGACATCGTAGTTCTAGGATGTATTCACAAAGTACTTACTATTCGGTACAGAAATTAAATACCTACATAATTGTAATTCTCGGAAAACATAATTTATTGTTTTACAGGGTTATTTGAAAAACACCAGCAAGCTCGCAGGTTAGCTATCTGCTAACATCATAACAAAAATTTATAAAACAAAATAGTAATTTAATTTTCTGCTCTAACCTTTATAAATCTACACGCATTATCAAGATCAGATAAGCAAACGATGACTGTCTGTATTATCAGCAAGTTTAAGTCAGTAACTTACCGAGCTTATTCTCATAGAGCCTAGAAGCCAGGAGCTCCCTCAAGCGCCTGACCTCCCCGTGGACTCGGTCTCCGAACATGCAGGGCGAGAACAGAGGAATCATCTCCATCGCCATGAAGGTTATATATTTTACTGCCAACCCAGCTGGATTCTGTAACATTTCGCATTTAATTATTTACTTAAAATTTAATAACATAGAGTCACTTCTAAATATGTTATTTATGTAGCATTTGTCTGCTTAAAACATGGTGGAAACATACATATAAAATTGACTTTACCTCTTTACGCATAAGTAAGAATGAAACTTGGTAACAACAGATCAGGGTTGAAATAAATGTTGTTATTATAATAACCAGTAACTGAAACAAAGTTGTGTTACATTTCAGCAAGTCATTAAGAAAATCATAATATATTACTCATACGCTAGATTTATTCGAAACTTTGTATACAATTCGTTTCGCATAACTCTAGAAATATTATTTTATTCACCTGCCATTTTATAGCGTCAAGTAAAAAATCATAAGCTTTTATCATAAGGTGGTAAAGGTCCATTAATTTCATCATGTCGGTATTTTTCATTTTATCAATTTTACCAGATGTAAGCTCATCGACATTCGGGCACTTAGCAGACTTTCCGTTAGACAGCGCTGACTCCACGAAATAATTGATGAGACGCAGCCGAGGCACTAGGAGGCTCAGGAGGTGGCCGTAGTAGTACAACTCCAAACAATGAAGGAAATTACTCGGCATCATTTGTATGTAATAATTTCCACCTGGTTTTATTTCCTCGTTATAATACAAAAAAGACCAATTGATCGTCACGAAAGACACAAAAGACACCCACAAAGCGATTATATTCTTAATAGACTGGTTGTTTGTTTTTGGTCTGCAGCCTGTTTCAGCGTCGAATGTGTTTAACTTGTTATAATATCTATCCATTCTCTTCCAAATGATAAAACTGAATATTACGCTAAACATATATTCTGTGAAAACCACCTGAACCACAAATAAATCGAAATCGCCGAATACATATGAGTAATAACCTACACCAGCAACCAAAAGTATAGTTTGCATAAATGCTAAAGTCGTAATGATGAATCTTCCTTCATTGAGTATGACGGGCAACCTGTTGAGGCCCAGTATGCTCGCAGTTACAATGTACACCTTGGAGAGAGTATCTCTGACTGGTTTCTGATTTTTTTTAAAGAACGTGTTCACGCGAACTTTGGGGGCCGCCATTTCGACGACTGCACCTTCCGTTGTAGTGGCCGAAAAGCTGTTAATTCCACTAATAAAAGTAATGAACAATTTTTTCATTAGTGATGTCCCGATCGTTCATTTTCTTATGACAAATAATTAAATTTTCAAATAGGTATAAGGTTTCAAAGAGAATAAAATGATAAAATTGAGTGTTCTTTTTGTTCCATATATTTTATTAAAACTCCAAGTGGTTCGCGAATTACCACGTTAAATTAAAAATAACGACGTCACAAGTTAAGTAACACTGCATCGATTTCGATAAACAAAAGCTAAGTGTACATTAAAATTTTAATCAAAATTAAAAAGATTAGAAATATCTAATACCTATTCATATACTTGGCGCGTCACTACCTACTACTCTAATATGAATAAGTCAATTTACTTCCCGCTTCTTCTGTATATTAATGTAATTTATTAGGTATCTACTAGCTTTTGCCCACAGCTTCGCCCCTGTGGAATTCAGTCTCTCTGGCTGAAGCAAAAATATAGTTTCATATTCCTTACTTTTGTAACAGATAGTATATCGTTTAGTATTATCGAGTGCTCCTTTAACGTTATTTTCTTAGTTTATTATTTATTTCGTTATTCGATACGTTATTCGTTATTTTAACGGTTGTCCGAAAATGTCACTTTGACTTGACAGCCAAGCGCTCACTTCAGACTGTTGCTCTCGGCCCGCCGCCATTCTCGAACGAGCCGACCTGAGCCCCGATTACGGTAATTTTTAACGTCAACAATCCAGACACGCTTCTCGATTCTGCGATACGATTGGTCGTTCAACAGCGTACGTCAGCTGTTTTGACCAATCGTATTGCAGAATCAGAAACGCGTCTGGATTGTAGACGTTAAAAGTTACCGTAATCGGGGCTCTGCTGTGAACACTAAGGTTAGTGATGATAATTTGTTATTTGATTTGTCTATCGTGAGTGTTGTAATAAATATAATTGTTTAACTATAATTTGTCGTTTGAATTGACTACCTTCTGAGATGGAATCTTACATCTCAGAAGTGGGATAGTTCAAAACGAAACGTTTTGCAATTACCACCCCACAAGACTGACGGTTAGTAATTAAAATATTGATAAATATCTAAAATATATCTCAAGGTGATTAGAATAACACATATTGATTGAGCCTGTAACATTTTATTCTTGATTTCGACCATTACGTATCCGATGCAAATAGATTTATTTTTATTTTATTTTTACGTTCACATCATTGCTGAACCAAATGTTCAAAATACTTTGCACATGAAGTAAAATACAGTTGTTTAACTACGTTGAACACCTTCTCACTGTAAAATATTGTATTTCTAACCGGATGCAAATGGATATAAATCATAAAAGCATTAATTTAGTTTGAACGTTCTCTGTTAAACATTTTTTTTTCTTCCCTTTTTACTTGGTGTTTCCATGAAATATTAACTAGATACTTCTATCTATATATATAAAAATGAAACCCGTTTCGCGTTGTCACGGCATCACGTGTGAACGGCTGAACCGATTTCGATAATTCTTTTTTTTAAATGTTTGTGGAAGTCCAAGGATGGTTCTTACGGAAAAAAATATTAAGAAAATCTCTACGCTAAGGCGGTACGAAGTTCGCCGGGTCAGCTAGTATTAATATAATTTGGCATTATGAGTTTGGACTGTTTCTTGCGTAATATTACTTTGCCATAATGCCCATAACATAATACTTAAATTACGATGGTAAATAAGTCTCTAAAATGACATGTATGTAAATCTATAATTCAGTTAATTACCTGATTAAGTTGACTACTTAGTGAATTTATAATTATGATAATTTTAGCATTTCTTTACGTTATTTATGAATTAAAACCACGATTTGAGAGTAATCTATGCATTGTATCATAATATAATAGAGCGAACGCAGGGACCCGTTCGTGGAGGATGGCCGATTGTAACAGATAGTATATCGTTTAGTATTATCGAGTGCTCCTTTAACGTTATTTTCTTAGTTTATTATTTATTTCGTTATTCGATACGTTATTCGTTATTTTAACGGTTGTCCGAAAATGTCACTTTGACTTGACAGCCAAGCGCTCACTTCAGACTGTTGCACTCGGCCCGCCGCCATTCTCGAACGAGCCGTCCTGCTGTGAACACTAAGGTTAGTGATGATAATTTGTTATTTGATTTGTCTATCGTGAGTGTTGTAATAAATATAATTGTTTAACTATAATTTGTCGTTTGAATTGACTACCTTCTGAGATGGAATCTTACACTTTCGAATGAACTAAATGTACCGTTTTATCTAGAGTCAATTTATCTCAATAAAAAAATCAACAAAATCAATTGAGGCATGGAAACGTAACAAACAGACGGACAGAGTTACTTTCGCATTTGTAAGTAATATTGCTTGGATGTGAATTATGTGGAATATTCTGTCTTACCACAATATGTCATTACATTATTATTTATTAACATTTCAATATCCGCATCGAGGTATTAAAACATCTAATGTAGTTGTATTAAGTGTTTATTTTGCACCTGACAATTTTATTATTTTCTCTTAAGATATTCTGTAGTACCTAACTCTTATCGATCGGTACCTACACATAAAAGAGCCTAAAGAAATTACAAAGGAATAAACACACTACGCTAATTGATTAGTGACTTACAATAAATTAATATCAATCGTATAGACACTTACGTGATTGACAGTTAAATTTTAATTTAGGGATAGATATTATGTAATGTCATTTCTGTTGAAGTACTCGTAGGTGTGGGATTAATAACTTTTTCGAATTGCAGTAAAATGATAAGATATGTGACGAGCAAGCCGATGAACTTGAAGGGCAGAGATATGTCGACTTGAAACATCCGCAGCAGGGAGAACGACAGGTCCTGCGCCTCGGTCAGCGCGAGGAGCGCGCGCGCAGCGCTGCGGCCCGATTTATCTGGAAAAACAAAAATAAGCAACTAAATATCTAAGTAAGTACCTACCTACTACAATTATGTTACTAAGGTCCTATTCGAGTTCGACCAAACTTTTATCCGAGAATAACTCCTTGTATAACTGGCACAATGACAGTATCAGTGTGGAAAATATGTCAAAATGTCGAATAACTGACGATTTATTCTGAGATTAATATTGACTCTTGTTTTGTCGAATCCACCCTTATATATAAACCTTTATAAGGGTGAATTCGACCAAACAAGTCATAATAATTCATCATCATCATCATCATTTCAGCCATAGGACGTCCACTGCTGAACATAGGCCTCCCCCAATGCTTTCTATGTTGATTGATGGGCAGGGCACATAGTACGCAGAACTGACGGCCGATAGGGCAAAAAGGTTCTGGAATGGAGGCCGCGTACCGGAAAATGCAGCGTGGGACGGACGTCCACCTACAAGGTGGACCGACGACATCGTAAAGGTAGCAGGGAAGCGCTGGACAAAGGCCGCTACCAATCGATCAACATAGTCATAATAAGAATGTAAATAATTAAATGGACAAGAGGTTCTCCATTCGGTAGGTATCTTTTCCTCAAGACGTTGGTTCGCTCTGGTTCCGAAGCTTAGTAAAAATAACAAGTAAAATCTGCATTTTTGCATATCACGTGAATTCATGTGCAAAGCGTACGGGATTCTGAGCACGAAAATGGGTACATGGTCAAGAGCTATCGCATTGTGTGTTTTAAAAAATAAAGAAACAATCCACTTGATATTAGTTTATAATGGCTCCAAAAATATAGTTTTTGTCCTGTGTGAATTTGACAGCTACGAATAGTATGCAGCTACAGTTAGTGAGCATTCTATTTGACTTACGAAACTGGGTACAATCAAATATCATGCATAAATAAGTAATGAATGATATAATATTAGATAACAAGCTATAATAATTTTAGATAGCAAGCTGCAGCTGTAGCAACACAGCCGAAACATCAAGCCGTGAGTACCTACATACTTAAGTAACTCATATAAAAATGTCGCGGAAAGTACCAGAAAGCGGGCAGCGCAGGGCCGGTCGTGGAAATCCTTGGAGGCCTTTGTCCAACAGGGACGTCATTTGGCTGAAACGAACGATAGAATTGTCGCGATGAGACTCGTGCTTTTCTATTTTAATTGAAATGGAACGCAAAACTTTAAAAACTTATTAGGTATTTACCAAGCTTATTCTCGTACAGCCTAGAAGCGAGCAGTTCCCTCAGCCGTCGCACCTCGCAGTGCACTTGATCTCCAAACATGCAGGGCGAGAATAAAGCGATCATTTCTGCGGTCGTTCTGAACACGTTAGTCAGTATGTCTTTCAGTGGTCTCTGCAATGTTTTCGGTTTAAATAAAATATTAGGAAGTCATGGAAAAATACTCGTTGGATACTAATGATTCTATATTAAACGATTAGGTTCATTTTAATAATACTCGAAAGTAAAAGTATTGACGAATCGTTAACATGAAGTACCTACTTTTTGTTTGTGAAGCCATTATTCATAAAAATGTAAATGATTGCAAACTGAATATTTACTTATTTTTTACCTCTTTACCAATAATGTCCGAAGCGAAATGATAAATAATATTCAAAGTTGTTATGAACGTTGTACTAATTATCACCAGCAACTGAAACAATTTGAATAATTCGTTTTAGAAAAAATACTAGATGCCTATACCTTATAAAGCTTTTATATACAAACAATTACAGACATATAAATTCAATACTCCAAAATTAAGTAGAAAATAGGCACCTGCCATTTTATCGCATCGATCAAATAGTCGTACGCGTTCATGATGTTATGGTAAAGGTCCATCAATTTCGTTATATCTGTATTTCTGATGTTTTTCCTTTTAAAAGACTTGAATTGCTCGATATTTGGAAGTTTAACAGATTTCCCATTGGAAAGTTTTGACTCAACGAAGTAATTAATAAGCCGAAGTCGAGGGCTTAAGAGGCTTAGGACATGCCCGGAATAGTGCAGCTCTAAACAGCGCAAAACGAAGAATACCTATAGCCAAATATCCACTATAAATCGATAGCTGATACCAAACAATGAACAATGCCGCGTAGATCATTACGGTAACCAAGTTTCTAATCGCCAGGTTATTCAGTTTTGGTCTGCAGCCTATTTCGACATCGAATTTGTTTATCTCATTATAGTACAACTCGATCCTTTTCCAAGTGATAAAACTGAAAGTGATGCAGAATATGTACTCGGTGAAGTTCATGATTACTACGAGCCTATGATAATCAGCTCTGGTGTACATAAAGTAGATTATTGAAGCACATAATAGCAAAGTATACAGGACTGCAAATGACGTAACAATGTATTTTGTTTTGTTCAGAATAACGGGCAAGCGGTTCAGCCCCAATAGACTGGCTACTCCAATGTAAAACTTGGATAGGGGGTCTATGTATGATGTCTGCTTTTGTTGAAAGAAATTGTCCACCCTAACGTTATGGGATGCCATGGTGACTTGAGGACTGTTACTGCAATAAACCAAACTTCGCTACAGTTTAATTCCCTAATGGCGAAGAGCATTAAGGTGCAATAATAACATGCCTGAAACCTAAATGCCAATTTCCAATTAATTAATTACACCGAGTGCCCAGTCAACTTTAACACAAGTTTAATGGTGGCGAAATAACCTAATGAAAACCATTTTATGCATACCTAATTTTCTATAATACACCACTAAATTTTTATCACCGAAAAAAAAAATTCTGGGTAATGAGTTATTGATACTGATCCCATTTGTGCAAAAAAAGTAGTTAAATAAAGTGACTCAAAATTTCCTCCGAAAATTGGTAATTTATGGACACATGCGTCACTAGCACTATTTACGTACGATAATGTAACACTTATTAGAATTCAGAATGGTCTAAGTTAGCTAAGTATGTAATAATAACACTGGAAGCTTTGTCGAGGCGTGAGCGAGACAGACAGATCGATGCAACGTGCGAGAGCGTACGACTACTCTAGCGAGCAGCGGAGTGACAAAGCTGTGACGCGTAAAATACGGACTAAAGGAAATTTAATAAAAAAATTAACTTTATGAAAAACATTTCTTTTTCTTTTGCTTTAAATATTTCACACGTTTCTACATAACCTGTTAAAATTTTTTCGGTGATAAAAATTTAGTGGTGTATATTTTTATCTAACAAAAACACAGAATGCATGTAGGCGGAAAATCTTTTGTCTCAAAATGCAAGTATGAGTTATTTCATGCCTACATAGAGCGCCGCCATTTGATTATTACGAGTTCGAAAACATATGAGCAGTGAAGATAATATGGCCACACCTTAAAGGTGAGGTCACATGTCAATTTTGGTAATGGATCCGCACCTGCTCATGGAGCTGTATCAGAGTAAATACAAATGAGTAGGTCATCTTCATAGAAACGCACCGAGCGCGGTTTGTATGTGAGCACGCCAATATACGTATGCGGCGCGCACGCACACACTGACAAAATTCGGCGCACTTCACCGCTAATCACCGCAAAATTTTGTCAGTGTGAGCGTGCGCACCGCATACGTGTTGGCGCGCTCACATACAAACCGCACCCGTGCGTTCCTATTAGGGTTTGTACCCGGGTAATCCCGGAACCGAAAGAACCGGGAAAACCCGGGTTTTTTCGACAGCTTAAGAACCGGGTTTTAAAAATTCAAAACCCGGTTCTTTCGGTACTTTCGGGTTTTGCATATTTATCTAAAAATCTGTTATAGGTATTATGCATGAGTCTTAACAAGAACATTGCGAACGTATAGAGAACCTAAAGATATCAGATTAGCTACCAATAAAGATTACCTACTTATTGATTTTGTATTTTGTTTTTTTTTATAAGATATGTAAATATTTTAAGCATTTTTCTTACATTTTTTTAAATCTCTGGCATATTTTTGTTTGCGCTTACGCTGCGACAGGTTATACAGAAGATTGACGAGTATAACTTGCCACTATGCTTGGCGTTCGTAGACTATGAGAAGGTCTTCGATTCGTTCGGGTCTTGGGCAGTGCTTACAGTCTCTTCAGCGGTGCCGTATTGACTATCGGTATATCGAGGTGCTTCAGCACCTCCAGCACATGAAGTGCTTGTANTTAGTCAATTAACACTGAAAAACGTCTATGTTTTTTAAATTTGCCAAAAAATAATTAAATAATGATTAAAACTGATTAATTTACTACTAGATCCTTTATTAATAGTTATTAGATATATATATTAACTCTTTGATAAATTCAAATTGGTTCAAATATGAAATTATGAAGAATTTTAGATAGGGGTCTGTGAGACCCGACGTCCATGGGAGTGTGATTATTTTTTCACGACTATAGTTAAATGTTAACTATAAATAATAAAGAAATCGCAGTAACGAACCATAGACTTGGCACGACTTTGTCTAGATTTCATTACTTTTTAGAGATAAACAACTAGGGTTTGTACCCGGGTAATCCCGGAACCGAAAGAACCGGGAAAACCCGGGTTTTTTCGACAGCTTAAGAACCGGGTTTTAAAAATTCAAAACCCGGTTCTTTCGGTACTTTCGGGTTTTGCATTACTTATTGGTTTTGTATTTTGTTTTTTTTTATGAGATATGTAAATATTTTAAGCATTTATCTTACATTTTTTTAAAATCACTGGCATATTTTTGTTTGCGCTTACGCTGCGACAGGTTATACAGAAGATTGACGAGTATAACTTGATCGAGTTTCCTAACAGGTAGGCCTGAGGATGAATATGGACAAAACAAAGCTTATGTCCAATGTCCATGTTGCGCCCTACCTAGTTTCGGTTGGGAGCTCAATCCTCGAGATTGTTGACGATCCAGCTAGGTAGGTCCAATTTCGAAAAAGGAGTCAATCGTCGAATCCAACACGGCTAGGCAGCGTTCGGGTAACTACGCAACATCTTTCTGAGGACGAAAGTCTACAACCAATGTGTGTTACCAGTGATGACTTATGGCTCGGAAACGTGGCCTCTCACTATAGGCCTTATACAGAAGCTCAAAGTTGCACAGCGTGCTATGGAGAGGGCTATGCTCGGTGTTTCTTTAAGAGATCGAATCAGAAATGAGGAGATCCGTAAATGAACTAAAATAGCGACTTTAGTTCTCATACTCATTTCTATGTCAGCGGATTCAGCGGACATAGCCCGACGCGGACGCAGAACTGACGGCCGATGGGGCAGGAAGGTCCTGGAATGGATGCCGCGTACCGGAAAACGCAGCGTGGAACGTCCACCCACAAGGTGGACCGACGACATCATAAAGGCAGCAGGGAAGCGCTGGACGCAGGCCGCTAGCAATCGATCAACATGGAAAGCATTGGGGTAGGTTTATGTTCAGCAGTGGACGTCCTATTTTTGTGTGAGAGTTGGCAACACTCCTTCTCCTTTGCTTTGCATCTGACAGTCAATATATAAATAGTCAAATATATCGATAAGTTGGATGAAAAAGACTGATTGTGGTACCTCAATTGAAAACTAATTATTTTACTTTTTAATTATTTTTGGGAGTAGAATTTAATAAAAATAGAAAAATATTGTAAATCATGTTTGTTGATTATTCCTAGTCTATTCAAAGAAGCGTTATTTCAATAAAAAAAACATAATCAAAATATTGTTTTTTTGGAACCGAAAGAACCGAAAAAACCGGGGCTCCCGGTTCTTATGACCACCAGACCCGAAAAACCCGGTTCCTCAAACCAGAACCGATTCTGCATTCCCTAGAAGGGGTGCAGCAACCGTAGTAAAGAAACGGCTGGGATGATTAAGGATAGATGAATCCAACTCGCGAGACAGGAATATGCTGGTTAAAGTGGCCCTTTTCATGGCATGTCGATAATAGGCACAAGAACGGTTTGTCCAAAATATATGAATTTGGTCTTATTCAATGCAGGATTAAATGCCTTTCAATCGTCATGAAGATCATTTTTTTTCGATACTGCAAGTCCTTTACACCTTATAACCGTAAAACCGCAAAAATGCCCCTTTCGGGGGGCTCCACCACTTAAGCACAACTCCGTCGAAGTCGAAAACCTAGGATAGTCTTAAAGAGCAACAAACGGCTAGCACCGACTCCGAGAATATCAATCATGTGGTATACATTTGTCCTAATAAATAAATTAATGTAATTATTTTCTACTTTTTAGTGCAGGTTTTTTGGAGTCGTTTTTTTTAATGTTTATGTTTGTTTTATAAAAATAATTATGCAAGATTCCTAGATTTCCTATTCTTTGTTTCATTTTGTTTCAAATGACTCCGATACTTCGTCCCGTAGATTGTGGCAAGTCTTTTCACTTGAATGAAGGCGTATACCTTTGCAATATGTGATGACTGAAGTCCGTTGTTGATGATGATGGTACCTGGGGCGATGCCAATCTGGTTCAATTTAACGCGTCAAAAACACAGGCGTGTCTGTTCTCCGCCAAACGAAGTCCATTCCTTATGGCTCCAACATTCCGAGGTGTGCCTGTTAAAATCACCGAGCGACTGCAACTTTTGGGCCTTGAAATGTCCAGTAAGTTGAACTTTGGGCAAGTACATCGAATCCATAGCAAAAACTGCTGCCAAAAAACTTTGTATCCTCTCGAGGGCAAGGCAGTACTTCTCCAAGAAGCAAAGGCTGCAGCTTTATAAAGCACAGATCCGACCTTGCATGGAATACTGCTGCCACCTCTGGGATGGCTCTGCCAAGAAACATTTGGCTGCTCTGGATTCGGTGGAAAGACTAAACTTATGTTGATGACTCGCATGAATCTTACTGCCATACGGGCAAATTATATCAATACACACTCAATCTGCATTTTAATGAGGAAAGAATTTCTGAACTCAGTTCAGTAGCTTTCCAGTTTATTTATTTTAAACATACAAAAGTACAAGCCCTCCTACTTTGTGATATTAGTGCTGCTCTCACTGGGCATTTAGAACAAAACATGTTAATACCCTGAAATTAATCATGTTCTAATCTAGTTCTGTTACAGAAACTCGAAAACTTTCATCACATAGCGCCACTGGTAAGTAGTCACCAGGAGCTAATAAACAAGTCTCTCACCAGATGCTGTGCATCGTCACATGCCGAATAATAGTACAAGTTTTACAAAACAATAAAACTTGTATTATTGAGCAGAGACGATGCACAGCATCCCAAGAAGGCCTCCTGGTGAGCTCTCTATGAAGAACTCCGAGCAAGCTCGCCCCCAGGTGACTAAAATGGCGGCAAACGGAAGTAAGTCAAATCAATTCCTATTAAATTATTGCGGAAATGACGTCATTTAAGGTATAAAATGGTTAAAAACTACACCGGAAGTAGACGCATCTCTCTCACCAGATGCTGTGCATCGTCTCTGCTCAATAATACAAGTTTTATTGTTTTGTAAAACTTGTACTATTTTGCACTAGACACACATTTAGGCTAACGGATTTTTTAGTAATTTGCGAACTTCAAACTACTAACACTTTAAAACAAACATACCCATTTGTTGATAAGACTAGCCGCGGCTGCAGACTCCTCGAAGTTGACTTTCTCAAAGCCAGCGTCGAACACCTTAATGGCATCTTGCTTCAGCTCTGAGTGCAGGTCGTAAGCGCCCTCCATCACGTACACTTTGTTGGCCACGTTCAAGGTGACGCCCTTTATGGATTTCAGCTTGTCGGACACCACCGAGAAGCCTGATCGGATCTACAAGTTGGTAAATAGAAAATTGAACAACAGTCGACCTTATTGTCAGGGATTCTGAAAATTCGGAACCCTAAAAAACGTTGAAATATCGACACATGTTCGAGTGATTGATTTATTTGTATTATTTTATAGGACCAATGAAGTTTGATATTTTTTGTTAGGTTTTCAATCAAGTTTTGCGCGTCATTTGAGATTTTGAGGTACAATAGGTACTTAGTTCGTATTCGGTTCGTAGACTTTAAGCTTATTTAGATTAATAAATTCTATTTATTTAGTTTTTTATTTATTTATTCATGAATAGAACGATAGTACCAATTACACTATGACTAGGTAGGCATTATGTTATGAAAAATAGTTTATTGCAGTAAACAAAGAAGTACCTACCTATCAACCTGATAAAATGCGACTGCAGTGGAGTGAGCTAAGTCATTATCTATGTAACAAATACCATACATTAGTTATCTATTATAGTATATATGTTACGGCTAAAGATAGGCGTGAACATAAACTTAAGATTAGCCGGCTAAACTTAAGTTTATCTTCGACGAGGTGTTAATGTTAGTTTCTTCTACCTTTAGCCGGCTAAACTTAAGTGTAACCGCAGGCCCTTGGCTAAAAATGTAGAAGGAAATGGAAAAGGAAACAATGTAATAAAGTTTACTATTTTGACACGAAAACTATAATTAAAAAATAATCACTATTCATTCATTACACATACTATTATCTACCTATGTAGGTAGGTATTCAAAATTACAATTATTACAATAAGAAAATATTAATTACTTAAAACAATATCTACCTAATCATTAAAGTCAAATAATATGGAACCATTTGGTCATTACAGAATCTTCTGTAGGTATTTAAAATTACAAAATAAACCTGCGCGCGCGTTGTCTCCCCACCGCCCCCTCAAGCCCTCCGCCGGCCTGGCGCGCCCATCGAATACATTTTTAGCCGTTTCGTTTTGGCTAATGTGCACATTAGCCGGTTAAAGATGGAATATCACGACGCAAACTAACATGGTATCGAACTTTAGCTGCTTCTCGAAGATAAACTTAAGTTTAGCCGGCTAATCTTAAGTTTATGTTCACAACTATCTTTAGCCGTAACATATATATAGGATGAAAGTTTATAATGAAAAAAATCGATCCCATCAAAAACAATACTTGTCAAAAAAACCAAGTCTCGCAACTCAGTTGTTCTACGGTAAAAAGTTGTGAAATCCATGTTATACCAAGTCCAGGCCAGGAAATCTTTAACGTTTTACATAAATATATTGACTCGGCCATCGCATGAAAACACGTGTAAATTAAATTATTTAGTGCGATGGCCAAGTCAATAATTTATGTAAAACGTTAAAGATTTCCTGGCCTGGACTTGGTATTACATGGATCTCACAACTTTTTACCGTAGAACAACTGAGNTTTCCTGGCCTGGACTTGGTATTACATGGATCTCACAACTTTTTACCGTAGAACAACTGAGTTGCGAGACTTGGTTTTTTTGACAAGTATTGTTTTTGATGGGATCGATTTTTTTCATTATAAACTTTCATCCTCTAAAATCTAAATATTTCGATTGTAAAACTTAGGCTCGTCTTCGTAACTTCACCCCGTTTTGATAATTCCGTAGACCCCTAAGTAGTTGGTAGATATTTATGTTCTTTTCATATGGTCTCATTCAAACAACTTCGTTCAGCGATTTAGGTACGAAAATTAAGAGCAGAAGCCCTAGCTAAGTAGGTACCCAGTCCTTATAATAAAGCTTATTGAGCTGCAGTTAGACTAAAATTATTGCAAACAAAAGGTTACAGAATGTTCTTTGGCGAATAGTACGACTCACAGTCTTTTAAAATCACTTGGAAGCGGACATTTTTTGGTGAATAGATGACATGATTTAACAAGTAAATCTAAGTAAATTCTTAAAAGAAACCCGTGGTCTATCTTCAACAGCTTTCGAGAATTTTTTTTTTTAATTTGGATTATTTTGTGTGTGTTAAAATACGATTTTTTGTTTATCTGTTCTTTTGTTGAAGTTGTAACACAATTGACTTATGTGAGTAATAAAGCACACAATTTCCCTTTTTATGAGCTATACATCATATTCTAAAGCTTTGTAGATCCGGAGAAATTATAAAATAACTGATTTTTGGTTTTTAATTTTTTAAATTTAAGTTGTACATTTTGAGCAATAACGAATTATTGCATGTTATTAAAGACCTTTTATTTTACTCACGAAAAAAAAATCACCGAATTTTGAGATCATACTTTTGAGAAATTTGCATTTGAAATTTCGTGTTCTGCAACGCCTTCTGAAAAGCTCTTGGCAAACACAAACTTTCGTCATTGCTATTAAAATATTGTCTGGCGATATTGTACTGGTCAATTTAGTGCAAGGCAGGCAGTGTTTAGGGTTACTAATTTGTTCTATTACGTACTTCAGTCTGCACTGGATGGACAAATGGAGATCAAAGTTGTGATTCTCCACTACAAATGAGATTGCGTATTAGCAATGACAAAAGTTTGTTTTTGCCAAGAGTTTTTCGGAAGGCGTTGCTTAACACGAAATTTCAAATGCAAATTTCTCTAAAGTATGTTCTCAAAATTCGTTGATTTTTTTTTCGTGAGTAAAATAAAAGGTCTTTTATAACATGCAATAATTCGTTATTGCTCAAAACGTACAACTTAAATTTAAAAAATTAAAAACCAAAAATCAGTTTTTTTATAATTTCTCCGGATCTACAAAGCTTTAGAATATGATGTATAGCTCAAAAAAAGGGAAATTGTGTGCTTTATTACTCACTTAAGTCAATTGTGTTACAACTTCAAATAAAGAACAGATAAACAAAAAAACGTATTTTAAAACACACAAAATAAGCCAAATTAAAAATTTTTTTTCTCGAAAGCTGTTGAAGGTAGACCACGGGTTTCTTTGAGGAATTTACTTAGATTTACTTGTTAAATCATGTCATCTATTCACCAAAAAATGTCCGCTTCCAAGTGATTTTAAAACACTGTGCGACTTTTAGAACAGAGTCGGAGTCAGAGAGTGCATACGAATACGGTGACCACACGTTTTCGAAGATAGGATTAACACGAACAGAACTACATGAAGCTTTGTGATTTTTATGGTAATGGTAGGAACCTACCTATGGCATACAACACAAATTCAATGAACATTATAATAGGCCATTGTCCATTGTCAAGTAGGCGTGTGAAGTTATTATCGCGCGTAAAAACTGAACTATTCATCCAAATGATTTTGCGTCATTTTTTATCTATATCCCTGGGGATAGAAGCCGTTCAACAAAGATTTCGGAATTTATGTTACTTCCGAATTGATCTTTTTTTACAACTTCAGCATTAAATTATTTATATAAAATTTAATTTAATTAACATACCGAAGCATCATCAGGAATCCCAAGCGCCGTAAGTAACTCATCATGTGCAGGTTCAGTAGTACCTAAAGTTAATAGAGCAAGTAGGATTTCTGCTGATAGAGGAGAAGACACCACACTCTTGTTCTTATCCAGTTCCTACAAAATAAATATTTTTTATTAGATAACGAAAATCTAAAACATATAATATATATTTTATTTTATTAAAATAAAAAACTCGGGCTGGAAAACGTAGCGTGGGCAGGCCTCCTACTAGGTGGACCGACGATCTGGTAAAGGTCGCGGGAAGAGCCTGGATGCGGGCAGCGCAGGACCGTTCATTGTGGAAAACCTTGGGGGAGGCCTTTGTCCAGCAGTGGACGTCATTTGGCTGAAACGAACGAACGAACGAAAATAAAAATGTTTCAACATGTCAATGAATCTTAAAATAGGGATAAAAGTGTTATAACATTATTAGTTAATTTAGTCCCAAAATTTTAAATAGAATGTTTGAGAACATAGACATAAAAATATCTCGGGTATTTTCATTTGTGTAGGTAGCTCTAGAAAAATATATGTTATTGAACTTTTATTACAATAATTAAGTATAGGTACAGTCATACTCGTTTTCACCATCAATCCCTAATTTTTAAGTGACCCATATGGTAACACATAACAGGAATTTTGTTTTGATAGCAGTCACATAAAAATTAGGGATTGATGGTGAAAACGAGTATGAGTATCATAAACAGACATAATTCTATTCTCCAAAACAAAACAGAAAAAAAAAACAAATCTTTTTGGAATAGCTCCATTTAGATGGACTAATTTAAGAAAGTGATGTCTAAACAACCTAGTTATGGTTTCTAAACCATGCACGCATTCATAAAAGTAGGTAACATTTAAAAAAAAATTGAGGGTAACATTTTGTTCATTCCATATTTTTAAAATATCAAAAAACAAACACATTTTAAACAAATTATAATAAATTATCATGATTATTGTGAACTGATTCTCATTTTCGTTTTAGTTTTGAAAGTTTATAAAGGTGGGTACAAAAAAAATACATATTTATGCAATAAGTACTGTAAGATATCTAATAATTAATTGAAAAATACTTACATTACAGAACTTGGCAGAGAATTGTGCAATAGATGAGGCTAATTGTTTTGCATCCATGGCTGCAGTGAAACTGATAGAGTGGTACACTAAAAATAGGATATCTGAAACAAATTTAATATTTCTGATGCGCCGGTAATCCCAGCCGCCGGTCGCAAACGGAAACAAACAACTAAAACAGCTCAGTACGGCCGAGGCTAGCTGATGACATCATTTACCAAAGTGCCACGCCACGGCGCGCGGCGCACACTCGTGCTTCGATTTTTGTGATTCATACAATAAGCCGGCAAACAAAACTAACGATCAAGTTTTTCTACGAAGTCCCAAGGTCAAAGACAAAAATAAGGATAAAGTTTTTCTACGAAGTCTCAAGGACAAACTCTAATTATGTACTCGACATGGGAGCTTTTTGAAGGGGCCATCTAGTTCATTCTTTACTGAGACATTAAGTTAAGTTATAACATTAACACTTACGTAAAATATGAGTTGTCCTCATCGAATACACAATCTCTATACCATAAACTCGATCATTTACTGATAAACTTAATATTAAGTGTACTGATTTGTTATCTTATCACTACCCTACAAACTTTGCATTAAATTTTAAAATACCAACCATAAGCACCTAAAGTTTATTATTTAAAGAAAAAATAATAAGTATAAAAGATAGGTAAGTAAATACAAATTAAGTATATTTCTTTCCAGTGTTTTTGTTTGTTGACAACCGACAACCAACAACAACAATCAACCGACGTCCGACATTAATCATATGATGACGTTTGTTAGTATTTTTAAAATGAACCTTAATGTTACTCCGATAAGGATGACAGAAATCACTAATAATGATAAAATACGAGGGGGCAGCACAGGCACACACAGATAAGAGCACCAGCCACAGATATGGATTAGAGTGATCGTCAAAGCAGAGCGTGCCATTCCGATATGTCCAAATGGACATACATGGTCGAGTGATGTTCATGTACACCGATTACAACAATCGGTTACGATGATTTTACGAGGACAGTAGTACGAACACGGTAGAAAGAAGAAATTATTTACGGATTGAGAATTGTAATTAACAGCACAAGTAACAAATAATTAATTAGAATAAAGTAGCAGTAAAAGAAGTATAAAGTAGCATTGTTTTTAATACATATCCTGCGATGTACTCTTAAGAGTTAAAACCATGGTCCCTGTATGTGGTGCACTCATACTGATCCCAAGGAACCGTACTTACTCATAACAATAAGACACACACTAATCCATGTATTCATGTACTTGACAAATTTATGTCTTGAAACTCTGGTAGGGTTAAAAAATAACGAGATTTGACGATTTGTAAGAATTAATTTATTTTAAAAAGGTAAATAAAGATGTTTTTGGTTTTGTATTTAACAAATTATCAGTTTTATTATTACTTTGCGAATGAAGTACGATGATACGATTATTTTTACGTTTCGACAATCACTAAAATTCGCTAAAATGACACTAATGACGTTTAAAAAGTGGCACGCTCGGCTTCATACAAATTTTTTCACATGCTGCATCCATGAAGCTAAAGATAAAAATGGAGGCCAGACTTGGAACAAAAACTTGAGTCAAATACCTACCTAAATCTAAATAAATAAATCTTTGGACAATTTCACACAGCGCCAGCTAGCCCCAAAGTAAGCAACTTAATGCTTGTGTTATGGGTGCTAGCTGAACGGATATACTACTTATATACTTTTTTTTTTAAATACATAAATATTATACATAGTCACACCCAGACCCGTCACAGAAATTAAAATTCATCATTTCAATTTCTGCCCGGCCGGGAATCGAACCCGGGACCTCTCGGCATGGTAGTCCGTTCTGAACCACTACACCAAACGTACACTACTTATTTCTATCTCGCTCTCTGTGGGCCGACCTCTCTTTTTAGTGTGGACTGTAGAATTGCTATCTCCCGATTTAAATTTTTTAGTAAATTCTTCGAAATAGCCAATTCACTAACCAAATCAGAAGTTAAATAATTAAATATTTGAACTACGATTACCTAGTTGAATTAAAAATCACAAAATTGTCGGCCGTTTAGGTTTAAAATGTTGGCGAATCAGGGAATTACATTCCCAATTCCTGGGGAATCGGTACCATGTGGCAACATCGTCCCAATCCGGCCCATCATGGCGGTTGTTTACTATGCAGTTAATTTCGTTTGAGATTGTTTACAGGAAATAATCATTGTCTTATCACAAGAAATGGTGCAAAATTTTGTAGTGCGTGGTTGCGGTCTTGCGGTAGTACGTGGTGTCCTGGAAGTAACATAAGATTCCACGCGTAATTGTTTATGGGACAATATTATTTGATCCTCTAAAAACTAATTGATCTTTTTTGTATGTGCACTTTTAAAAATAAATGATGTTTTTTATTATATTTTATCCTTATATTAATTATTGGGTCAATATTAGTTGATCTACGGATAAATTATGAATGATCTTCATTTCAGGTAACATAATATTTATGTTTAACATACTCTTTTAATATTTGGTAAACAAAAATAATATTTGATCCTCTTTTTTAATTATTGATCTTTAATTTTGTTAATTTGATGATTTTTATATCAAGTTTGCCTTTTAATATTGATCACCGAATAAATACATTTCGATCTATGTATAACTTAACTTTAAAATATATTTGATCTAACAAAAAATATTATTGGTTAATATTTTTAATTAAAAAATATCTTTTAATTTACGCGGTACTTTGTGGTTGAGTGACAATCGTCCGTCATTGGTTACTGAGTTGGCCAAGGGCTTAGCGGCCAATAAGCAAGCAGAATGGTACATTGCCATGTTTGTTTAAATTACAAGCTTTGCTTAGTTTGGGACTAGAGGCGCTATGTAAAATAATTTCTTACTTCTGACATCCCTGAACCCGACATCATAATTTTTACCTCTTTATTTTTTTCAAATCGCAAGGTTGATTTTCTCTTAGTATACCGATCTCGACCGTGATCAGTGACCATAAAGTCATCTGTCAACGGGTCGATTAGACACGATAAAAGCACTAAACGATATTTGTTTACTTTTAGTGCGACATCGGGTCGTAAGGACCTGATAAGTTTTTTTTTTTCCAAATATTTACTGTGTTTGACGAAACAATTGCAAAACAATATTTATCTTTCGTACTATTGAAAAGACCGAATATATCCATCCCGCACCAACGCATCCAGCACCTAAGGTAAGCATATAAGGTCAATTCGACCCGATCACGCAGTGTGAACGTGTTAAGTATGCTTTTTTGATAAAAAAAAATCTTTGAACATCAAGTGCCTTTAAATAGTTTCCATCCTTTGACTACAACTTAATAAAAATAAGTACCATGACATAATTATTTTGAAGATTATTTGATATAGACCAAAAAATAATTTTTACAAATCGAATTATTTAAAAAAGTATCACAATATTGAATATTTGGTGCTCATTTCTTTTATTTTTGAGGACCAACAAGTAACGATCAGATATAATTTTTACATCTCAAATTTTTTTTGCGTAGTTCAAAAGAGGTTAAAATATCGATCGATTTTATTTATTTTATGTCTCAAAGAAAGAGGATCAATCATTAAAATAGATGACCATTTAGATTTTTTTATTTGCCGTTTTTGCTAATTTAAAAAGATCATTTAAATACATGCCATTGTTTATTTCGTGATTTCCGACATTTAATAATTGTAAACATTTTTTACAGTAATTTCTTCCTTAAACGTTTTACCAGTATTTACACTATCATTTAATGATACCTATGTCAAGAAATAAAGATTTTACATTGAGTTTCATTGAATTTGAGCATATTTATACTTTTTGTTTATTTAGAAAGAGAGAGTCTGCCCACAGAGAGCGAGATAGTGATACATAGTTTGTGCTTCAAGTAGGTATGACTATCTATCTAGGCTTTATTAATCTAAGCCTATACAGTGTGAGTCACGTTAAAGTGCACAATAATATGAAAATAGATGAAACTAGACCTATTTTTATCGACAAAAAAGAGATTTTTGAGATTTTTTTAAAAAAATTTATAGAATTTTTTTCTTCCAATTTATTACTTATTGTAAAGAAAACGTAATAACTTTTAAACAAAGAGGTATATTCTGATAAAATAAAAACAGTAATAATTCTAAATAACAGGCGATACTAAAAAAATACATAAAATACACAAAAAAGGCCAACAAATAAAAAAAATCCATACAAACTATCGCATTTTAAATAATACTAGCTGACCCGGCGAACTTCGTACCGCCTTAGCGTAGAGATTTTCTTAATATTTTTTTCCGTAAGAACCATCCTTGGACTTCCACAAACATTTAAAAAAAAGAATTATCGAAATCGGTTCAGCCGTTCACACGTGATGCCGTGACAACGCGAAACGGGTTTCATTTTTATATATATAGATTAGTAGGAAGCAGGATCCACCAATGGTGTCACTGTCTCATGAAAGGTAGGTAGGTATGTAGTAATAAAAAATGTTAACAGAAAATTTGTATTTAATTATTAACTTCTATGTACACAATATTATTAATTAACTATAAGTGCTATAAGTTAACTATTATACATTATAGGCTTTAATCCCATTTTGATTTCTTTTTTTCAAATATCTCCTTTCCATCTTTGTCTACAGCTGTATAATATCCCATGGACTCATATTTGCTCCTCATGTATGCAATATATCCCAAAGTAAGTCCAAAACATGTAAGTCCTATGCTCATGATTACTATATTCTGAAACAAAAGATTAGACAAGTATAAAATGTAAGAAGTAAATATTTTTTATTATGATAATACCTATTTACGAATGTGAATCCCCAGGGGTTTGCGACAGGGTTGCAGGGTTACGTGGGGTTATAAGATAAGTATGGATGCATGGCATTGGGAGGTTTCCCATACTGGTCTATCGTTAAATATGACTGAAATAATCTACATAGTATACAAATTTAACCAAGATAAAGATACTTACAGGTTTGGCATATAATTCAAAGTTTATAACTCTGAAAGCAGTGCTAGATTTTAGGGATCGAATTCCTTCTCCAGGCTTTTCGGTATTCGAGTTAGACATAGTGATTGGTGATGCCTTTCTATGCAGTTATAAAATTATGTAACACAACAGCATGAATAATGAATAAACAAATTGTGAATTTCTACTTTTCTAGGCACAATAACATTCCAAAAATTTACAAAATTACGAAAAATTCGTACAATCATACAATTTTGTATTGACAGATTTGACTGCTGAACTGACATTTTTGACAGTGATAGTTGATTTTAGTGACATTTATCATTTATCACAGATTTGAAATAAGTTTAGAACGAACTTCGTAAACTTTTATGTCATTGCTTTCAAGCGTCAAACGTTAAAAAAAAGTAGATCTGACGCCAAGTTGGCACTATGGTCTTCAAGTATTGTCAAAAAAATTGTATTTTTTACTATTTTTGATAAAGTAATGCCTGTTTCGTTAAAATCCTGTGTTAGATTTCAATGATTATCAGTGTTGATTAATTGTATACTGTTGTTATTCTCTAATATGGAGTCGGATTCAGGATTACATGGTGATATACCTGATGGCGCGGAAGTGTCTCCATTAGCCGAAAGCCAAGCAGTAGATAGTGTTGCTGAATTATCTGAAAATAATGTTACAAGTCAGGAATCTGAAGCCGCTACAGCTGAAGAGTCAGGTATATATCATATATCCGTACTACATTACTTTCTATAGCTTACCTACTATATGCATTTCACGTGGTTTAGTTGACAAGAACAAAATAAGTTTTGGGTCTTTTTCAATAGGAATCAATTGGTTGACAGAGTAGGACTAGTTAGAGAACCATATAAGCTGTGTCACAGACATAATTATCATGTTAAAACATTCAGATATTGAAAGGACAATGACCAAAAATGTATGGAGTGTGGTCCAAATGTCCACCACTAACGAGACCTATGTAGTGAAATAGTCTACTAAATACTGATTCATTATAACCAAACCGCAATCAAAAATATGCTGTCAGTAAAAAGTTATGACTGAATGAAAAGTCTGTTTTTTACGTTTTCATCCGAAAAATGTTCTTGATATCATTCTATCCATTGCACATTTTGGACTAATCTACGCATATTATGTCATGTCGCATGTGGCGTGGGGTTATAGATGAATTTTATCAAATATTATACTAGCTGTGCCTACGACTTTGTACGCGTGAAAATTGTTTGAATAATATTTCCCATTATTACAACATTTGTCTTTACTGCTCCGCCCCTATTGGTCGTAGGGTGATGTTATTTATCCTAAAATCATCCTTGATAAATGAGGGGTCATTCCATGACAAATGTTACCGAGGGTGAAAAACTAAATATGTTCTTTTCGCATTAAATCTGATGAATTTTGAAAGTATACATTCCAAATTATAATGTGCAACAAAAAAAATCTGAAAGAAACAAGTAATTTTTAAGTTATTAGTCTTCAAAGTCTATACTTAAGTCAACTGTCTGAATGATCATTTTCTCTCTAATTATTAGTAATACGATTAAAAAAAAACTATCAATATGTGAACCGTTTTGCCACTATATGATTCGAGGGTATTTATCATAGTATTGGTAGATAGCGTCATAGTCCCAAAAAAATTTATAATCATCAAGTTTTAAGTGTATTTTCTTGTTACTTCGGCGATGTAACACCCGAAACAGAAAAACAGGTATTTGTTTTATTATTGTACCTTACAAATGGATGAGGGTAACAATATTTGGTAAAAGTAAGGTCATGGTAGTAATGATTTCAAATACTAACTAATATCTGAGCATGATACTAATTTAGTATGTTTCTTTCTTGATTAAAAACTGTAACACCCGAAACGTTTCGGGTATTACATTTTTATTTATATGTCGATATTGTGTGTATATTGCTTGGAGAAGTGAAAAAGTATTACTGTGAGGGTCCTTTGACCTCCCACTAGCGCTGGCATCGGAAAAGGAGTCATATTTCTCAATTGAAGACTTTTTTGAAATGTCGACTTAACACTAAAATTAAGGTATTGCTAAAAAGTGTCGATGTTCGACATTTCCAATAAATATCGTAATTAGAAATTAAAGTAATGCTATTTCAAGCTAAAAACAATAGAAAAAGCTATATTCTGAGGAAAAATTAAACTTGAACTTTGTATATTTTTTAAAAAAAGCTGCTTCGTAATTTCAAACCAGAATTCGCTCTATTTGTGTTTATTTGTTGTACTCCTTATTTTGTAGTACCTAGAGACTAATAAAACACCGATTTTATTGATAAAACGCGTTGAATTTTCGTACTCGTAACACCCGAAACAGAACCATTGTAACACCCGAAACAAAGAAAAAATTTATAAAAAAGTAGTAAAACGTTTTATTTAACAGTGATTGTATGTTACATGGTTTGTAAATTTCATACTTTAGAAGTCCTGTAAGTTTTAGGTATGATTCCTTAAGAAAATTCGCTAAATTTCGAGTAAATGCAGCAACAGTCAGAACATAGAGGCAAAATCTCGTAACGCCCGAAACGCACACTTTTCGACTCATATTTTCGTTATCCTACATTCTAAGCTGTACAAACTTTATTATTTAAATAAAACAACTAAAAACGGACAGATTAAGGCACTAACATTATTAAAATACTATTTCAAAATACATGAAATTGTTGAATATGTGTGTACGAACGTAACACCCGAAACGATGGAATGACCCTGAGCTATCCATAACAAAATGAATTTTTCAAATCAGACCAGTAGTTTCTGAGATTAGCGCGTAAACTACTACAATTTTTCAAACAGTCATAACTTTTTACTGACAGCTTATTTTTTTTCGTCCCATACTGAAAGTTAATCTCTATTTAATGGACTATAAGCCAATATAGGTCTCATTGGTGGTGGACATTTGGACCACTTTTGGTCATTGTCCTTTAATAGATCTAGATATTTGCATAATTTATGCTTTGGTGTCAAAAACAACTGACAAAAAAATTGATCATTATTTAAACCTGAACAGTGTCTAATGGAGGTGCACCAACAAGTAGCAGTGACGCTTTAGATGCAGATCCTGGGGCAGCGTTAGCTGAGGGCGAAGATCAGCCCACCGGAGAAGAAGGTAAATCAGAAATATAATAAGTAATTTATTTATTTCTCTTGCAACAGATCAGTAACAAACTTAGGAGATAACATTTTGGATATTTTATCTGTTTAAGTATAGATCAGCATTGTGAGAGCTGGTGCATATTGTAGATTTTAAAAAAATCTGTATTTATAGGTCAACACAATAATTAAAAGTTACTGGTGTTTGTAATGTAACATTTATGGTGACACAATTTTTTATTATTATTATAGCTTTATATTCCACATTTTTACAGTTTGATTCAATTAATCTGTATCTCTTGTTTGTGGCCCCACTTGGGTAAAAGCCTCCTCCATCTTTTTCCACCTTTCCCTGTCGCTGGCTATGTGCATCCAATTTTTCCCTGCCTTGTTTGTTATGTCATCGGCCCATCTTTTCTTCGGCCGTCCTACGTTTCTTTTGCCTTTTGGGCCTTGCCATTTTGTTGTTTGATAGGTCCACCTCTTATCTTTATATCTTGCCAAATGACCTGCCCAGTTCCACTTCTGTTTTAGGCTAAATTTAAGAGCATCTGATAATTTAGTTTTCATACGGATGTCTGTGTTTCTAGTCTTTTGTATTCTTCTTAGTTTTAAGATCCTTCTCTCCATTGCGTGTTGACAAGAGGAGATTTTGTTTTTTACTCTTTCCGTAAAGACCCATGTCTGGCTAGCATAAGTTAGGCTTGGGAGAATGCAGGAATCCATTATTGTCTTTTTTATATTTAAGTTATAATTCCCTTTTAAGATTTCTTTTTGTGCCCAGTATTTCTTCCATGTTACACCTATTCGTCTGTCTAGTTCGTTTTCGTTGCTGTTTGTATCGAATGACACCAATTTGCCTAGGTATACATAGTCATCTACATATTCTATAGGTTTTTCCTCTATTTTTATTGTTTTCCTAGGACTGTTTGACATGATTTTAGTTTTAGAAGCGTTCATGTGTAAGCCGATTTTTATACTTTCATAGTTCACACTTTGCAACATTTTCTCTAAGTCTGTAGCTGATTCACTGAATAGAACTATGTCATCTGCAAACCTTAGGTGTGTCAATTTATTATTATCTATCCATATGCCTCTATTTTTCCAATCAATATTCTTGAAAATGTCCTCCAGCACAGCTATGAACAGTTTAGGAGAGAGCGGGTCTCCCTGCCGCACTCCTCTTCCAATTATGAACTCTTCTCCTTGTCTTTCCAGTTTTACTCTGCTTACGCTTTTGGAATAGATGTTTTTGATGATATTTATGTATGTTTTATTTATATCGTTGTTCCTTAGAGCAGTCGATATCGGAAATTATCGTCCTATAACGCTGATACCTATTTTATCCAAAATATTTGAAAAGGCCATGCAAGTTAGATTGATGAAATTTTGTGTAAAATTTAATATAATAAAGCCAGAACAATACGGTTTCCAAAAAGGGAAATCAACTACGCTTGCCTGTTTCAATCTTGTACATGAAGTTACTCTTGGTCTTGATGCAAAAGATTATGCTACTGTGGTATTTTTTGACATGTCCAAAGCTTTCGACCGAGTGGTTCATGACGTATTGTTAGACAAGTTGGAAAGATATGGTGTGCGTGGAAACGCATTAAAGTGGCTTAGAACTTATCTTGAAAATAGGTATCAATGTGTTGAAATAGCTGGATCAGACGACAACTCTACTTACAGGTCTACCTACAAACACAATAAATTTGGGGTACCCCAAGGTAGTGTATTGGGACCATTATTATTCTTATTTTATATAAATGACTTGCCACCTACTATTAGGCATAAGTGTATTATGTTTGCTGACGACCTTTCTATAATTATTAAATGTAATCCTGACATGTTGAATTTGTATGAATATGAAATTAATAAAACTATCAATAATGTAATTAATTGGCTAAATATGAATAATTTAAATGTTAATCTTTCTAAGACAAAATACATACAATTTGGTGTAAAAGGACGTAAGGAAATCAAAATGAATATAAATTATAGTAACGAAATTCTAGATAGCGTTAACAGTGCGCCATTTTTAGGAATATCGCTAAACAAAACTTTAAACTTTACATGCCACGTGGATAATTTATGTAAAAGAATAAACAGATTTGTTTACGTCCTTCGAAGACTAACAGGAATCACTTCACTGAGTGTATCATTAAGTGCTTATTACGGCTATGTAGCCTCCATTATAAATTACGGGCTTATAATCTGGGGTAACAGCACAGATATACAGAGGGTATTTATAGCTCAGAAAAAATGTGTGCGAGCTTTATGCTGTAAAGGGCCATATGAACCGTGTAAGCCATTATTCATCAAACTGGGCATACTTACTGTACCTGGAATGTATATATTAGAAATCTTTAAGTTTGTAAGACAACATCCAGAACTGTTCCAAACCGCGGCTGAAGTGTACCCCAGAAACACAAGGTCTTCAGATAGGCTAGCTCTTTCCTTTTGCCCAAGAACTTCACTTATTAAGAAAAATTGTTACTGCATGTGTGTTGAGGTGTATAACAAAATTCCTGATGTATATAAAAATGGCCCTACAAAATTGATGGTGAAAAAGCTTCGGGAATGGCTGACTACTGTTTGTTTCTACAGTGTTCGGGAATTCCTTACCCGTAAATTTGCATGTTAAAATATTTTAACAGAATAGAGTCCTTAATACATGTAACATCAACAATAACCTGTACTTACCTATTCTTGCAAATAAATATCTTTATCTTTATCTTTATCTTTATCTTTATCTTTATCTTTATCTTTATCTTTATCTTTATCTTTATCTTTATCTTTATCTTTATCTTTATCTTTATCTTTATCTTTATCTTTATCTTTATCTTTATCTTTATCTTTATCTTTATCTTTATCTTTATCTTTATCTTTATCTTTATCTTTATCTTTATCTTTATCTTTATCTTTATCTTTATCTTTATCTTTATCTTTATCTTTATCTTTATCTTTATCTTTATCTTTATCTTTATCTTTATCTTTATCTTTATCTTTAAAATACATATTTTACTAGTTCACCTAAAGTCTATTAAACTCGAAAGTTCAAGCGATTAGAACACACGAGATTATAAAACTGAACCCGCTGAACCGTAAAGTACAAAAACAACTAACAAGTCGTAACTGAAAAATATGCTGCGTCAAAATATTCTGCAAGCGAGCTATCCCTGTAGTTATTGAATATGGTGTCATTTTTCATCGACGTGCATTGAAATATTCAAGTTTCTAAATAAATTCCCGAGCATAAGCGTGTTGGTGATAAGCGACATGCAACGCATGCAACGCTGTGCATCGCGCGCATTTGTCACGAGTTCAAAGTTCCGATACACGAGTGACAGTTTTTGTGGCGCTCGTGAAAGCCAGCCATATAATGTTCATACCGATTCGTTCTGAACGACGTCTTTTTACGAAGAACATTTGCTCTGGGCACATTTGAAACTTATGAAGCGACGGTACTTTTACGGGATTGGTCTACTTTTCGGATATGTTCTAATGCTAAACTTACCAATACAATTTTCCGTTACCGTATGTCTAGGATTTCAGATACAGATCAAATCTAACCGTTCTACATACGGTTAGATTTACACATAATGAAAATGGATTTTTTGCTGCATCTAAAATATGTCTGAAACACACCTGTTGTTTGAGGATTATTTCTAAGTATTCCTCAAAGCCCACGAAACGTAAATAAAGGCCTGAAAACTGTAAAAGATAAGGAAATGCTCGCACAACTTCAAAAAAGTGTAGTAAAAAATTTCTGGGAATACAGTGAAGTGGCTCTCGAGCCGGCGTCGGTATTTTTCGAATTAAGGCTACCTCGGTAAATCGTGGTGCTATAAACATATTTGTAATTTTTCGTCATTAGCGCTCCGTCCTTTCTTCAAGACGTTGCCGAGAATCA
Organism: Ostrinia furnacalis; assembly: GCF_004193835.3. Classification (NCBI taxonomy): domain Eukaryota; kingdom Metazoa; phylum Arthropoda; class Insecta; order Lepidoptera; family Crambidae; genus Ostrinia; species Ostrinia furnacalis. The sequence goes on from NW_021131650.1 coordinate 51,683, forward strand.
TTAATATTTATTTATTCCGACTGGCTTTTGGCTGTTGGTCTTTATTAAAACTGCTTTTATTTTATTGTTTCTTCAGTATCCATCTACCAATATTCAGGCGTTGTCTAGTTTATGTTATGAGCGAATAAATAACTTGGACGTGTTTTTGAGACGTTGCTATTGTTATTTATGGTTTCGTATCCGCATGTCTAGAGCAGATATGAAATAACCAAAGGCCGTGGAAATAAAAGTGCAGCGAACAGCAGTAATTTCCTTTTCAAATTGCAGCGCCACAAAGCGCTGATGGAGATTCATTGGACCAGCGCATCATTTATCAACTCAACGTTTCTTACTCACTTTTATACAGGGAGTTCTGGATTTAAACTTTATTTAACTCGTTAAAAACGCTTCATAGCATGATTGGAGTGTTATTTTTGGTGCTTTTGTGAGCATTCTGCTAGCTGGAGCAACGATTAGTTTGCTGTCGGGGTTCTATCTGATTTTTGTTCTGATTAATGATTATATTGGATTGGATGAGCAGCTTAAGGCCTGCGATGAGATTTACTTTTAGAGATTTTTTTGATAATTTCATGTCTCTTATCTTCTAAATAGATAGATTATAACTTCAATTCCAAGTGAAATTGCGTCAACGACAATTTTGAAGCTCGAATCGAAGTTCAGGCGGAATGTTGAGAATTTTTCGCAACGGGCTGTGCGATATGAAACTAGATTACCAATCCTAAAGCCGGCTGCACACTAGGGTTTTATTGCCGTGATTCGACCGACGACTGTTCGTTTATCGGCCAAACCGCAGCTCTGTCGGCCGCACGTTGGTATCTACGGATCAAAACATCCGCATCCGTTTGGAATTATTTCTATTGTAGTTCACGCTTATCTTTATTCCTAAAATAATATTTAATATTTTAAAATTGTTTATCTAATCTAACCGCGTGTTAGGCCCGTAACGGTCGCATATAGTCAATCCAAAAATTAACCCATAATTACGAAAACTTTGTAACCTAAAGCTCGTTTTATAATAAAGTTTGAGAGTTTACAAAATCATTCATACCTAAATAAAGAAAAAAACATTTCTCTCAGATTAGGATACTTAATATGTATGTACCTACTATGTAGTTGTCAAACTAATTCAATACTGCAAAAAATTTATAAATACTGCCAGTAGCACCACAGTTCAGAATACAATAACCACCACAGTATGCTAATAAAGTTCCACCAAAATAAAATACGTTGGTTTTTAACACTTTTTCATGTGCGTCAAAAGCACTCAACTCCTTCCATAGGTTAAAAACGTTTTGACTGTTTGTATTGTGCGCCTGGCCTGGCTGGAAATCGATACATAGTGTGATGCTGCAGACCTGACGTTGATGACAGTTGTTTTGTTTTATTTCCTCGTGCTCGTTTGCTCGCGATACAAGAAAAACTTCCCGAACACACGCCCATTGTGAGGAAATTGACTTTTGGAGTGACAGCTGCCAAAGAAGCGTTACTCGTATATTGTGCGCGGTATCGGTGCTACGCGGTTATAGAGGTTTGTGGTGGCTAAATAGAGATTAATGTCCCAAAACTATTTGAAAAACTTTGAACGTCATTTCTAATGTGGTCTTTAGGATCAACTTTTAATGCAGGAGTTAATTCCATTTGTTAATTTCAGGAACTGAAAGTCATTCTATTCTATCGAAATTAGTATTATTTCATAGTCAATAACATATTTTAACCTGGCATTAACACTTGCTTACATTATTTCGTATTTATGTGACCCATAAAATTGGCATCAGTATTTTATACGTAGTAAACTCCTTGAGATAACTTTTTCGCTAAATTCACCAATTTAATAGACGACAGTTACATGTTTTATGACTCTACCGATATGTAATGTGATGTACTGGACATCAGAACGACATCATATTATTTTATTGAGCGTATTATTATTGCTGCTGGGCATAATTTCAGCGTGCATTTATTTTTAAAGAAAAACAATACAGTTTTTCCTAGTGTGAAAAATAGTGTAAGTATTATTTTGTTACTTTAATTAATGTTTAGGTAGTTACCATAATTTAAACAAAACGCAATACACTAAACTTTCCAAAACTTTAAACTTACGAAAAAGAAAGCAAAATTTACCGCGCGAAGAAACCGCGTTATTTTCAACAAATTATAAAATGACACAGATACTGCAAAACTTCAGCAGTTTGCGTTTCGTTTCCGGAACAGCATTAAAACAACAATATATAACACTCGAGAAGTATTGAAAAATGTGGAACGGAACGTTGGGCACATCTTTGCGGGGCACGAAAGAAGTTGCGTCGCCCGAGGCGGTCGCAGCCAAGTTCCCGCGGATTCGTACCAACTGCTGCGTCGGCCGTGTTAAACTTTACTTTACTCGGTTTTATTTCACACACAATTTATTCGGAAGCTTTGCTTTAAGCCGATCAAACTAACAATCTTTGTACTGCTTTTTGCATTCGTGCATTTGAGTGGTTTTCATGCAATCATATGTTATAGATAACATATCTGTTTAGAGATACTCTACAATTATAAATTGAATACAGCTTACGTACTTTGTATTCATCGGAGACACGCAAGATTAATGTCATTTTCAAATTTTGTCAACCCCTTTACACCCTGTACACTAGCAATCGCTGACAGCAGCTGATTTTCTTAAAAAATAAAATGTAAGCAAACAGCTTGCATGAAACAAATATTTGATTTGGCGAACGATTTTCTTCGTATCTATCAAAACTCGTTTATTGAGTGCAGAACGGGTGAAATGAAAGTCATTGCTCTTTATCGCCCGCCGCGACGCTGCCTCGTCATCGATATTGACTATAACAGTTCTATTGAAGGCTGTCATGGCAATATCACAATTCTTACTATCATAAAATCTAAAAACATAAAGACGCAATATTGGTCTGAACATAAAACCCTCGGTTCATGTCCAAAAAGCCCTTAAAAGTAGTACCAATCCAATTTCCCTACTGGGGTTCAGGGTGTCACCGCGTAAAATAAAAATACCAACGTAACAGCCTCCCTCTGTTAGCACCGGGGGGCGGGGGTTGCCGTAATAAAAATTCGTTAATGGCTTTATTTACTGCATTAGATGTTTTGACGTACTGAAAAGTCCACTATCGTAATTTCATTATCCAGGCAAGTAGGGCAAGGCAACGATAACACTAAATATGGTTACAGTGTTTGCGGAGAGTCATTAGAACCATTACCTTAAGTACGTAAACAGTTGCCTAGTCTAGTATACATCTTGTAGGAGTGAGTTTCGCGGAAGTTCTTTAATTTATAAAGTAGCTTTTGAAGTAACAACTACATAGTTGGTTTCATAAGATATGTTTTTTTTCTTCGAAATACTTTCAAAGCTTTATCAAATACTTTTAAAACGACGAAAATAACTTCATTTTCGAAATATAATATGCCTTGACTTGGAACCATCTTTAAAACAAACTTCAGGATGTTACCCCGAACAGCACAGCTGAAATCGTAGCCGATTTGTTACGATCAGCGCAAACTCCCAAACTGTTTATGATAGAAATCAAGTTAATAAACAAATTTAATAAAGTTCCTTCGCATCGCTATTAGAAGATAAGACTCCTTTAAAAGGATTACGGTTTCGCAAACAATGGTGGCGATTATCTCAGTGAATGCTTGTCACCGGCACCGCCGCGCGGAGTTATTGTAATATGTAAACGAGACCGAATGCGAATAGCCTTAATTGTTCTTGTCAATTTCATATTCAGACGCACGCGAGCGCTCAAGGTTAACGCAAAGTTTCCTAATGAAATACACTAAGCGTAATCGAATCTGAATACGAAGACGATACATAATATATGATTACTTTTAACATCAGGATTTCAAACGTGAGCAATTAAACATCCGAAGGAAAATTTCAAAGAACCAAATCAGTTAAACTGTAATAACACAATTATTTAATTAGTTCAAACGAGAATATTCGATCCCACCAAAAACATTCTGTAAAAAACTAGCCAAGTCTCGATGGAGCTGCTTGTTTATCTCTAAAAAGTAATGAAATCTAGACAAAGTCGTGCCAAGTCTATGGTTCCTTACTGCGATTTCTTTATTATTATACTTAATGTTGTGTGACTTGGCCGTTGAAGGGTGACAAAACCAGGTGCTCCATGACAACATTGCACCAATCTGTCGCCAGAACCGCTACCCATTGACGATGGAAAATTGCCACTTGGAAAACGTTGGTTCAACAATAACCAGTCAATTGTGGGTTCAGTAAAGCTGCGTATTTATAATGTATGATTATCTTAATAAAGATTGTTCAACGGCCAAGTCACACAACATTAACTATAATAATAAAGAAATCGCAGTAAGGAACCATAGACTTGGCACGACTTTGTCTAGATTTCATTACTTTTTAGAGATAAACAAGCAGCTCCATCGAGACTTGGCTAGTTTTTTACAGAATGTTTTTGGTGGGATTTCACTTCTTTTTGTAGATCGTGGCAAAGTTATTTAACGTCGTCGTTTTATCGACATTTTTTTACGATATTAAACACAAATAAACTTAACGACCTTTAAAATGGACAACGAATCAGAATTGTTTTAATAACACAACCTAAGCGAACCTTATCCCAACTAATATTATAAATGCGAAAGTAACTCTGTCTGTCTGTCTGTCTGTCTGTCTGTCTGTCTGTCTGTCTGTCTGTTACGCTTTCCCGCTTAAACCTCGCAACCGATTTTGATGAAATTTGGCATAGAGATAGTTTGAGTCCCGGGAAAGAACATAGGATAGTTTTTATCCCGGTTTTTGAATAAGGGACGCGCGCGATAAAGTTTTTCTGTGACAGACAAAATTCCACGCGGGCGAAGCCGCGGGCGGAAAGCTAGTAGTATAATAAACGAAATCAACGAAATGCAAATTACACAACATTCAACTTAATCGACGACTTTCTCTAGAAATAATAAAAATCTGGACACCGCTTGCTAGTGCTAGCGCCATCTAGCGGTGAGCGATACAGGCGAACACCACAGTATGGGAGTAGTATTGATTATGAATGTGGTTACTCCAGATCTACGTTTTTCCTAGTTTTTATAGTTTTCCCTTCATGTGGCCATTAAACCCTAACTCTGTACCAAATTTCAGCTCTCTGAGTTAATGGGAAGTACTAGTTCTATTTTGATGATCATCAGTGAGTGAGTGTCGTAAATGCGAAACTTTGCTTTCGCTTAACTTCGGAACTAAATGACCTACAGACTTGAAATTTTGGATTTAAAGTATGTGATTATAGCTTACTAAATGACGAAAATTTCTGCGTTCTGGTCTTATCCAGAGGTTCTCAAATAGGGGCCTGAAAATGCGGCGAAATGGTTCGAGTAAAGGATGGTACGGCAGTGTTTGCTTCGCGCTCGACTTGGCGGGGGCACTGCCGTGCCCCCAGATTCAAATTGAGCCACAACATCGAATTATTCAATTAACAAGTTATTTTCTGATAAAAAGTAAGTTAGCTTTGATTGTAATTTATTTTAATTTGTGGTGCTTCAGATTCTTTGAAGTGATGAAAGCTGTGGAAAAGTAAAATTGTGAAAATAATTATTGGATTTTTATAAGACTTTATTAAGTTGAATCTATGTTATTGAACTGTATTGATTCGAATGGCAGACACGGAGGCATGCGAGGGCGTGGGTACTGCAGGCTTGTTACGCGAGCAACACAGGTGTTTGGCGACAGGTGAAGGGAAGTTCCAGATAGCGTATCATGAGTCAGCGACCCCGCACAGTGCCAAGACTAAGCTAAATCTGTTTTTCCGTTATGCAAGTTCCTTTGCAACTCGGTTTCTTAGCTTTGCCGTACAGTTTCAAATTTCGATTTATTTGTTTATGCCGGGTAAATAACCCGCCATTAATGTGCTTAATTCGGCAATTAAATTTTAATTTGATTGCGGCTGGCTGCGGTGCGGCCGCACCTGCCGGCGGACCGAGCGAAATGAAGTAATTCGAGTCGTTGTGGCACGTCCCCGGCATTACTTACCATCTAGCAACAATTTGTTTTTTCCCACCCTCGAGAGAAACTCGAGCAAACGCGCCCTGCTTTTTAGTCCCAATTTATTCTTCCAATAAACTTTTCCGCTTTGCTTTTGCACGGGGAATGTGTCTAAAATATTTAATCAGTTTATGTGTAACATCCTTATGAGCCGAAGCGTTGCATGTATCAATTTCGCATGCAAAATTAAGCGTCCTGGCGCCTTGGAGTTTCGCAAGCGCCGAGATAAGTAATCAGAGTTCGCAAACGTCTGGGAAAGACAAGTAATTGAAAAAAGGATGAAAAGGGGAAAGAATCTGTGACAATCAGTATTTGAGAAGGTATGCGGAGGGCGGCTGTACGCCCGGTGGCTTGCGGCTCTAACGGGCCGTGACAACCGCTTCCATGCTAAATGTCATGGTGGCTATTGTTCTTCCCCGCCGCCGCGCCCCCTCACTTTCCCTGAAGTACTGGCATTTAGGCACTCCCCATACCCTCACCTGCTAGTAATGAAAAATGTAGGGCTTGTTTTTCGATGGTTTCGGTCCCAATTTAAAGCAATTCATTCCTTAATTGCTCGTTGACAAACCACGACATTTCTACTTCTATCGTTGATTTAATTGCCGAAGTTAGTTCGACATTAAAACTTCATGCAAGTTAATTATAGTGATTCGTTAATCAAGCTTAATAGTGTCTATTGCCGAGTTAAGTAAATTATGACAATGGAATAGTAAATTTAGTAAGTTAGAGTGAAGTAAATGAGGGGGTGGCAGGGGGTAGGACGTTAACTTAATATGGCGGGGGCATCACGGCAATTTGTTCGAGACGAACCTCCAGCCGGGCTGAGTGCTGCCAGTGCATAGGGTTGCCCAAAAATACCTAATTAGTTACTGATAATATGTACCTACTTTAAATGCCAGTAACAAAATACTGAAACTAAAATATTATCTTCATGGTTGGTAGGCAACATTTTATCAATAATTAATTAGAAAAAATGGGTCTATCCTCCTAGATAGGTAACGTAATGTAATAAAAAAAGTAATTTTGATTAATAACTCACATAAAATTGATAAAAAATACTAAATGTGTGCTTCAAAGTTGTATGAGGCATATTTTACCAACAGACATCGACTTTCTAAGTAATTTCCTGAAACTCTGACACATAAGATAGGCCAACCCCAAAAGGGTCATTAAGAGGCAACCCTATGACAAGTTTACGCTTGCGCTATCGGAGGAAATCGCGCGAAAAGTGATTATGGATCGCTAAGACCTTTAGCTTAAAACCTGCAGTATGCCAGGCAGACTACGAGCACATTAAACACACGCACACCAATGTAATGGCACGCACACTGCCGTTAATGCACCCACACTAACGTAAGCGCATACTTTCGCAAGCGATTGCTTCATTAGGAAACTATACGGGAAGTGAGCAGCAATCTATTTCTGAACCGGTATTAATATCCTGAGTGTGTAGGATGCAAACAAAGCCTTAAGAGTTATTGAAGCACATTGTTATCGGGTTTTATATTTTAAAAGGTTTTAAACAGTTTGAAGTTCTTTTTATGCTTTATTGCTTCAAAAAGGATGACAAAGAAATGTCTTGGAGTAGAGATTGGATCTTAACACAACCTCTGAATCCTTATTGAATGCAATGTAAAGTGTATTTTTAACTTACAATGTCTTCTTTCGAGAAGCGTCAGCGTTATTAGCACTCTAAATGCCACCATTTTCCAAGAACCCGTGTAGAATCTCGATGGAAAATTGTTCGAGACAAGTTAGGTATTCCGGTATTACCGAAAACCGATAGCGAGCTTTAGCAGCGACAACTTCATTAGGAACCCATAAGTTGAGCGAGCATCGCCGTACTACACTGTTTGCTCTTTACCAAATTACGTACGTGCTGTGAAATAACTTGATGGACTTTGCGAGACACGGCGCTGCAGAATTACGAGTACAATTCGTTTCACATTTTCGTTACTTTGTTAAGGAACGTGGAGCGGCGATTTCAAACGAAGTACGTAATACATTTTCAGTGTTTTGTAACGATGTTAAAACGGGTTTAGGTTTAGGTGTGACAACGATCGCGCATTACACCCACACAGCTACACTTTGTAATTTAAAAATGTGCTGTAGTGAATTCTTTGAAACTGACTCATGATTTACGCGTATTGTTTAACTCACATGGTTTCAACATTACGTTCACTTTGTTTATAGTTAAGCCATAAGTGGATTACTCTAAGCTTATTACACCTATTCTATGTGGCAAGTCATATACAAAAGACTTTCTAAAACAAAGGCTTCATTTCCGATTGTGTCGTTTTTATCATTTTTTTCTAGAACACGTCCTTTGCATTGTTTTACACGAGCCGTTTTGAGCGTTCATAAAAATCATAAAACGTAGTAAGGGCCACCCCCATTTGTTCCACTATTTGCATGCTATACAAGGCGGACGCAGAACTGTCCTCTACAAAGATCGCCGTTCGTCGACAATAAAAGTGTATTTGCGAAGAAATTTAATAAAGCAGAAGTGGACTGCCATTACGCGCCCCTCAGCCTTCATGTCCGTAGGTGGACTCCGCTTGTTATACGTGTATACTCTATGGTAATTCATATTTATTTGACGCAAAACAATCGATGGCGGACTGTGTGGCGTCGTTAGAAGGAGCTGACACGTGCCACCCTTCATCATTAAGCTACGCACACACGGGCGAAGGCTGTTCGCCTTTGCAGACCACTTTATGTAAATAAAATGTAGACTCAAACTTTAGTCGGTTTTCAGTTGTAAAGTGAATGCGACCTCTTTTTTAGATTTTTGTTAATAAGTAGAGGTTCACCGAATTTTTTGTAAGTGCTTTAGGTCAAAGGTAGTTTTGGATGTAGAGCGTTATATTTTATGTATGTGGTGTAATTTAGTTTCTTATTAAGTCTGACTGATGTAAGTTAAACTGAATATCATTTCTTAAATGTGGTTGAGCATCTTTGGCAGAACATGAAAGTATTTCATTCGGTATTCGTTCCAAGCCGGCATTAGTGTTATTTAAGTAGCTACTTTGTAGCTTATCTGCTATCTCCGTACTTACCCACCGACTTTGTAAGAAACATAATTTAATTCGGCGAGGAATGAAGTGGATTTACGTGGGATTTTAAATTTCTGAGGATTTGTCTGTTTAGGCGTTTGGTAAGAGGCTCACGGACGAGCGTGCTCGCTTGAATGGGAGGTACCTGCTTATTATTTCTTGATTTGATGATTTCTAGATTTTCCAGTTTATTTTTTTTTTCATTTAATTTAAAGTGAAATTCCACAAAGTATGATCATAGTAGGTATATTAACAAGAAAATCATCGAGTTCTTTTGAGAACGCTGAAAATACTTCGTGCTTCAAAAAAGTCAAATTTCTTTTATCATACTTGAAGAGAAAGGAAATTTGCTACAAGTTTTCGTAGATACTTCGTAGCACTGTAGCATCCGTAGCGCCGTAGCAGAGTTAATAAACAGACGAGTTAAAAATAGCTGCCTGTTTGAGAATTCAGCGTTAATTAAAGCGTATTGAAAAGCTGTGTCGCCGTAGAGGCATGATAAAATATACGGCGGTGTGCAGTGAGGAGAGCCGGCGCCGAGGCGTCGCGCCGGTGTACTTGTTGCGTCGCCCAGTTCACTATTTACGTGGCGACTAAACAATATCGACTATTTCACTAGAGTTCTCGACTTTTAGGGCCGTCCTGCGGGTAATTAGCCCGCGCCGGCTTTGTGCCTCCGTTAAATAAACTTATTTGTTCCTGGAAAGTGCACTTTGGCGTTCTGCCGGTGGAAATTACGTCGCGTTTTCCATTCATTTGCTGTTTCGTTTACAACAGCCTTCTTAGATTCCGAGTAAAAGCTTTTATTTTTAGTATTTAACATGTGCAAAATAACAAAGCGCGCTGTTTCTACTTGGTACGTTGTCACGTAACCGTCACCGCTCCCTGGGGGCTATTTATTACCTTCCACACCCCTTCGGTGCATTTATTTTATTAAACAGTCTCTGTACAAAAGAGTTCGTTGGGTTTTGTATTAAAACGGTGAAGGTATGACATCATTTAAATTCATGTTTTAATTAAAGTTTTTTTATCCATTGTTGTTTGTTAAAACTTGAAAATGTGACTTTACTGTTAATTAAAGTCGAAGCTCACAAGGTTTTCAAAAATTAATAGTGAAAACTTTTTAGAAAATACCTAAGTATATCAAACAGAAATAACTAATTGTTGGTAAAATAGCTCATCCAGAGACAAGTTTTTAACTACTAAAATGTTTTAACTGCAAAACATGTTCTCAGGATTAAATAAATCTATTTACATTTGCAATTCCTATTAAGTTGTCAATGTCTGACTGAAAGACGAAATTTTCTGCCCCTTAATGTGTGGCTTTCCCAATATTCAGTCACCCGAACCGAGCTAGTGTGACGTCACAGACCCTCACTCATAGTAAAGGCATAAAGACGGACGGCTGTAATTTGCGCGTTCGCCCAGCTCATCACGGCCAGATTGAAATTCCTTCGGTGTGGCTCCGCGGCGCGCTGGCGCCGGGCCGACTTGTTGCGTTGAGACGTCATAACTACCCTTACGTGATGCTATTACCTATTACCAGATAGTTTCGTTCACGCCTCGATTATCACCTATCGCTGTTATGCTCTATCTTATGAGCATTGCCGGCGATAGCGGTTGATCGTGCTCATAATTTACGCTCAGGATCCCCCGATTCTAGGTTTACTAGATTTTCATCACGAGTCGATTTTGATCTCTTTTTCTTAGCTGGTAACATACGTAGTACTTATTGTTGTTCTGTAGTAACATAGAGATGTAAAGAAATATAATTGTGATTGAATTAGTTTGTGTTCGTGATTTTCATCAGCAATTTTATCGTGACACGTGTTTTTGTCAGAAGCGATTTGGGATATTAAGGAAAATTATGTAAGTAGCAATATTATTATATTTCCGACTGCTAAAAATAAACCAATAATACTGTTTCTGTTGATATTACACACATATCTCCACATTAAATAACTGTATGTGAGTTAATATAAAACGCTCGAGTACAGTACACAGCTATAAAACTAGTCTCGTAAGCGCAATAAAAAGTTACTGATACATAAGAAAATAAAGCTGTCTTTATGGGTAACGCCATTACGTACATACGTCTGTTTACGTATGATTTTTGCGATTTACCCATCTCTCGCTTGGTGTCGCTTTATTGTTCCTCTATCCTTACATCCGTAGTTAGTGGTTTCTCAATATCAAGCTATGCCCGCAATATCATACGCGTGAAAATAGTTTGAATATTTTTTCCCGTTTTTGCAACATTTTTCTTTACTGCTCCGCCCCCATTGCCTGTATGGTGATGTTATATAGCCTAAAGCCTTCGATAAATGAGCTATTCAACACAAAAATATTTTTTCCAATCGGGGCAGTAGTTGCTTTATTAGCATGTTCAAGCAAACACACAATTTTTTGCATATGTTTAGGATTTACACTTTACCATTATTTTAAAACGATTGCCACTGAGTACCTATACCTCGTTATCCTATAATTTGATTACGGTAATGTATATCGCTCGGTTACTTTCATCATATTCGAAATCAGAAACGAATTTGTTCGTTGACTCAAGAGCTTATGAATCATTAATGAGGCTTCAATCGATTGGGACTAGTATCTGTTGTTGTTACTTAACTATTTAAATCTTGGGAGTAACGATTTTGCTTGTATTATGAATCGTAGGTTATCCTTAGATTATAGGATAGTTAAATTGTTTTTAGGTACATAGTCAAGTAGGTATCTTATATTTTAGAGTGTATTTTCTCATAATACACAAGATAAACTTATAAAGTAGGCAATAAAGCAATAAGAAATAAATAAATGACGTCAGAAAAGTCTTAAAGGTCAAGATACTGCTGCTCGCGTTGTTAAAACAAAACAGCATCATTAAAGGATACAGCTCTATTACTTCAAGAACAATGCATCCAGTTATTTATGCAAGTGTGAAGCGTAGAAGTCTATAAAATGCAACATCGTGCATAATATGCGAAGTCTTTCTGAACTGCATGTCAGCGGCATGCAAATTGAGTCGCGCAATATTCAGAACATGCGAGAACAGTAAATATGCATGTCCATACAAATATTAGGGTGTAATTTCAGTACTGAATCGCTGAAGACGTCTGCAATTGCATTTGAAACCTTATCTTTGGTTTACAGTCGAATGGCAAATACTGAAATGTACTGGGAGTTGGGGCACGATTATAACTTGTTTTGAAATTGGACAATAGTAGTGAGGAATATACTAATGTTATAATTAAAGATGAATATTATTTAAAATCCAGGCAGGCCTCCTACTAGGTGGACCGACGATCTGGTAAAGGTCGCGGGAAGAGCCTGGATGCGGGCAGCGCAGGACCGTTCATTGTGGAAAACCTTGGGGGAGGCCTTTGTCCAGCAGTGGACGTCATTTGGCTGAAAAAGAAAGAAGAAAGATTATTTAAAATGTATTTATTGACAATTGATTTGTCTCTCTTCATCTATATATATATAAAAATGAAACCCGTTTCGCGTTGTCACGGCATCACGTGTGAACGGCTGAACCGATTTCGATAATTCTTTTTTTTAAATGTTTGTGGAAGTCCAAGGATGGTTCTTACGGAAAAAAATATTAAGAAAATCTCTACGCTAAGGCGGTACGAAGTTCGCCGGGTCAGCTAGTACATAAATAAATAAATATATAATGGGAATAAATAGGTACTCAAATTACCATGCAGCTTTCGTATTTGGCTGTAATAAATAAAATTACATAATTTTATTATGATTAACTTTAAAACGGTGTTGCTACTTTTCAGTCTCTTCTCAGTAAAATAACATTTTTCTTTATCGTGAGGTACTAGTTCAAAATAAGCAACATTCATAGCAGCGAATAGAGAAATCGTTATGTTAACAGTTCACTGAAGTTAAACCGAGCTAGACAAAGGATAATAATAAATTCCATCAATGTGTATTTTGGTTTAAAAATGAGCGTACCGAAGAAATATGTTTCACAGATAGAGCTGTGGCTATTGTTTTGAATGCAAACGGCGTAGCATTGCCGCAGTTTTGTCGCAATGTGAACTCCTCAATGCTTTGGATTTATTCATATACTGGGAGATGCTTTGTTGCAGCATGTATTTGCCCTTTTGTGGCTCTGCAATGTACGGACAAAGGTACATCAAGCTTAATTACTGTTGCATCTTATACAGCGTTAATAGGTACTACTTTTCAGCAAAAGTGGAGTCCGATGTTGACGACGGCACTATGGACGGACAAATAACCAACACAATGGAATGAGCACAGAAATTATTTTAGCGCTATCATTTCTATATGTTTTATAAATCTGACGCGCATCTTTAAAAAAGTCTCTAAAACCACTTCACCTCTCTTCAATATTAGGCAAAAGTGCAGAAAAGCTCCCTCATTATTTATTTTATCCGCCTAGATTTATCAGCATAAAATATATCTTACAAGACTCATAAAACTTTAACTTAAACCCATTACACTTCGTGAACTTTCCATTATTACTTTGAAATATTTTTAAATACATAGTTCACACTTATTTTTCTCAAAGTTTAGCATTATGCAAGTGTAATTTATTTTGCCGTAAGGTAATTGGTTTCCTTACAACTATAGTGTGACTTTAGTTGAATTAACGGCAATTTAATCAAGGTTACAATTTAGTCTGAAGTTCCGTCAAGTTTTGGAGTTGCTCTGCGTTCATTGTGACCTTAGCTGAAGTTAAAATGGTCTCATTCTTAGATGTGAAGGAAAGTTTGTTTATGTTTCTTCAAAACGGTGTTCCTTAATTTTAATTGAAAGAAACTTTAGTATGCTACCGTTTTCAGCTATAATTTACTTTGAGTTTATTAATAAATGAATGAAAATAATCCTTAATTTTCTTGTTGCGATGTTGATAATTGAGTATTAGTCTAAAAATATGTGTTTAATAGCTTAATAACCTTAATACCCAAGTTGAGGCAGAATAAATTTATTAATCACTACTTAGTAATAAGTCTATGAGCAGACGTCCTAATCTTGCTTATTATCTATCGAATAAAATCATAATACCTTAGACGTTGGCGTACATAATCGTGATATTGAAAATAGTTTACGTTAGAGGTACCAAGTTACTCGTAAGTGATTGTTTCGAGTAACTTGCGCTCCCAGTTGACCATGCAGAAGTAGAACTTCGGCATACATAGTGCCATACGAGTCACTAATACACCTACTATACTATAGTTAAAAAGCTACTAACGTGACTCAATCAAGTGACTCAAGACGGCTTCGGCTCACTTTACGCGCGGCCATTGTTTTCGCAACTAGCACTCAGCAACGTGACCTTTCTGATTAATGGCGAAACGTTCGTTTAATTAATTATTCCACAAATTAATAATGTGAGAGTGCAGCTGACGTGTTGCAGAGACGCCGCCGTCGCCGGCATGCGTGCCCCATTGCGCTTTCCTCGTACAACTACTATTAATTAAAGAAGACTTACAGAAACACGGGTAATGTATGAGAACTAGTAATTGCAGTTGTGGGAAACCCAACTAATGAAATAACGGGACCGGCTCGAATTGATTTGTACGAACATAGATTGCGGGAATGATTTATCGGAAAAGGATACTTTTCCACTAATGGTTAACATGAATCTCGTATTCGCGATAGTAACGTATGCGTCAAACGAATGAACGTTTTATTTGAAACTGCAAATCATGAAAAAATATCAGGGGTAGATATTTATTCGACTGTGATACCCGCTGCAGCTTTATGTACTAAAATTTGAGTGCGACAATACTGCTAAACGATATAAAAAGAAAAAGTAAAACTCCTATATCGTAAAGATGGAAATCTTAGCGGGCTTGTAAGAAAAACACACATATTTGAGGGCAACAAAGCCCCAGGCGGGCACTTAGCGCGGGCTATTAAGGACTCTGTGACCGCCAGCGCGTCGAAACGACGAAAACTATAAAACCGTTAAAGCAACGTTTCAGCAGCCGTAAAGAGCGTCGCAAGATCTGTTGACAATGTCGCCCCAGCCCGCCATAAACCGTATGCACCCGGCGAGCAGTAAAACTTAATGGCGCTCTGATTAAACTTATCTCTCCGGCTAGCAAATCACGACCTCTCCTAATAACCCCCGTTCATTCACAAAACTCACGTTTTTATTGGTTGCATTGTATCAAAACGGCATAAAACGGACGGCTTCCTTGCGGACTGGGGAAGAGTTATGGCTTCTTGGCGCGACACCCGCCCTACGTTTGTTTGTCCGATACATTTCCGAAAAACCATTGATTTCATCCACTAAGTTATCTATCACAATTTCAATTAATTGTGGTAAGTAATTGTTATCTGAAACCACGAGTAAACAAGGATGAAAAAAGTCTGCGCGAAAGTAATTAGGAAAATTCATTTATGCTGCGTTCAAACACCACAACTTAATTTGCAAGTCATGGGAATTGAGATCTGTTTAACCCGGCGCGGGTTTGGAGCAAGCATTTAAACTGCACCCAACAAACCGTTACATTTAAATAAGAGCACTTGCAAAGTGTGTAGTGAACAGCAGACGTCTTTATGTACGAAACTTCTATACTTAGCGTTTACGCTGCGATTTTGCAGAGACACCGAAAAAGTCTAGAGCATAGGGTAATGCGGGGTCATATAAAACGGCAAGACCTCTCAAAACGCTTTACAAGTGCTGGAAGGATGTTATAAAGGTTTTACGATCGCGTTCCGTCAGCGAACGTTGCATTGGCCTTAATGGACGACCTAAGTGCATAGGGACATTCACGACAGTGGTAAAGCGGTAAGAAAACTTTAGTAGTGCCAATGCTAATGCCGCTAACGCTTCATTAAGGGAATAAGCACGCGGTGCACCGAATGGCCGCTTGACACGGATGCCATTAGGCACCGTTGAGTCCCTATTGAGCTTGTGGGCGTCTCGAGGTGTCCTGTTTTGGTGACAATTAAAGCTCAACTTAATGGAAACGATTATGCATGGAAACTTAGGTATCTCTAAATATAGCATGGCAGTAATTTTCCAAGCGTAAAGCTCAATCAAGTTTTCCTAGAACTCATTTCTCGAACTTTGGACATTTTTATTAGGTTTTCCATTAAAAATTTACATGATATTATCGACATTATATAAACATTAACTTCTCCCACCACAAGTATAGACGTTACATTAATTTTGATGAGTTGCGCATTCGTTCAAAATAAATTAACGATTAACAACCGCTTAGCGTTACATTAAACAGATTACATTTGAACTGGATCGCGATGTAAAATAAATAGTAGGTATATGTTCAATAAAAGCTTTTGAAAGTTCATTGGTGCCGCGTTTGATTACTTTGTGTCGAAACGTTTATCTTGGATGATTCATCACATCGGACATAATGACGGAGATTTGGTTCCGAAGTAAAACAAATCCCACATCGATTAGTAATCCGAGACATTTCGGGTTTGTTCTCTCTCCATTTTAGTGTGGGGATGCTCGTGGCTTGTCAATGCGGGGATGTAATTATAGATGGATTTCTATCAATAAATGTCAATTATTTTCAAACGAGTTAGGTATTTTAATGAACGGATTTTTAATATAGGAAGTCTTTTGTTCACAGTTATTATTTCGATACCATTTTTTCAAGGTACTAACCTACCAAATGTAAAGATATATTATTACCTATAATGTTGGAAATCTTTGTGTAGATCTTGATCTAAAGTAACGTATCTACCTACAAGGAAGAATGAGATTATAAAGTTGTTAACTATTCGCTTCGTTATTTATCTCTTGAATTAACGCGAGTTCAGCAAATGTGTACATGTCAACCGCCGCTTCAACCTGTGGCTACAAAAAGTGTAAAAGCTTGCAAAAAATCCAATACGTTTCCCACCGAGCCATCAATAGTTTTCACAATATGTCAGTACGTCGGCACTAAAACGTGCCCTCCATCCAATTGAATAAAACACGGCGCTATTTCAGGTTTCAATCAACATGTCCCGGAATCGTTTACTGGGTCATTGTACCAGGAACAGGTATAGGCGGCACTGCAGGCCAGACAGACGGGCCCCGGCTTGTTTTAACCTGATCGATACACTGGCCCACCGCGCCCTACTTAGCTGCTACCCACCACTTTATTTTCCTTGCCCTTTATTTCAATATGAATTTAATATAGGGAGTACCGAGTAGTGCCTTTGACTAGGCAGTCAGCTACTAGATTATTTAAATTCGCTGCCTTTATTGTAATTTTAGAACGATCGATAGCAATAAGGCTGTTCGGGGAATGGAAAAAAACTGGATTTGGTTGTTTTTGTAATGAAAACATAAATGTAGGTACTGTAAGCTCAAACTTACAACGGAATACATTTTGTACTTTGTGCCTTAGGACATGGTTGTCACTTTGATATCACATTTTTATCTTTTAAATTACCATAGAGACAGCCTTATTATAGTCATTTAAGTTTAAAACTGTAAACAAAAAGCTTTAACACAAAAAACAAGTCGCCAACATTGCGCAACGTAAAAAAGGAACCCCAAAAAGTTGAGTGACCTTCGACCGATTAGGGCGCTCATTGAAAAACGTCACGAAAACAGTGAATTCGATAAATAACGTGTTAAATTATTCAACTTAAGGGCCTCCGCTTTGTAGCAGTGAGAAATTGTCCGGTAAAATTTCGGCGATAGCCTGTGAGAAGCTGTAAAGGAAATGGAGTGTGGAAGGGGACTGCTAATACGTGTACAGCGCTCCCTCTTGTTTTAACGATAAACTCGAAAACGACATTCTTCTTTTGAAATTACTTCTTTCTGTTTTTCAAATCATTATTGCTACGAGTGGCGTTGAAATCTTAGTAATTTATGTGCATGATTTGTGGAAGTTATGATCTTTATGACAGCTGTAAAATTATTTTTCATCATCTGTCGACATGATTTATTAATATTAGTTAAATGCTGGATTGAAATATGTACCTAAATCAGATTCTTTCTTTGCATGGCTTACATAAAAAACTGTAATTAATTAGCGACAAAAACATTAAAATAAGCAATACCTAACCATCAGTTATTATTTCTTTCTCATTATAGAACTTGTAAAAGCGCGCATTAGTGAAAAATGAAGGTCGTATTTTAAATTAAATTTATTCTATAAGGTTTCTTTAACATACCCTGAATTTATTAAATTTAAATTATTATTCGCACAAAAAGAAGCGTTATCATAGACTGATTGAACTTTTTGTACGAAAAATATGGGGACATAGAGACAGAAAGTAAATCAATGGCACGGCGATACTCTTACTTTAGACGTTTTATCAAGTTAACACAACATATAGGTATTTTCCAAAAAGCGTCTCACGAGAATTGATGGTAAACCGTTTCAGGCTTGACAAATGAACATACCGCATTTCAACGCGGAGCTATGTCAGAGGCGCCGTGAATATAAAATAGTAGCAACAACACAAATTTCCGTTCCATCATTTTCCTTAAGCTGATTTCGAGTAAATAACGCGGGGTAAATACATCGGGAGTTCGCGGAAATAGTTGTAAAGGTGGAGTAAGTGGTAAATCACAACCCCAAAGTAAAGCTTGTGAATAAGTTACACTGAATCCTTTTTTGTTTGATCAGGCGTTCCAGTTATCACTTTTATGTTGGTCTATTACCTAGGTTTTAGTGATATAACCTAAGAGATTGCCTTAATATTCTTATTACCAATAAAATAGAGCGAGTAAACAGATTTCCATGTAATTCGCGATACCTTTTCAAAGTAATGAAAAAACTTAGGTACGAAAATTCTCTGACATCTAATGCATGTAAAATGATTACCTTCATCATAGCCAAGCGAAACTTCGCGAGCGCAATTATTCACTAGTTTCAACGTGCAATGCTTCCTGCACGGAGGCTGTAAAGGTTCCTGTACCAGAAAAAGTTTTATAATTAAAGGACATCAAAGAACCTCCAGGATGGGGTTACACTTTGAATCGTTATTAAAGCGGCTGTAACCGAGATAAGGGATCTTTCGCCGCCTTTTCAATGGAGGTTTATTTCATGGACTGTCACAAATAGATTTATTGAGATCAGCCGAATGAATTTATTGTTCGCGTTTAAGAAATTTCACGCGAGACAGAAAAGGTCAAGAAAAAGAATAAAGGATTAAGATAAGTCTTTAGTCTTTTCGTCGGTTCTCTTTAATGAGATATTTGAGTAACTATTTAAAAAGAAAATTCTAAATGAAATGTTCAGACTAAAATAAAAACTTCTCGTCTTATGAATGACATAGCTAATATGGTTAGGTATACATTTATAAATGATACGTTAAAGGTGCCAGCATATGCCTTCTGTCTCTATAATTTCAGGCGACAAGATGAAATTGTTACAAATACATCGATGTATTTGGTCAGTGTCATTAAGCGCACATCAGTAGCGAAGCCGTAATCAACTCCCTACTGGCGGCGAGTAATTGATTGGTCTCAGAGCAGACTACAAAAGATACTGCCGCCCTGCTAAATGGATTTGTCAACTGCTGTGTTAGTAATTGAATAAGTAAACCATTGTTTCTTATTACTGAAGACATGCAGCAACGCAGTCGGTTCGCTTTAATGAGATTTTTTCCGAGATCTTAACAATCTGTTGAGTCGAGGTTATAAATAAAAAAACTGCAGCACAATTTAAAACAGAAGCGTAATACTAAGATTTATAGCGACTCGGTTTGGACATAAACGAGTTAGTTTGTGATAGCGGTGAAACTCTGAATGACTGTTATTATCTTATGAATTATTCCTTTCTTTTGCTCTGCTTTTAAGTTGTTTCATTATTCTCTGTGAAATAAATTAAATTTACTACAGAAACATAATTTGATCAAATTCATAGCATATTAAAGATGTTACAGTTCCAAATATAATGTTATTTTAGTTGCTCAATGGATAGAATTTTCCAATATTAATCACAAAGCTAGCCAACCATATGGAGTCCTTTTATTGATTATCGACAGCGGATTCCTTTGACCTTTAAGAACGAGGAACTTCAAAATGATACCCGTACCTAGTAGCGATCTCACGTAATATGGTTCGACATCTATACGTGTATATCACATTGTAGTGCGAGCCTCCACGTAAGTTCGGAGGGAGCATCAATCAGAGCGAGCTTTTTGTCAAGTTGCCACTTCGACACGTTTCGCCAATGTTATGGGTAATTCAAACCCATGTTGGGTTTCAAGCACATTCCACTTACATAGGGTATGATACTCTTATCTACACGAAAAAAATGTAGAAGAATCCACACAATGCTATTTAAACCGGTAACATATCAGTTAAGTAAATTAACACAGGAGTACAGACTCAATGAGAATTTTACACAGAAAAGGAACTCTCTCAACCTGTCTACCGTGCATTTATGCTAATTGTCAAATTAAACCAATGTACGGCTGAGGGACTCGCCACCTGATCCCTTTATGCGATTTTTGTTCCTTTAACTTTTTAAAAGACCTTCTACCGACAAACAATTTAACAGCCTAACTTCGCCCAACAGACTTTTCGGAGGAGATTTGTTATTCACTCAAAAGTTTTAAGTGGCTGTGAAACATCATTGTCAAAGAATTAAATAACTACTTGTTTTAGACGAGTTGGTGCTTTACATCCCCGCGAATAGGGTGTATAATTGTGTGTAGTGGCGTAAGCCTCCGGGCGAACAGTTGTTAGTCGACACGTCGATCTCGGAAGTTTCGACGTCAGGTTGCGGTGAATCGACTGTATTTCACTCCACGGAATGTAGATTTAGGTGTTTGCCGAGCAGGGATCGGGTTAAACTAACTTAAATAGGTTTCGGTGTACTTTTCATGCTGTTTTATAGAGGCAATAATATTGTTCATAAACATCATTATCGGAATGGAAGCCGGGTTTATTGGGAGGAATTAGCGAAATCCTTTATAAAATTGTATCTCCGTCTGTAATAGAGGGAAGGCTAAATCCTCTGTTATTAAGAAAGTCTTAGCTTTCTTTCGATAAGAGCAATGTCTTTAATAGCCCCCCGGCGAGCAGCAGGCCCCTCCATTAGGCGAGCGTGTTGGCTGCGGAACCCCGCGCGGCGCAGCGTGGTGCCATATTCCACCCGACTCGTGCTTTGGCTACCTACTTTTGTTTCTGTAGACGGCCGTGGCAAATTAACTGGCCATAACTGTCTCTGGCCGGGGCTGATAAGGCATCTTTAGGGCTGTTTTATTGATTCAGCCATGTCCTCGTGTTCCAACACCTGTCACGCCCGCCACGTGACCCATATCGACGAGGCGTGGCTGCGAACTGGAATACATTACCTTGATTTATGTGACCCGTACAAAAATATTTTTTCATAAATATTCGATGCACACCAATCCCTAAACATATAAAGAAACCAGAAACCAGAATCCAGAAAGCATCTTTACTGGCTGGAACAAGACTTTGAAGATCATCCCAAAATATGAATGTGCGGTTATCAAATTAGCATTCCTCTGCAGCATTTGCAACATAACAGCCGAGCATGAAGATTAAAGTCCTTATTTGAAATTACAAAGAGCTAGGTACTCTTGCAGCTCGTTAGTTTTCCTGAACATAGGATAATTGTGATAACCACATTTATTCGTGTCCGAGCAACTCTTGAATGTAAAACTTAATTGAATTATTTCCTGCCGCGGCGGCGCATTCGGACCTATACTTTATAAGTATAACACACGAAATGCAAGATAGCTTTGCATGTTTAAATTGGATAAACGTATTTATGAAGTTGCAGTGTTAAAGCAGTTTGTGTTGTTTTAGTATCAAAATGCAATCCCTGTTTCGAATCATGATTTTATTAATCTCATAGTCGAAATAAACATTTTGAGTTGCATTAAATTTGATTGTTAACTTGCTTCTATATGATTCGGTTAGCTAAAAGTTATTTCCAACGAAACAAGCGAGCATTATTATAACTTGATCATATAACGTTTTATATTTTAATAAAGTTTTAGTCTAAAAAGAAATTGCTTCTCGTCAACGTTGAATATTGTTTTTCCAAATAGGTTCTGTAAATTTCTACTGCACATATTAGGTGCAGGAGAGGCGAGCTCGGTGCGGTTTCTAATTACAAACGTTGAATGGAACTTTTTGTCCGCTGGATTGTACCACCACAGTTATTCGCGCGGAATTGAATATTTTTCTTTGCACCACGAGAACTTTTAAATTTGCAACGCGATGAAGTGTCTCCGTGTTAATCACTTTTACATCGTAGTTGTTTTAATGAATAAGATTTGCGGTTTCAATTTAAAGCGAAGATATCTTGCGGATTGTTTGTAAATGTTGTACCGAAACCGGTGTTTAAATTACATGAATGTAGATATTAAATGTAAGCTAGTTTACGTCGGTGTTCCTGTTTCGGCAATAGGTACGACTGCATAATCTGCAGCATCGTATTTTGCGGCGGCTGCATAGCGTAATAATCTCAGCTATTCGGCGGTCGCTTCGTCAGCGCTCGCTCGACAGCCCTCGAGGCGCCGCGAGGCTCGAGCTCGAGCGCCCGGCGAGTGCTGGCGCGGCGGAAGCGAGCCCTTACGTGCTTGTCACGACCGCCTTTGTCCATCCACTAGGCTTATTTGCTGAACAATGAAAAAGACGAAAGCCTCCATATTTCTTCACAGCAAAAATATTTATCGCGCAAAAATATGACGCGACAAACGCCAGCTTCTCGTCACCCGCTGATTTCATTCCATTGATTGATGGAAACGCTATTAACGGCCGAATTTTTCATTTAAAACACCTACTTCGAAAATCGATCCCGATTTATCAAACGTTATAAATACTTCTTGAGCCGTGTCTGTGAAATGGAGAGGAACATCGGGAGACGAAAATTATTTTAACATTCTCACCGCGACGTCGTCAATCGTTCCCCTCGTGTTTTGGCGTTATGAGGTGATCCTTGATTTAATTTGGTTTGGTGTATAATTAGGTGTAGGTGGGGTGATGCGGGACATTTTTGCGATTAGATGTGCGTTTCAATTTCTCAATTCGGCGATCCGTCTTGGCGCGTGAGCGATGCGCCGGCGAGCGCCGTGACAGCGGGCCCCCACGGCCCGGCCCTTCGAAGGTTAAGGCCCTTCACTTTTTCGTTCTTTCTTCCTTCAGGAAGTAAAAAAATAAAGTCGAATTTATTTCGTATCTCATAATGTTTTCCTCTGATTTCTATCTAATATACTCATGTATGGACAGGGTTATCCTTTTTGTAAGTAGCTGAAATGAAACCAATAGTTTCAAATTCGGCAAAAAGCATCAAAAGTTAAACTTTAGATAGGTACTAGTCACTTATCTACCAGCATAATCATTTTAGATAAACAGGTATCAAATTATAAAACCTCTATTATTTTATTCAGAAGCACTTGCGGTTAAAACGTCCTTGACTCAACGTACCTACTCACCAGTATTGTTTACAACTTGCGGTCATCTCAGACTCACTTATCGGCCGATATCTTAAATCAATTAATTCCCGAAACTGAGGCGGCTACATTATTCATTGGATGCGCGCGCGGCAACTCCCGTCGGTCCATCGGGACGTTCATTTACAAGTTTATAGCAAATAGCATTATTAGGTACGGACGTTTTAGGCAGCGGAACTTCAGCGTCCGGGTTTACAACGACTTTTGAACGCTTCTTGCGAAACCTTTTATTGAATGGTTATTCTTGTGAACAACCGGGTAATTGAATTGTCACATTTGATGCTTTTTAAATTATTTTACTGTGTTCTTATCACACGAATGGGAAATAGGAAACTTAACTGATTGGTCAATTGGGACTTTTTGTTGTGAGCTTTCTGTCGAAAGTCTATAGCTTTCTCGAAGACATAATTGAATGGCTCATGGAAGAGCGTATCATTTATCTATATAGCATTTAGATTATAAATGTTGCATGTTGATAATACCGTATCATATCGTACATAGCTAACGGAATGTGTAATCACACAAGATTTTTACTTGGAAAAATAATCATGTAACCAATAATCACCTCATTAGCTGTTCCTTCTTCGTTCATCTTTACACGATCTTGAAGTAATCTTCTGTCAAACGCTCCGACGCCTTTGCGGTCCGCTATCGGCATTTAAAATCATGTCAAATTAAGCGATTTTAGTATGGAGGGGCGCGAAGGGCTCTCGAGAACCAAGAAGGGCTAAGGGCACTTGTGCTGGCTCGTCACATTATTCGACCTACTTACCGGCAGGAGCCCGAGGTGTCGACACTTGATATTGTCATCCTTATGAATTCAGACGTCTCTAACTTCTTTCAATTTTTTCGCAAAGGAAGATTTGTTGTTACGCGCAAAGGAAATTTTGGAACAAAGTGTACAATACAATGTTGAGTGCGAGCCAGATGTTCAAAAGCGGCGGAACTTTTAAGGTTACTAGTTTGAGATAAGAAGTGGTTTTGGTTTATTTCTTTATTTATTTTTGGTGACTCAATCGCTGAAGTTTAGCTTGAATATGAAATGATTAAAGAGTTAACGCAGACACTACCTATCACAGATATTAAACCTGTAGAGGTATCTACGAGAAATAACCAAACCAATTCCAAATAGAGCCTGCCAACCCTATCAAAGCCCGCTGCAAAAACGGCAGCGGTTATAATGTGCTTCCATTTTGTACGGCATATTCTTTTTAAGCCAAGTAAATCGCGTTAGACGATATGAACGGTTCGATATCGGTCGTCGAGTGACAGCGTCCGCCATATTGGTTGCATAAATCAAGTCGCGCGAAGTGACACCGCGCCGTAAGCGATCGAGTGTCAGCCCGCGCTGAAATAAAAGCAAACGAACATCTCCCTAGTTGAGTGGTTTACTCTGAGGCATGCCGGGGAATTTGTCTCGTCAGGCACTCTGTTTTTATCTGTCTGCATTTTATACGGCGATATTACGGGGACGACCGTCTTATCTGCGCTGCTGATTGAAGAAGAAATGCCGAATTTGTTTTCGAGAAATTCCTACAACAAAATGTTTGGGTAGTCTCACTGCAGGCCAAATAGAAGAATTTGTTTTGCTCTTAGGCTGGACTGACTCTGACTTGTGAGGAGATCCAAGAAACAAAATGATTATGGCCCTTAGGTGACTTTTTGACTGTGTCGTTTCTTCAGTAAATAATTTTCGCTTACTAGATAGAAATTCATAGCGAAATGCATTAAATACAAGTTCATTCCGTAAGGTTATTAGCGTTTGGCAGGCCGGGCTAATCAGGCCCCATTCAGACGCGGCCCGCCGACCCGTAATCGCGGCATTCACTCGTATGGAGTACCTATCTGAAATTATGTTACTTACAGACAATACGCATTGCTGCACTGTTTTAAGCGGTTCAACAATAGCTGTGCCGTAGCATTATGGACTAGGGTTTTACTATGAATGATTAAATGCCAATAAAGACAGTCAATAAGCGGCTATTGGATTTTTAATAAGCATTTCAAATTTCAAATGCAGTGGTTTGTTTTCAAGATTTTCACTCAAATACTTAGTTTGAGTCGTAAGTGGAAATTAACATAGTGTAGATAATAATTTAACAATGTATGTCATAAATAAATAATAATGATCTGGCTTATAAACTTTTACATATCCAGTTATTTAGCATCACATTTGACACACTGTTATAAGAGGAATAAATGAGTAAGCTGTAACTCTTTGAGTACGAAAAACGCAATTTTTTATCATGAAAACTTGGGAGACTTGGGCATTTCAAGGACCAAACCCTTACAGCGTTAAATCGGAGTCAAGAAACTTTCCTGTCTCGCGTATTATACAGGCAATGTGTAGTGAAAAGTTACCGAAACTAAGTAACCGAACTTAAAGTGGCGAAGTTATGGCACCCGAGTTACGTACACTGTCGACTTAGAGTTAATTTGATGAACAATTGATAGATTTGGCTTTGGCGTGCCATGAGAACATGATCGCAGTGGTTCTGCGGTCTATCATGCCGTAAATTTGATTTATAAGCTATTTCAACTCGGTAAATGAGTAGCTAATGAGTTCAAGCAGTTTGAATTTCGAGACGTTTTTGTTTTCCACTTATAGTTGTTATTGAAACGAACTACTTTTACCATTAGATTAAATTATCAGTCAAGATAGATCAACTTATTCGTGAAATCAACTTATTCATGAGTGAAATAGATATTTTAGTTATAAGTTCACCTCTCTGTTTTAGAAGCTTTTATTGTTTTCTATTATTTACATTGTATTGCCACTTGCACAAAACAAGACAACAGATGCATTATTCAAGTAAAAAGTTCCTTTTCTTCAAAAGCAACACTGCAAGTGTGTTCTGTTTAGAACTTTTTTTTTACAATTTTATGTAATTTTCAAAGTAAAGTTCAGGAAATTCGGACGTGCGGCTCTACAATTATGACTTATAGGTCGTTAACGTCAATTGATGGCCGTTTTATGATGTGAGATGTAACAGTTTGCAGGTCTGCGCTGTGCTGGAATGTTAATAAGCTTTTATTTAAATAATGGTTCAATTAAGACCACGAAAACTGGTCCTGAAATACTGCTGCTTACTCTTTATTCTAATATCTAAAAACACAGACACTTTTAGTCAATAAAGATCGATAAGCACCGAATAAGAAATTAAATAAGAAAAAATTTAGTTCCCAAATAAAGAAAATATGAAACCATTTGTTGCCCTATTCAGCCACATTGATCTTGATTTGGACATCTTATATCTATCGTCCTAATGTCTATTTGTTTTATTATTTTTTATTGTATTACTATATTTCAATGTCGCACTGTTTTACTAGATGCCTACGTAATTCTTCAATTCCTGAGCCATTGGTTAACATCAAAGTATTAAGTTGCAGTCAGCTCTATCGAGTGCACTCTCAGCTTCCGTAATTCCTTATGATTGCAGAAAAAGTATTTCTACTCGATGGGAAAAGACACCGACACCGGTCAGGTTACGCGGCTCGCCGCAAGACGTATCACAGCCCTGGGGCCCAGGGCCGTATCCAGGGATGTAAAGGGGCCCTAGTTTAAAAGATTTTATTTAATTCCCAATAAATATAATCCATTTTAATAAAGGAAGACGTTTTCAATTTGAATGTTTCTTTCCTCAGTATATCGTCATTGTACCTAACTGTTACGTGAGTTACGGGGGTCGGCTGACTTGACAAACAGGCCAAGTTGGGGGATTCAGTAACTTTTGACACTGGCAACTTTTATCAACAAAATTGTTATAGGTCTTAGGTAAGTTTTACTAAATTCCATGGGGCGCGAGAAGAACTTAAGGACATATAAAGTTTTATTCATTATCTTGATTTCAGATTACGTAATTTCACTATTTTATGGAAACACTGTGCTAGAATTTGCATTCGGGCCCCGAAACCTTTTAGTCCGGCTCTGAATCGTATTCTTGTTACAAATCAACACACTTGGGAAGCAATCTGTACGTAAATATGCAAGTAGCTGTGATATACATCTTGAGTCTGTACGTACTGGTGTGAAGAAACATTGCGGTTTTTAACATTATATTGAAATGGTTTAAATAGAAGCGAATTGATCGTAATGATAAGTTTGTAGTAATATTTCTGACCTTTTTTCAGGGACGTGAATACCCAAATTTTGCTTTTACATTCTTCGCTGCCAAAATGTCAATGTTATTTCAGTTTTTACGGCACATAGCAATTTCAGCGGGGTTAAAAATCAAAATAAACTCGACGTGTCTTATACAGGATCGCCCGGGCGAAGGACTCGCAAACTTTTGAATAATAAAAACAACTCCACCATACTTGATATCCAATATTTCAATAAAGCTCTAACTTTTGGGTAGAGAAAATGGAGAGGCCAAAAATTACATTACGAAGGTCCTGAAGAAATTGAGGTTTTCTCTTAGCTGACGAACGTCCGAGTATATTACTTTGATATTACGCCCTATTATTCTGAATTTACGTAGAATGGGATTAGTATGCGTCTTTTGTTAACACATTCTATTATGTTACAGGAAGCTTTGATGGCCTCCTGAGCTGGTGAACTGCGGTAACAGACTCGAGTTCCCACTGAGGAAATAAATATAGGTGGAATAAACATGAGCTTTTTGAGTAAGAGACAAGAATGCTTATGTATAATTATGATTGTATAATATTCTAACAAACACTTTGTTAGAATAAAATGTAGGCAGTATAAATTAGATTATATTTATTAGCTAGTTATAACTTATCGAAGCCCAATAAAGGGAAATATGCGGCAGTACATTAATTAGATGCCTGTAACTAATCACCCGGCTGAGCACAGTTAGCAATTAATTAAACCTAAATTCCGAACGATAGACACTGGTCAGATTTGATACATTCCCAAATATTCAGACAGGCTTTGGTTTATGCATCGAATAGATGAAGGTTTTGAAATATAACATCGGAATTTGAAGCCAATTGACTAGTATAGTTACCTACTACTTAAACTGTTTTCAAATCATCCAAAGCACTAAAGCGTTTGTCACGAATATAGTAAGCAGACACATCATAATGAATATCAAAGTACGAAAAAATCCCATAAAGTGCCGAACAAAAGGGAAGTTTCATGCGGAGTAATTCAAAAGACAAGGTACTTCAAAGTCGCATACTTTTTGTCCATTATCTTATTGAATATTGTAAAAGCCCTCGCGTAATTCGTAAAATATTCCGCTCGCAGTTCCCTAAACGTTTAATATTGGATAAAATACACCCTAACGCTCCCCGTATTCCCCCGTTGTTCATATCGGCATGTTATTCAGATTATACACGAATATTTCAATGCTTTCTACTAAATTACAGCTCACGGAGTCTTTTACTTAGGTAATGTTGTACGTCGGTAGAGCGCGGCGCGGCAGGTGGAAGCGGACAGAAAACTATCGGTTACAAAATCATTTTGATATAATCATTTTTGTATTACGACTAAATGACGAAAATTACTTAATGATGCCGTATTAAAAGGAGATAGAGACAAAATAATCATTATTATTATCCAAAACAAAAATACAATTTGAACATTAACGTAATTCTACCCCGAATTGCGAGTAAACAACATTTTAAGACATATACGTGAGTTTCAGGAAGGAAATATTATTTGCATACTGTTATTATACATGAAAAATTGCAACACATTAGGCGGATTCTGTCTTAAATTGTTAGAGAATGGATTTCCCCAAGCAAATACGCCCGTTTCATTATTCTAAACAAGGAATAAATTTACCAAGGGAAAACAAAACAATTGTATTCATTTTGAGCGACTGCGGTTGCATTACTTGATCAAATTATTCATTCCCAGTTCTTTTTCGTTTTCCTCTGGTTTCCCTCTGGTTCAGTTGTTCGTGGCGACTTACAGCTTTTACAGATTGAGTGTTTTCACATTTTAATGTCACTCAATTAAACTCATTTGCCAGTTACGTACGAACTTCTTTGAAGCGTAGGTATACCTACCTATACCTACGCTTCAAAAAAGTTCATATAGGGTTGAAC
This sequence comes from Ostrinia furnacalis, assembly GCF_004193835.3. Taxonomy (NCBI): domain Eukaryota; kingdom Metazoa; phylum Arthropoda; class Insecta; order Lepidoptera; family Crambidae; genus Ostrinia; species Ostrinia furnacalis. Next base: position 81,170 of record NW_021131650.1, read on the forward strand.
AGCTCACATTTGTCTGGGAAAAACACGTATCATTCCCACGCCATCCAATCTACCGCCGCCCTTACATAGGCTTCAGTGGGAATAACTTTGAAAACAAGCCCATTAACCCCGCGGCTATTGGAACGATGGAAAAAAGCGTCAAACGGCAACTGTCAGCATTTTGGACGGACACCGAGGCCTTTAATTAGATTCGAAGCGGCATAACCGGCTTATACGAGCTTAGGCCGGTTCCCCGCGGACGGCCGTGCCACTGCAAAAATGACCAACTAATTGGCTTAGAACAACGTAGCCATGTTACCATTTTCAGTATCCAATATCCCGTATAATTGTATTTCGTTAAAGGGCGCGCAGCGTTTCAATCGGGCTTTAGTTAACAGAATCCGCGTTACCGTTGCCAGCAGATTTAAACAAACGCAGCTTTGGCGAGGATCAGGTGAAAGTTAGAACATTTTCAGTATGTTTTTTTCCTGTATGTAGTTAATTTAAAAATTTTAAATCCTTTTGTGGCTTTGACTACGATGATAACATAAAGTGAATCAGTTTTATTGATACGAGTGAAAAGTAATGTCTACTTTTCTTGCGAAACTGTAATATCAAATTAAATGTTAATTACAACGTATATTATAGGTAATCATACCTACAAAGTTTCTCTCTAATCCACAATTCATTCGTTTCCCGATTAATATCCAAAAGTCAATTAAAACAGAAACGTAAGTTGCAACACGCCGCAAGATGTCGTGCGGCGCGATTGTCGCGGCGAGCGCTTCCGCTTCCCGGCCCTTGTGTTCCGGATGCATTGCGACTCGCATCCACCGCCTGCTTCAACTCATCTCGGTAGGGAAAATATAACAGCCAATGTAACAATTATAAGTAAAGATGAGATTTCGTAGGAGTATGAACATATTATTTATTTCAAAACATACACACACCTGGATATAGGAAGGCGCTGGATGTAGGCTGCTACCAACCGGTCAGTATGGAAATCATTGGGAGAGGCCTATATATGTATTCAGCAGTGGACGTCCTAGACGTGCAAATTATGAGGATGACACCTGGATTATATTATTTTTGGGGTAGCCAAGCGCAAGGCCTCAAATAGCCTCAAAGGTTTTTTTTATTCCGGTGATAATAACAGGTAAGTTACTGATAATCTGTTACGACACTATCAAGACGCAAGTTACTTTAATACCAACATAATTTTACAAAAGAAAAGTGTACATAAATCCACAACTACAAAAGTCTCAAGTTAAAGAATAGATCTATACGAACAGAAGGTATTTGTATAACGGCACTAACGCGAACAACCCAATTTGCATAGAAGGACCAATTTGTGTACCACGGCACCGCGAGTGGCCAAAGTTTGACTTGTTCGAGTCTCTTAACATTTGAATTTGGCTACGAAAATGCGCACTACATTATTTTGGTATGAATTCAATTGTCTTTTGAGTAATTATAGTAAGTAGGTAAATAATTATACGAACTGCTTGTTTAGGTAAGGGTTGGTTCATTATGAAACGATCGTCTAATATGATTAATTTTTAGATTATGTAAGTCTTGTTTCCTTAGTTTTTTATCCCGTCTGGCTGTTTTATTTGTTCTATGTACCAGTTCTTTATACACGGCCAACCTTTCTACGCTACCCTTAGCGATATTCAAATAAAGGTGAGTTTTCAACGTTTCTCTGTCCCTGGTTTTAAGGTTAAGTGCTCTTGCTTCGCAGGCATTATTGTTGCTTGAAATACTGAAACAATCTCCCGGATTATGTTTTAGAACGGCGATTTGCCTGCGTTTAGTACCTGTCGTTGAATTATTTGGGATTATTCGCATTTCAATATTGAGGACGAAAAGGGAAATAATGTGAGGCAAAATAAGCACGAAACTGATCCGAAGTATTGATTTAACTATAAATATGACCATTTCACGGGTATTAATAGCGATCTCAATAGGTATCGAATTCTGATACGTCTTACTGTGGGAGTAAAAAGATTTTCTTAGAAAAACACCTTCAGACTATGTTTACTTTTAGCAACGATATTTTGATGAAATTATTTATAACTAAGAGGATTAGAATGAAACAGATTGATTTAGCCTTACAATATAAGGTTTTACATTTAGCTTCGCCAGTCGGAATCCACTTACATCACAAGTTATAAAAGGCTTTCCAATTAAATTTGCACGAGTACAGTCCATCTGAAGCGGGAATTTCCACAATATCTTTGTCTTAGGCGATGAAAATAGAAAAGTGGGGTACGTCCCAGTTACTCCGGACTCGGCTAAAAGCTTCACCAGCTCAGTTTAGCCTAGTCACCTCAAGAGAGCTTTTGCATAAATTAACCCTATAATAAACTGAGGTTCCCACATATGGGGTCTGTTTTAATCGGACTGTAGATAAATGGACAGTGTTGTTTTTACAATGTGTGTTTATTGTCGATAATAAAATACTATGTAAACGAAATACTGCTTTTTGTCTGTCTCCATTGTTATAGCATTTTGTTAGATCTTTATAATAGCCCAATAAAATTGGATAGAAATATCGTTATAATACGCACTTAGTACAAGCCATTACTACATTTTGAACAGAATTCAAGGTTTACATGATAGCTTTGAAATTCAAATTAGACGATTAGAAATACTCGATTTAAAAATGAAAACAGTCAAGTATAAATTAACTATGTATATTCATTCCAAATTTAAGCTACATATATTCGGATTATTATAGTACAAAAATATTGAATCAAAAGTGTAACTTATAACACATAGAGCTCGTATAGCAACTACTTCCTGTTCCATATAACACGCATAAAGAAACAAAAGCAACAAAGTTTTAGTTTGTTTTGTAATTTAGAGCCTCTATTAGCCTTATTCAATTTTATGTGGCCACCATAGCCAGTACAATGGAACGCCGTCGTTAAGGGAGTGGCACGCCAGCGCCCGGCTTGCCGGCGCCTGCCTCTGTAAATCTTTAATTACTAGCCGTTTCACCTGCCCGCTACACCATTTGACATTAGTTTATTTACAACTGCAATTACAGGAATTTCAAAGAGCTGGCGTGTTATCGTTTTTGCTCTGTAAGTAGAACACTTGAGCTGGTATCATATTTAGCTTAAAGTTATCATATAGGTCATAAAATAATCGTTACAACGTGTGTACTGGTTATATTGGATACTACGATGTTTATCACGGTAGTGACTCGTAATTGATAAACAATAGGTACATTTTCTAATGAGCCAAGTGTACCTATATAGAGGCTTACCTCGTTTACTTAAAACTACTGGTACTGCGCAGCTTAGCTTCATGAATTGTGAAATATTGTGCATACATGCGTGTGGAACTGTGTCCATAAGACTTGTAAAGCTAAATTTTTTTTTATAAATTGCGTTCACATGATTTAATACAACGCGATGAAAAAACATCGAGCGTGACTTGAAATGATATGGAAAACGCAATGTTTTTTCAGTTTACTCAGTATTTGTTGCATGCATATTATTATCACAATTTACATCACTAGCTTTGATTAAACACAGCGTCATAAATAATAGCAAATAAAACAGTCGTGGTTTACCAGTGAGTAAAATGGCATCTGCTATTTATAACTCACAATAAAACACAATGTGTTAAAAGTGGCCTGATAAAGTTTGTTTTCAAAATAAGTTTAAATATACAAAAAGAGAATTATATTCGTTGATAATAAACAATTTCCGAACTGTAAATTAACAATTCATTAACTGTTACAGAACTGGACTGTAAATAAAAAATAAGCACGTACGGCCTGCCAGCCGTTGCGGGTATCGCTTGCACAACAATTTACTCGATTAAGCGTCGCGTGGACTACACTACAAATAATAATTCATAAGGCCCGTCTCGTAATAGCCTTTTAGCTGCCCGTCCAACTTCAAATGTAGTTAGCCTGATGCGGTCAAACTATTGCCATTTAAGTAACCGCTAAAACTATCAATTTAGATTTCTCTCACGCTCCGCTGCCGCAGTGTAGTTTGCTGAATTTACAAACTGTGATTTTTGACCCTATTCGGAAGGTGCTGACGCTTTAATTCTGTTTATTAGCCGTGCTTGACGCTGAATGCACTGAATTGGCATTACTATATGTAGTTCTTTCATTAAATGTCACCTGTTTTGGTTGCACATTTAACAATCCGAAAGTAAGGTGATTTAAATTTTCATTTGTTTTTCAGATCTGAAGTTTTTGTCGATTTAAATACATTTTAATACAGGTTTGGCTTCTCTTAATAGCAAATGTTCGTATCAAAGACCTAAAACAGCTCCGTTCATTACGAACCTCAGCACAATTTGCGCCATTGCGCATTGTTGTTGCTCGACTCTGTTGGGCACATGTTTAACTTCGTTAAGTATATAACACGCTCGCAACATACTCGTTTAAGTCCAATCTAAGTTGAGACAGGACGAGTTTACATGTGAATAAATTATTATCTTCAATCCAACAGCGCTGGGAGCACAGCGTCGTCGGCGTTTAAACCGGAATGCCTTCGTAGTAACGAACAACTTTGCTTAATTTACGTGTCTATAAAATTCAGTTATGAGCCGATAGAAGCAACACAGTCTGTAAAGAATTTAATGCTCGTTCTTTCGTACATTTTGATTAGCTATTAAGCGTCTTTAGTGTTATCGTAGTGTGTTTAGGTGCTTTACATTTTCAACTGATAATTAAATTAGTAGCATGTAAACAGATTAGCGAGTTGGTTCAGTCGGAAACTTGTTGTTCGATGCATGTTTTCAATAGTGGTAGCTATCCGCAATTTTGTGCAGGGTATGCAATAAAAGTATTGCATAATAGTCCATTCGAAAATAGGTAACCCGATATAGAAAGACGGGAATGAACGATCAATAGGAATCGTGAATAGAATAGAATTGAAAGACGTTCATATTTTGATATGAACTTGTTCAGTATTTTTCCTAATAGCATCTAATATTTATTACCCACACAAAATGTTTTCATTGATTTCAGTATAACTGTTACAACGTAAATGAATTCCTTAAGTAGCTGGGAGCCTTTTCAGTAAAGCAGACGTTTCCACTCGTAATTTGGCCGTTTAATGTCCTAGAGTGGGTACATTTGGGCGTAATTGGTAAACACTTTTGTTTGCTTGAAGAACCATTTCACATCGATTTGTTTTTAAAAGAGAATAGTATATTAGATTGCGTAGGTAATAATAGATTTGGCCTCAATTAGTAATAGTATATTTGAAGCTGATAACTTATTATAAGTAGGTTTATTCCCGATGCTCTCGACTAGTCTGGACTATAAATGGCGTCAACCTATCATGTATTTTTTTATTTCAATAAATACAGTGTGTTTTCTGGTATGCTATACCTATTTTATGTAATCGGGCCATCTTATCTGCTTTCGGCTTGTTCCTTGCCGGTTGCGTGAACATAGTTTTCTTATGTCACGCTAGATTTTGGGCCGGGCAAATAAAATTGAACGCTATATCTTTCCTCCTTGCTATAGATATTTTATTTAATTGTCCGGGTTCATATTAAAGTGATGTTATCGTAATTTTATTATGATTTTGAAGTGCATTAATTTGATGTAAGTACATTTTATATAATTTAAATTTTCTCGGGATATCAATATTCCCAGAAATATTATTGCTATTAAACATGATTCATTGAAGAACAAATTATAATAAAACTTAAGTATTGGAATTAAATTTTCCAGGAATGGGGAAGCTTTTGTGTATTCTTCATTTGGTAAAAACATTTTGCTGTCTAATTTACAAAATATTTTTCTGGTTCAGTAATTATGAAAAATCTTTGATAACCTTTCTTGGATAGCTATAAGCATGACCGAAAAAGTTTAGTATCGAGACATTCGGAATTATAATTTAAAATATTTTTTTTTATGTTACCATTGATATAAAGACTGAAAATTGAGTTACAGTTCTGTAATAAGAGCATCTGTGACGATCCCCTAATATCATAACAGCCAATTGGGTTCTGTTATCTAATGGTTGAGTGCGTATTAATCGAAGGCTTTCAAGCCAAAGGCCGAGGTCCGTGTGTCCCGACTCTCGGTCCGAGGGACGTTATCGTGTGCGCTCGATTGCCAAACTTTGGTTTAATAGTGAGTAATTATTAAGGTCTATAGGTATTACGTAGTATTAGTAATCGAAGCGAATGTTTGATACGTATCTCGCACGTGGTCTCGAATTGCTGGAAAAAAAATTATGAGACATGTATAGCCTTATGCCCTTAGGGCAACAATGGAATAAATATTTTTTAAAATAGAAAGTGCTATTTCACGTCAAATACATACCTACTTGTATTTCAGGAACGCGACTATAAAAATGTTAATGATGCTCTAAGATGACGGCTGGGGATATTTATAATGGGCTGGAGGAATAAGAAACCCCGTTCGAATACTAATTGAGTTTAAGGATTAATGCCTACTCACTCTAAGAAGATAAAAAATAACTGGTACCGATCAGTATCAGTGTAGGAAGGTATAATAATAGAAAATCAATTATGCCCAGAGGCTAAGGCCTCCTCAATGGAAAGATTGCGATTTTCGAATAATTAAGTATCGAAAGTAGGTGATGTAGCGATTGCTCGTATTAGTAATTGGAATAAAGTTCATGCTTGAATAAGCTATAAAAATTTTCATGACAAGAGCTTCCAAAACATTTGATAATGCGTTACTTATTTTAAAAGAGTCATCTCTTTTTTTAGTCCTTGTATTCAAATACATGTATGAGTATGTATATTAAATTATAAGAAAAACTCAATGAGACTTTGGGAAACAGTTATGGTGGCATCCAAAACGTAGGCGTTTATTAAAATATTTTCCATCATAAATGATTAAAGTAGTCGCACACCAAGTCTTCCACATTAATAAATTCGAGGGTGCCAGCGAAAATAAAGGTTGGCTGTATCAGTCAGGCACACACGACTCGCCGCTCACTGAATAATTAACTCACTAATGGGCCCGTCGCAAATAAACCGAAATTATTGCACAACAGAACTATGATACACTAACGAAGTAAATGACGTTGATACTGCTACAAATATACTGTATCTTCCAGTTGGTTTAGTTTGTAACTACGTTATTTATTAGTATTCTGTTTGCCAAACGTTTGCTTTGTAATACTGGTTGCAAAGTAAGTTAAACATGCCCTTAATGTAGTTGCCTGCCTCAAAATTTAGACAAGTCTTCACAGGTACTATTTATAGGATATTATAGACTCAATTTTGGGTTTTCATCATGCTAAGTTGTACCTACCACTGATTTGCTAATTTGACGTATTCAGTTATAAATAGCAACCTAATTTTCCGTATAGTCGTAATGCCAGTTTGTTTCTTATTATAGACAGACAAACAGTAGCTGATGTTTTCGGCTAACTATTTATAGCATGTTTTTGTACTAATAATTGGTACAGGTGTATTCCGAACGAAGAAAATAAAAATGTAGTTGTTTTACGTAGCTGAGACAGAATTAATGTGGTATATTGAGATCTATGTAAGCAAAGCCGCGGGCAAAGTACAGTGCTTTTAAAAGTTGACGAGTTTAACAACAGCACTAACATGTTATCAGTACTTACATGTTATTTCGTATACGACACTAACATACTGCGTAACGACCGAAATAATAGTCATATCTTTTTTATTCAACTCCGAAACGCGTTATCATTATTTTACAGATTGGAATCCGATAGTGGCAGTAAAAGAAAATGGAAAGTTCTATTTGTAGACAGCCGCAGCAAATAAGTAATAAAATTCGAATGCAAAGCACCAAATTGAAATGATACTACTGTAAGTTTATAGACACATCATGGAGTTATTGTGATATGAATATACTGAGATGATCAATCTGGCCAGCTGGGGCGAGATTTAGGACTTTTGGCATTGCTTTAGACTAGTATTTGCTCAATGATTTTCATTTCATATCTAAAGCGTTTTCTATAATTTATTATAAGTTGTGTTTACTTGTTGTACATCTCAAACCTTACTATGTTGCATGACTGCAACGAGAAATATTGGAGCCAGTTATAACGGCTTACATCCGTAAGAAGAAATTTTAAAAGTATGTCTGTGAAATAAATATTTCGGCAAAATATATTTCGGCTAACCTCTTTCTTGCGGGAGGAAACTGGAGTTTGCTACGGTCGCTGCGTAGAGCCTAACGCGGATTTTCGTAGCTGCTACGTTACGTCTTTCGTAGTCGTGCGTTAATTTTCGTAGTCCGTAGCACAACGTGTAGAGCAAAGGAAAAAACAAATCACTTAGTTCGGTGTGTTTTATTATTTGATATTTCAATAGAATACAAAATGTATTTTTATAAGACGATTGATATGCTGCTCGTAATAATTTTCATAAATCAGAAAGCCTTAAAAGACGTTTGTGCGCCAATCTTATTACCGATGCTGTGCTACCGATTCCGTATTTTAAAGTGCAGAGCGGTTTTTCATCTTTTCTTTTATTTCTTCGAGTACAAACTCATAATTCCCGACGTGCATTACATAAAGTATTTTATCTTGCTATTCGCTCTTTGCGTGGAGACTGCGGACTATAGATTTTTGCAGCACCCACGTGTATGTACTTGCAAAAGCCATTGAAATGGTTTTCTTTTTGTTCCAATTCTAGTACGGAGCCATTTTAAGCCTTTGTAAAACAAGAATTGGAAACACAAAGCTGTGTCTTCAACGGCTGTTTTTATTTGGGTGCGTTGGGAGAAATGTTTCGTTACGCTGCATTAGGTATTTTGAGGCTTACGCGCGTTACCAAGTATCTAGTTAAATATTTATCCGTACATGAGTTTACTTACTTATATGAGCAGTTGATAAAATTCATTTTGGAAAGACAGTAATAGATTTGTCATGTCGAATTATTCCAAAATACAATTAGCTGACTGTAACCGAAATTATAATAAAGATAATATTATTATGTTTATGTTTTCTAAAAGTCCGTAGTTAGATTTTGCTGAATCTATTATTAATCGTATAAAAATTATATAATTTCTAAGTACTTATAAAGAAATAATCCTCTTACAGCTCAATGAAATCTGAAAATAAATTAATTATCATTTCTTGGTATTTCATAAGCCAATTCGTTTGAATATGAAAATAGGACTCTTTTTAACAATGGTAACACGTGTAAAGCATATTTTATACTAAGACATTTGCTGCTAAACTTGACAACATCTCATAGATATACAGCCGACAATAACATAGAAAACACATTTTTATCAAAAAACACCTATTGGGGTGACATATTATGCCATATTAGCTTGATGTGCTATAATCTCGATGCAGTTTCGATGTGAAGTCAACATAAATGCACGTATTCCTAAATTATGTACTGTACTTTTGTTAACCTTTACATTGTATTCTGAAATCACAATTGTTTAAGACTAAAACAACAAGATACTGCTACGAGTATATGATCGTATACTGTGGTTATGTAAATGCCTTGCAATCCCTGCCATGATACAGGAACTGTGCGTCTGCGGGCGGCAGCCAATAGACAATGGAGATAGTATCTTAGTAAACATCGATATGCCATTGTCCAGGCCTCAGTCCAGGCTGCTGGCCATTACGCGGGAATTAGGCTAACGCCGGCTCTATTATTTAGTTAGGCTTCATAATCCGATAAGTGAAGTGATTGAGCTTTTAGTGATACGAGTAAGGCATAAGGGCGCTAAGTGCACGTCACGCATCTACGACGTAGTTTAATCGTGATGCTAGGTAACATTATCAATAATGATATGAAATGAACTTTATTGTTAAAATTACATTTAAGACTACAAATTCCACTTTTTCAGGGTATTATGGTCGGTTTCATCAGTAGATTTGTTTACACGTTAGACACATTTTCATAGCATCAAAAATGAAGAGTGGAAACGCTTGAAAGTTTTTACATCCCCCTACCTCACGTGCAAATGAAATGTCCGAAATTCCGAATGCTGTGGAAATTTTATTGTTCATTTCAACTTTTGGTAGGTAATTTTATGTTTAAATGCGGCCCTGGCCAAGCGTCCCCTTCCCAATAAACGGTGACCACATACTCGGAGCTGCCATTACTACCCTTATGAATATGGGGCATCGCCTATTTACGGTTTGCGAGGCGATTATCGTTATTTGTCTCTTAATGAAATACAATTTAACTTAAATTACTCGCCATAAACAAGTTATATGACTCTACCGAACTATTTGATAATTAACCTCAATCATTATCAAGGTATTTGGTAGTGAGCATATTTATAAAACATAATACAAACATATTTTACTCGACCATAAAAAATATTGATTAGTGTCATAAATGTTAATGTATTTGACGCACAGTTTTTTTTTTACTTTTATATTTTGTCGTTTTACGTACCTACTTTTTATTTGTGCGAATAAAGTTTTTATTTGTATCCATCTTTTTTATCATGGAGTTTTGATGTCATCAATATTCTATTTACGTTTACGAACGCAACATGTGCCATTTTCATTTTAATCTATCAGATAACTTAAAAAAAGTTCGGCCCCTGATCTAAAATCCCGATCGGGTAATGGTCCAAGTTGGACTAAGCCGGGAAGCCGGGACGTGTGAGGAATGCCCTCCTCTTATTACATACGTGATTCTTATTTATATTTCATCGGATTAACGTATGCTCGCTCGCCGGTAAGAACTGGCAATGCCCGTCCAGATGCTCGGTAAGTATCAAGTTTGCCCGCTTTCAATTAAGTGGTAAGTTCGATAAGTATGCTTGGAAAATGGCTTATGCAGTTATTGAAAGAAAGTGAGAAAAATATATTGGAAATCTAAAATACAGCTAGATAAATCTCTTGAATAGTACTTTGAAAGAAAATTTTTAGTAGCGTTTCGTGACATCAGAAACAACTTGTAAGATTGTCTTCATGTGTTTGGAATCAGGTAGCGGTGCCATCTTTTTACTCGCCAATAAATGTTTCCATAACTGAGAATGTTTTAAAAATGAAGTTAAGCCTATTAGAGGTGTTAAATAATTTTAAACCCGCGCCATTTGCTGGTAACGAAGTTTCGGAAACAAGGTTACGCTCACCCTCGCGTCGACATCGGTAAAAATCGTTCGGACATTCAAATCGGACGCGATTCCCTCGCCGTTGCACAGTGCGAATCAATATAAAACATCCGGCAACAATTTATCAAGAGTGCGAGAGGTTTTATAAAGTATTTCGGGCAGTGGCCTGCGGGCATGTTCGCTTGTAAGAGGATCCGGCGCTCCTTGGGGACCGGACGGACCGTTTCCGCCCTACGGCACTGTGACAACTGCTCTTGCGATATATTCTTGCAACAGACACTAGTGATGTCACCCGATTTTGAGCCGTACGCGTATGTAGCGAAGGCGTTAGCACTCCCCGCACGGATTGCGATTTGATTTTAATTTTGGAAGTTTGATTAGAATCTAAACGGATTTGTATCGAAGGAGATTGAGTTCGGTGTTAAGCTAGAGTAGTTAGCGTTAATATTTGCTAGTACGGAGATAAATGTTGTTCAAATATCAATAATTTACTTATTTTTCTGAGATCTAAGTTTCAGTAAAGTTAAGATAAAGTAAATAAACCTATACTGAAAAATTAATGGATGGATTTCTTCCTAAGATAAGTCTAAAACATATTAGTAGCCTTTACCTGAACGATGTCTTTGACACCGTTAGATAACTGGAATGTTGGTACATACCTGTAACAGAAAAAAATAAAATGTTATCAAATTGTACAAGATTGTAATTTTTAATTAACTTTATTAGATCTAAGTTGCAATTATTTCCATTGCTATAAATTTTAATGTTCATGTTTCACAATATAACCCCCGTTTATACCAATTAGGTACAAACATAGATATATGTAAGCGGAAAACAAAAAACGAACATAAATACAATTAAACGTAGGCTGAATTATAGCCGCGCGCAATTATTCAAAATTAACGAAGAAATTAATACTTTGACCTCACATTCTAATTGAGGATTTATTTACTTGTGCACCTTTCATTATGACTGTGGCTTTCACTAGAATAAACATTCATAAATTTTCAGAAACGCGAAATTATTAGGACGCTTTTTTAATGAACAATTAAGTATCGTAAACAGAAGCATTTAATTATGAGTCCCGTAATGTTTAATTAAAAGGAATAAAACATTAAAACATGTTATAAATTAAAGCGTTGATATTTAAGCGATTGAATTAAGTTAAAAATTAACTTATGTTAATGACTTAACATTTACCAAGTAGTTGCGTGTTTGAACTTATTTGAACCTACGTTAAAAATATTGTTGTTTTCGTTCATTAATGTTTTACGAAAAGATGGAATAAGGCAAGTTTAATTTACAAAACCGCTATTTGTCATCCCTCTAAACCTCATCGGATCATTTTCCCTTCACGAACATCCTTAGCAGAGACTGGACGTTAATAAGAACATGTTATGAATGCATAAGAAGAAGGGATGTGCCATGTTTCGAACATCAGCTATCGAATCGAATGTTATTCGATTAAAATCTGTTCTTCTACGGTGAGTGAGAAAAATTTGGCATCAGAAGATTATAAATTGTTTAATAAGAAATATGGTATGGTAAACATCTTCAAATAAAGGTTAAATCATCCTAAAATAGCTTTTATTTAAAAATTCTAGACAAAAGGGTTAAAACGGTCATCGATACCTAGATTGCTATACGAGTATTCGACCAGATGTGACTCGAGTGTCCACAATCGTGCATGCCAAATTGGCGATTCGAATTTCAAAACCGAGATTCGATTATGAGTCGATTTTGCATCGAGCAGAGCGATCGGGGTGCTCTGTCAGTTCGTCGCTACTAGAAGTCGCCTTTGCCATTACGGAATCGTTTCACAGGAACCGAAATATTCAAGGCGTGTATTACAATTTACATAAACACCAAAGTCATTCGAGATGTATTAAGGAAATATTATTTTATGCTTTGATATGCGGCGGAATGCAGCGGGGTGTGTGAGGAATAAAAACGGAAGATTTGAATGTATTCACACTTTTCAGCCGGGAAAAGGTTAAGTTAATGTTTAGAAACTCTACATTTGTGGTTTGATATTTTGTGAGCTTCTTTTGGTTTTTTGTACACCTACTTATATGTACTAGAGAGAGTGTGAAAGTTTTTTAATGTGTGATGACAAGTTCTAAAACACATTTCTACTAATATTATGAACCAATTTATAAAATGACAAGACAATCACGATGACGAATACAAATCAAATAACAGGGTATAGAGTAATCTGTTAGAACGTCAACCGATATTCAATACATAGCTTGGTCATGATTAATATCTCCGAGCTGATTACCAAGTCATTGTAATCGATGCGTTGTTGATTACTGACATCATTCGGCTATTCGATATACCCTATAATCGGTATGAACAATTAACAAATAAATAATCGAGTAACAAAAGATAAAATGTATACCTACTGTATTACGAAAACAAGTATTTATAGAGCTGCCCTGGTACACTTCGTACCACCTATGCACATCAGAAATAATTTAGGATTCATATGGCGAAAGAATTTTTCAAATGGGTCCAGTAGTTTCGGAGCTTATTCAATACAAAAAACAATCAAATATTTTCTTTTTATAATTTTAGTGTATTAAATTTTTTTTTATATTTTCAGCATGTTTGCTCTGCAATATACTGCGAAACTGGACACGGTGAAGCCATTCGAATAATTGTGAATTTCAGTGGAATCCTTACTTGTAAATATTTTATTCCATTATGGGGTTCGCGCAAAGGTCATTGGATTACATGGAATTTTTTGGTATTCAATTTGAATTTCGTAGCACAGAGGAAACTTTTATATAATAATATTTACAGAATCTTATTATTTAAGCAGAAATAGTAGAGACATGTTAATTAATAACGACGAAGAAAGTTGGTCCAAGTAAATATTCTCGCAAAGAAATTGTTCAGTTAAAATAACAAAGGATATTTGAAATTCTGAATGCACATCCCGTAATAAGTATGGGAAGAATTTCCCTTTTGGAGATCGGCGGAGGCAGTTAAATAGCATAGATTATGGTTGAAGACTCAGACCAGGAGTGACATCAAACAAACGTTGCCTTTTGAGTATCGTAATGCCATAGTAATGCGATAGTTGCTTTGACATGATAACGACGCCCCCGCATGTGTCGACTGAATACATTACGCTGTGGCTACACGGACCGATATTGAAATATTGGAACGTCTATTTTGCGTCGAAAAACCTGTTTCTTGCCAGTTCATAATAAAAATAAACGTCTTTTTTTGCATTGCATGCCAGTACTGTTTTCTGCTACTACACGTTTTAATTTCACAGAATTGTTTGCTTTTAATGTGAAAGTATGAACGGCTTGAATAAAAAAGAACGATATAAATAGAGAAACAACAAAAAACAGAAAAATGAAAACGTGGCATCGAAATGACGAGGACACCGCCCGAAACCGAGCCTAAGCTCCGAGCATAAAAAAACTTTTAATTGGAATTTTCTGTAGATTAAAACAATTAATAAAAGGTATCTCGCTACAAAAAGCTAAAAAAAGTGTATGAGGTTTAAACGAAATGTTTTGCGTAACCAAATTAACAGAATTGTGTAACAAACAACTTTGTGTCTACTCGAGACAGAAGGTATTAGGTAGTATAAAAATAGAAAAGACTATAATAGCAGCTATGGTTATTGCATTTAGGTATAATTTAGAACATAATGTTAGTTATTAAATAGATAGTCGCTCGTCATGCGATAGGCACGGGATTCAGATTGCGTCGGTTTTTAAAGAGAAGTATCTATTATGTTATTATGTTCTAGACAGGACTAGTCTTTTCTATAGTTATTACAGCAGAGCTAATGAAACAAAGTCAATTAAAGAGAAGCAACTTGCAATTTCCACGGGGTATCGATTACGGATTGAAATTATGCGCACAATGCGATAGCGAGCGATGCCATTGTCTTGTAAAATTGGCGAATGGTACACAATGGCCGACTTTGTCGCGCGACTGATCCGGTGAGCTGTCGCACGCTTCCCCGTTAATCCACTTGTCTGTCATTAAGCTTGCATTAAACCAGTTTATTACGTTAATCAAAAACAGATGGAGGCTTGATTGTTATGCGTGTAACATATTCAGAAGGTATGCCGGTGAATAATGGCATGCAATAAAGCAGGAAGCGCTCATTGTTTAGTCTATGATGATTATTCAGTTTTCATTCAATATAATGACTAGGTAACTCTGCTGTAAACTGGAAAATACCTGCCTTTGGTAAAAACTAAGAATTTTCAAAAACCTCGGGTGAAATTCACTTTGGCGAAGATCTTTATTTTTTGCGGTAACTAATTGAAAACGTTAACGTTGCATTTTTGCGCGACGAAATTCTACCACGGCGCTGGGAACGTGATTTAAAGAGTCGAGACGAAATCTAATTTAAAAAGCGAGTGAATCCTTAATCCTTAACCAAATATCGCGGAGGGGAAACTGCCGCATTAGCCGCGTCACTCATCAGCAGAATGAATCATTACTTGAAGAGTGCGCCAGTGGCTCGTGTCAAAGAGGTTGTAGCTCAAAGGTCCTCGTGACACCCCGCCCGCCGCGCCCCTCGCGCCCCCAAGGAAGGGCTGATTGAAGGACCACTCTAAAACCTCGGCCACCCGCTCGTTCGCTCGCATTCAAGGGCCGAATCTGGATTATAGGGCGCTAAAGTCTGCACCTTCATCAGATATGTATAATATTATTTGCAGCTCAGCAATTCGGCCGCGGAAAATTGTAGTCCTCCGTAATTTCGGTTCATTCAACAGTTCGACCCAAATATCGTGTCGCACTCCGCAATATTACTGGAGGGTAGTCGCCTCGCCTATCATTAGAATAATCGTGGAAAGACACTCATATTTTATTTACATCCTCCTACACGAAGTTTTTTGTTCAATATCAAATTTTGTGGACGAGACGAAAAATTCATTTACGGAAATTTTACCGTAGGGCTGTTGGAATATTACCTTCGTTTTTGGGGAAAACAAACGATTTATCGTAAAGACATGGCTGCGCTCACGTGAGGTCTCGTAAGCTGTTCCCCATCGCCCCGTACGAGGCATATTCGGTACCTTAAGGCGAAGTTGTCGTGTAAGTTATTATAAGAGAGGTGCGCCGTGGGAAATGAATGTCGAGTAGGTCGCTCGACCCGTTGTCATTCATATTAGCTGCGACGGCTTAAATTTGTAATCACACTGCGCCAATTCATGGTCGCTCGGAGACGAGCCCATGGAAATGGGGAAGCGAAAACAGCTGGTTGGGTCCACCCAGTAAAAATACACGATGTTGTGGCCGAAAAGAGAAACGTAACTGTAATATAAAATGTTCAATATCTATTGGCTGGGGTTTGATGAGATAGCGTTATATCGCGCGAGATCAACAATAAAGACGCGGTATTTATGGTTCGGGTATAATGCTTCGTTTGTAGTAAAAGTAACTTTGATTTTAATGGTTACTTTATTTATTAAATTTGATAAGCTTTTGTAACTGAAATGTTATGACGAATGGAACATTTTTTTTATAAAATTATATTTAATATGTAGATTAACAGCAATAGATTTGTCTCATGGCACTTTTAAGAGAGTTACTTATTTATTTTTAAAATACTCAGACTAAGTAGTTTATCTTTTTAGGCGCGGTACAAACAGTCGGTGCAACTTTGAAAGTCAGCGGCTCGTATAAATCCAGCGGGCAGCGGCGGACTCCCTCACAATACAATACATTGTACACTTTAAAATCACGGAGCGTAAAAGCTCCGGGAATACACGGGCGCCTTAATAACACTCACGAGTAGCGAAGTCCGTCGTAACACAAAATGATTACACACATAAAGAACCTTATCTCTTTACACTCTGCACGGCATAAACCGGTTACAGTCGGGAGTAACCGCTCACAACCGCTCGAACGTTTACGTGAGTTTTACGCACCAATCTCGCCGCCTCGCAATAGAAATTGAAACGGAATTATGATGAAATAAAAATGAAGCGTGTCCCAGCGATGGGCGTGGGCTGTGCACCCGGCTGTGCGCTAGACGGCAGGAAATGTGCACGTGCCGCCGGAAATCGGTGAATGTTCGAATTTTAAGTGAGCCGCCGAAAATTGATTCGGCTCAGTTTTACGTAAACACGCCGGCTTTGATTGGCCGGCGCTACAGCCTACCCTACAGCTTGTCGCTACGAACGCCGTAGTCCGCTGACTACGGTCGTTACGAAATGTCTCGCAAACATTTTAAATTACTTGTTTTGTTATTGCTACGTACTTTTTATTAGCTCTTTGGTGTTTGAAAATGGGATTTGATTTAATTAAGGCAGGTTTGTTTCTATTAGTCTGTAAATTACTCGCTACTAAAAGGACAAACAAGAACGCCTACATTCGTAGCAATACGGCCGCTACGAAAACATTTTATGTTTATTTTATGCTTACATAACCAAATTAAAAAGGTGGGTTTTTAAATTATTATAAGAAAAATAGAATAAAACATTTTACAATGTGCATAACTTTGACTTTTGCAATGATTATAAATGAAAATTGTGAACACATTACTACCTACTTCTGCAAGGTGATAAATGTCCGTACATAGAGTGTATTTACTAGAAAGTAAACGGCACTAAATACCAAACTTTAACAGTCTTCTCCTGATATTTAGACACTAGAATCTCAAACCAAAATAGTAGTATAATAATCAGACGATAGGCATATGCAAGATTCCGGAGTTCCAGACTGCATAATAAGGCGAGCCCTGGAGACTAAGAAGACTGCCACTATTCGTTAGTGCCAGTACTGCCAGTCCTACTTGCACATAACTATTGCAGTGCAAGCAGTGGCGGATTTACAGTTTTGCCGCCCGTAGGCTAGGGTGGTTGGATCTTTATTTAACTTTTATCTTCTGAAATCGAGTAAGCTTCATCTGAAATCTGCCGCCCCTAGGACGCTGCCGCCCCTAGGCCGCGGCCTATACGGCCTTTTGACAAATTCAGGACTGAGTGCAAGTCTGTAATGTCTAGCAAAATCGAAATAAAATAGTCCGAAAACTAGGGTCTATGTTATCTACACCATCACTTACTGATAGTGTAATGCGTAGAGATTAGGCTCTTTATTGCACACTAATAAACCACATATGAAAAAAAATAAACGGGACAATTTAGGCGGTATTATCGCTAGAAAGCGATCTCTTCCATACAACCCAGGGAGAAGCCCTTATTTGAGATAACAAGGAAAGGCGGTAATGATTAAAGTTGAGTGTTTTGTTTCGTTACAGTGAGGTTTTAATCCAAACCATCGTAAGACATCATTTAACAATACAAAAGTTCGAAAAAAAAAACAAAAAACAAAGCTGCGATAATAAAAGACAATCAAAATAAAAATAATGCATGAAAGGAGAACAACCATTTTGGGCCCAAGTTTGTACAGAGTTGTACATTGGTAGGTTTTTGATATTATATTACGCATACATTAGGGAGTATTTTACGGTAAAAATGATAATTTTAACTGATGTCGTAAGTCGTATACAATAATAAAAACGAATTAATGATTTAATCTAAGATAACGTAAAATGGAACGTTAAAAGTCAATCGATTAAAGACTCAATACACTATACTGTCCCACCAAACTCATTGACAGGGGGGCGCCACCATCGTTCAACTATATAGTTTCTAACATGGCAAAAATCGGAACCAGCGATCCGGTATTGACGGTGGCGCCCCCTGTCAATGTCACGGGTGGGACAATTCAGTGTATTTGATCTTTAAGAAGGTTTGTACTGACAGATGACAAAACTAAAATGATTGAATGAAATAATGAATGAAAATAATTCGTTTTGTCATCTGTCAATGCAGCAATGTCACTTGCGAATCACAGATGAGACCACAGATTAGAGAGTATGTCTAAAGGATCTAAAGGATGAGACTGTTGCGAATGCTTGTTGAATTAAAACTAATTAAAAGAAGAAGAAGAAATAAAACTATCGATTAATAACATTTTATGCTATTTCTAACGGATTCTGCTTGCGATTTGGGTAACTGACGACTTGATTTTGTATAAAAGTAACATTTTTTCTAGTTTTTTTCTAATTTAGTTTTCTCGAGAATGACACTAGTTAGCAACCTCAAATAAACACAATAATAAACTAGTTTATGAAGGCATAAAAACGACATAAAATTTGTAGCTGTACAAATAACTTAGTACTGGGCCCAACGCTTCATAGAAAGTGGTTGTTCTCCTTTACCATAATGCCGGTCTTAATACGCATTCTTATAGCATATTCTGACTGCAGCCAGTTAAGTCCGCATTATGGTGGTAGCGGGTAGGGTGGCATATAGTTTTGATTGTTATGGCACGAAACAAGCTCGCCCAAAAACGGCTTTAGCTACGTAACCTGGCTTAAAATAGAACAATTAAAGTGGTCAAGCGCTTATACAAACTTTTATATAGAAATATTTCACGTTATTTAAACGCACTACCAAAATTTTTAATGTGCAAACCTAGTTAGAGTTACATAGTTTTATTACCACAAAATTAACTGTCGAAGATTTATTTGGTGGTACACATAAATCCTCTTGAAGTCTTATTGATATTACATAACGTGTTTGTAGCTTGTGGCTCTACAGTAGTGATTACTAAGTAGGTATATCGAACTTACACCGCATGCTATACGCATACACTTTCAAAGAGTTTACGTCGAAAACCGTAATGTTTATAAGTTTGACGTAATTATTCATTAAAAGCTGTTACGAGGTCTTACAGTTATAAGTATCTAGTAGGTACATAATGCTCCGACCAATAATATAAATGTTGGATATATCTATTATTAGTTCATATACATCAACATACAACAAATTATTACTTCATATACATCATAAAACAGGACCGTTAAGACCGTAGTCTTCCTAAAAAAACTTAAAAGTTAGTTTCTAGAATCTTACTTAACATCCTAAAGCTAGAGTCTAATGCCAAAGTATGTTAGTTAACAGTTTTCATGTTTAATCCTTTTTTTGTAAATTGACTTTCTATCTACCTACATACAGTATCGAGTTCATAGTAGGTACGGCCGCTGATTTTGCATTCGTCTGCGCCGACCGGCCAGTTGCAGCCGGCAATTAACAAGGAATCATTCGTCTGGATTTATTGAAATAAAGGAAACTTCGTTAATGGTGAATTTACCGACAATCGACGCTTTGTGTGCACTCGTTGTTATTTAAATAACTGATGAATGCACCCGACTGCAGCTTCTGTTTAATTGTTCGAAACGAACGATCCGGGAATCGTAAACAATTAGTGGAATGACGTCGACTATCAATAATACATTTACATTGTTAATAAGGAAAAAATAAGGAGCTCGATGTTGGCACAACGTCGATTCTAATTGGCAGCACTACCTATAATAGTGGAACATAGTGTTAAAATTTTCCATTACGCGTCTCACTTATTGTAAGTGCAAGTTAAAATACCTATCTCACTTTGCCATATCGTGCAGTCAATACGAAACGTAAAAAAAACCTAAATACTTCTTCTGAAAAGAAGAGATTAACTTATTGGAGATACGAGGATCGCCTAAATTGTTTTATTCCAGCATATTTATCTATATTTGTATCTATCTAAAAATAACTTTATTTTGTCAATCGTGTACATCTATATTCAGGCCCCTTCTATTTAAATACAATAGAACACTAATTAGTGATCTATTGTATTTTTGTCAACAAAAACAAGTTGAACAAAAATATCTAATTGCTGAATACTGACTAATTTTAGTTGGCCTCGAGAGAAACCTTACAAAGTAAATACGAGTATATTAACAACTTCTTGATAGGTTTCGCCTATGTATGGCACGTTTGACGAGTTCTATAGTGTGTACGTAAATAACCACAACTTTAATAAGTACATACCTATTTCTACGAGTACACTAACTTCTACACGCGGTTTCACCCGTTCTCTCGATAACAAAAAGACTGTTGCTCTTCATGTCTTATCAAAATCACAACTTATGTATTCTCATAGCTGGAAGAAGTGAAAAGATTTTATATTCAACCCCTAAAGTAAGTAGTTTATGTTTTTTGCCCAATCTAATCTTTTGATTAAACTTTATCAACAACATTAGATTCAAACAAAAAGAAAATTAAAATCCGACAAACCATAAAAATTAGCAATCCATAGTTATAGTTAATAGTTTTCGCTAAAAGAGAGCGCTGAAATTTCACCAGAAATTTTAAGAACGTTGTGAGATATTCATGACGGTCGTATTGCAACTTAACGTGTTCGTTTTGCTGATAGAGATTGGGTACGTATTTCCAACTCATGATGTGCTTCACAATAATTATTTTTATAAGACGTAAACTTCATGTTAATAGTTTGTCAGTAATATTAATAAAGATACTTTGTTATTTTATTCCACAGAATATTGCATTTAATTTAAAACCTTTTGTTCGCAAGGTTTAAAATTCACATATCATATCATATGAAACTCGCAAGAACTAAATTTTATTACCTATACTTGAGTATTTATAATTAAATCAATAAGTATAACAACTACCTGACAATCTGCTAAATATAACTAAACACAAAACCCCATTCCATTTTGTCATTCAGTTACCATGGCGAGTCTATCGACGTCATCGTCACCCACGGGTTGAAGTGAAGTCGCGTATGACGTCAGCGGGGTCGTTATTAGTGTTCCTATTACGTCCCTGGACGCTGCAAACAGGTCTCTCCAAACAGTCGCTCTTTTTGCCTCAAAAACAACGGATTTACTGACGAACCGGACTGCCCTGTTTGAACTGCGAGACCTCTACCACGGACTTTACTTCGCTCTATCGGAAATGTTTGACACGCGAAAATGGAACTTTAGACTTGGCCATTTGGGAAGATGATCGTGTGAATAAAGTAAAATAAAAATACGTAGGCTATTTTCGTATTTAGTGACTTGGTGCTGAAATCAAAATGAAAAGTTTTATGCCTTTAAACTAAAATGCCAGGTAGAAAAGTTGTTAGTGTGGGAAAGTTAAGATATTTCAGATATATTGCCATCAAACTTATTGCAAGGTGCATAAATAGACCTGTAAAATACCAAAAAAATGTGTTTTGACTTTATAGGTTTTAAGTCATATCTAACCCCCTTACTAATAAAACTTACACGCTCGTTGAACAGTGTTTTAAAGTGACGTTTAGTATTGAAATGTCATTTTAAAACAGTGTTCAACAACTGTGTATCTTTTTATTAGTAAGGGGGTTATAAATATACGAGTATAACTCGCTACATATAGTAAGCATAACTTATAACATTTTCATTTACTCTTTTTACAAGACTTTTTTTCCAAATTCGTCCCTAAAAGCTATCAGCACAATGTCGCATTCGCCGCAATACGTCCTCGTATGTAATGCAGTGCTTGCTGTCGTGGATAGACAATGTAAGTCAGCGGTAGGGGCCAAAATATTGGACGGGCACGGGCTCACTCCACTAGTAAACATTTTTGATTGAGCCCCTACCTGCTACATTTTTCTTCGAATCGGCGAAAGAATTTTCCATATTTGCATTCGTCTTTTGTTACGTGAGTAAATTGAATCGATTAGTTTTACTGGCTGAGTTGCATGGGAGACACTGTGGTGGTCTAACTCACGTTGTTGTTGTAACCTATGCCTCTGCCGTCTGGTGCAGCAAGGTCAACCAAATGACAACAATACAGAAATTGAGCAGCCTACAACGGCTAGCCTGCATCACAGCAACCGGAGCACTATCAACGACACCAGGGGCTGCATTAAATGCTCTGCTTGATCTTATACCACTGCATATGCATGTGCAAAAAGAAGCCAAGCAGAGCACATGTAGAATCTGCACCCGCACGAAAGTCAGATGGGCTTCTCAAAATCTGATAAGACTCAAGGAATCAGTACTTGAAAACAAACTTCTGTGCATGCCCAGTGACGACATGCATACGGAATGTAACTTCACCAAACTATATTCCGTAAACATACCTCCTAGAGACAAATGGCTAGAAGGCCAAATGTCATTTAAGGAAGGTAGTCACGTCTGGTACACGGACGGATCCAAAAAGGAAAATAATGTAGGTTGCGGGATCTACGGAGAGAGGCCTAAGCTCAAAGTTAGCCTAAACATGGGGACTGAAGCCTCAATCTTCCAAGCCGAGGTCTTTGCCATAAACAAATGTGCAGAGATAAACTTGGAAAGGAAGCTCCAGGATCAACACATCTACATCAACTCAGACAGCCAAGCAGCACTGCTGGCCTTAACATCCTTCGAATACACGTCAAAATTGGTGCAAACATGCACCGAGACACTGAATGCACTGGGAAATACCAACAAAGTAACGCTTACATGGGTACCAGGACATTCGAATATAGAAGGAAACGAAGTAGCAGATGAACTCGCCAGAGATGGAGCCGATAACCCTCAAATCGGCGTAGAACCGTTCTGTGGCATTACCAAACAACGAGCCACCACGCTACTAACCGCCCTCTGCAAACAAGAGGCTATTGAGTGGTGGAAGTCTACATCGGGACAAAAACACTCAAAAGCACTCATTCAGGGATATAGCAATAAAGTAACTAAAGAACTGCTAAAGTTCAAAAGATACAAAGCCTGTGCAGTGACTAGAATACTGACCGGCCACTGCAAACTAAACAAACATAAATCGAACATGAACATGACCGAGGAAACTCTGTGCAGATTCTGCCATACAGAAGAAGAAACGGCCATGCATGTTCTTTGCTCATGCTTCCCGCTTATGAGCAAAAGAAGTATCCATCTCGGGCGACACATCATGCACCCGGATGAGATAGCAGATATCACGCTCCAAAGAATCTGGAAATTTATAGACTCAACGGGACTAAGCAGTGAACTTTAAAGACAAGGGCTGCCACAATAGATCAAACCTGGTCGAGATGGCGCAAATAAAGGCCCAAAAACCAATAATAATAATAATAAATAATAACTCACGTTGTGGAACTTCGAGTATATTATTATAAGTTGTAAAAGCAAAAATCCCAATAATCACGAAACAAAATATTTCGTCAACATTTTGTCCAAAAATAGTAGCGGCCTACGTCAGGTAGTGTAAAATAACAATGATGAATATTTAATACGTCCACTCATGCACCAATTGATAGTTTGTATTCATAAGTTGTGATTGCAATCGAATATCTCACCAAAAATTGATATATCGCCGGCATATTGTATCAATTGAAAGGAAAATCTGTTTTCATTATTTATTACTAGCCCGAGCTTTGTGATTTTACGCAACTTTTTTCCATTGAACAATTAAACTGTTTGCAGAATAAAATGCCACTACCAATTCGTGTAATGAATAAAATAAAAGTTCATGATGTGCTCGCCCAAAATAAAGCATTTTAAATGATTATGGATTCCATTTACAGCCTGTTTTCGACAAAAGGCTGGCAAATAAAAAAATATTTTTCCGGAGCTGTATTCGGAACGCTGTTTGTGCATTCCGACTACTCATTTCTTTTGATATCGTACGAAGTTTAAATGACCAATGTATGTTGAAACTGGCATAATTAAAATAGGGAATAAAATATGTTCCACGACAAGTGTTGTACGACATTTGGTGACTCCACGACAGGATACTACGTCACGCCTGGCAACATCAATGTTTATGAATAAGATAATTTGCAACGTCGTATAACAACGCCTGAAGTGTTGCGAAACATATCAGGTTAAGCAATAACATGTCTAGCAACACTTATTATTGAGGTAATTCTATTTTATCGTCGCCCTCCCTAAACAATTGTGGAAAAGATCGTTTCTGATAAGACCACCTAACTTGTGCCGTTATTATTCTTGTATTCTTGTCCTTGTCAGTTTTGTATGATGTGATATAAAGAGTATCTTTCTATCTAAATATACCTAATTGAATCCGAGGCTTCATTGTATTTACTACGAATCTAATACAAAGCGTAGTGAAGAAATCTTAATAGATTTGTTTTCCAAAGCCAAAAACACTGCTCATTAGCCGATGTCGTTGAGTGTTTAAGGTAATTCGTGATTGCTAACAAAACCCAGCTTCAAAGGGACAATTAAAGGAAAGAAACCTCCGAGCACCTTTAATTACGGCGGCTGTTCTGTTTCCTTATCTGAGTTTTATTACAATGACAATACGCAAAGCAGGCCTATTAAATTATTTGGGCGGGCGGGCGCGGCGGGCGGCGTAAAGCCAAAATTACTTATTGTACAAAAAACATTCTGGATAAATGGTGTCACATCATCGTTGTTTACTGTTACGTCGCAGGCTTTCCGGGTGTAAATCATAATATTCGTGGCGAGCTGAGAAGTTGGGAACGCTGACATTTTTCAGCTGCTCTCTTTGTATTCTAACTCGGATAGGTGTTTAATTTTTTGGTATACGGCTGAAAATGTTACCTGAAAAATAAGTTGGGGAAAGTAGGGTGGCCAGCTTTTTGGAAATGTTACGGATGTGGGAGATACTTGTCTATATTGCATTTTATATTGTCCAACGAAATAATGTGTATTTTCTACTTGCGAGTATGTTATGAAAATATGCAAAATGCCTTTCCGAACAATTTGATTTTGAAGAAAATAAAGGATTCGTTAATAATTACAGCTCAATACGGTAATCAAAACAGTCAAAATTTACGCCGATCGTCCATTTTTGAATAAAACTAGTGGTTACCCTATTTGTAATTCAGACGCTGGATCCAGTGCACGTTGAAAAGTCAACTTTTACGGAAATTTCAAAGCCGTATGTTGACTTTTTGAAGTATTAGCGTTCTGGGTAGGCGCGGCAACGGAAAAAGTACTCGCTGTTTATACATATTAACACTGGTTAGGGAATGTTTCCTTTTAGATTTTCTTGCAAATGCAAGCATAAGCTTTAAATTCTTAAGTTTTTTAAAAGACTGTATCTTTGCTTTTTAACCGAATTCATGTAGGCTAAATATGTTAAGACTTTATCCCTTTGTCTCTTCATTTAGTTTGTCGAGTTATAACTGTACTAGGTATAACTGTATCATATTTCCTTTAGTTATGGAAATTATTACAGTTAGCAGATATTTGTATTGATGATTAATTATTCTGTGTCATTATTTACACCTATTAGGTAAAATAATACTTATGTATGTAACCTTTGAGTTTTGAAATGAAAAGTCGATTTTAAGCGTTTGTAGCAAATATCAAATTGACAAGTTAAAGATGTGCATATTTTAAAATTATCTGAGGTTAATAAGCGATAAATATTTATAACTCGGCTCATCTCATTTCTTCATTCCTTGTTTTTATTTGCTTTACAAACTATGCAGGTTATTGAGATTTCCAAAGAATTACATCCTTTACTAAAAATATGTACAACTTAGCCACTACAAACTCTGTATGTCTTTATTATACCTAAGACAGCGTCACTTACGTGACATCGTTATAAAAAGCAAAAATACTCGTATTTCAGACTTTATTTCAGTCGCAAACTGTCCTCGTAAAGTTTTGATAAAATATGTAAATGTCAATGTTAGTTACAGGTAGGTAAGTAGCAAAGTTTCGTAGTACAAATACTTACGTACAGTGATGCATAAATATAAGTGCTTATTTTGAAGCTTATGGCTTTGGCACAAGGGTGGAAAATGGATGGATGTTTTCCGAGCCGACTGTGCACCGGCGAGCACACACTCGGCGGCCTTTATAGCCGCGCACACGAAAGCAATTTCGAAGAACGGTTGGTACGGGCCACATTTTTGTTTTCTATCTTTTCCATTTTTGTTGAAACCATATCGACATTTTGTGCTTTTCAACGAGACGCCCATAAATACTGTAGCATTAGCTTGTAGCTCAAATGTTATCAAGTGCCTTTTGTTTCTTGAAAGCATAGAAAAACAACGCTTGAAGAGACTGAACGAATATTGCGCGGAGTTGGCGTAGGAAAGTTTTCAAAGGTCATGCAGACAGCTATTATTATCACATAAAAGAGTGCTATTTAAGGAATAGACTGTAGGTGTTTCTTTTGAGGATTTTAGCAGTCGTATCTTCTTACGGTTTGAAATATTAATAAACCTAGGTACTTTCTATTTATACAATCGCTGCCAAAACCATGCCCGAAAATCTGTTGTGCCCGACCCTAAAGCGGGGACAAAACCCCGATACCCGACTCCGCATCCGAAAAAGGGTCGGAAATGAATACTCGTCCAAAAATTACCTTCTTAACGGACATATTCGCGAAAACAAAGTACCTAATCGCCCCTAACTGGCGCAAGACGTTTTAAAACAATGCGCATCATTCGGATATCCCATTAAACCGTGCGATTTAGCTCGAGCGGGTTCGGCTAAATTAGGCAAATTAAGAGCCTTTCTGAGACAGCAATTAAAACCGTCTATAGTTGGCCACCGACCAACGCGCTTAGCCGGTATGCTCTATAACTTATTACTTACATTGTAATGAGTCTAATGTAACAAGTTACTATTTTCTGTAATTTATAACGCTAATTCAAGTCTTATGCGAGCTATTGAACGTATTGGATCCATTCCGTAGTCAATTGTAATTAAGTAACTACACAATTACTTTCACATCAGCCAAATTAAGTGCCTTTTCACACGCTCTACAATTATTTGTCGTTTATTCAAAAGCTTAAGTATTACACAGCCATTAGTAGTCAGATATTTTTTGATAGCAACGTATTTTGCTATGCCACATATTTTGACTAAGGTGTAGGACTAGGTAGAGTTTCTAAAGTTAAGGCGAGTAAAGAAGCTTGGCTCAATCTATATGATATTTGATAACTTAAGCTTGGCTCTATATTATATCTGATAACTCAAGCTTGGCTATATATAATATAAGTTAAGCTTGGCTCTTTATGATATCTGATAACTCAAGCTTAGCTATACAGGGTGATAGGTAAATGGGTATATGAGCCGACACTAGCCCATGTTAACATGGGCATATAAATAGTATGGTGAAGTCAGAAATTTGATATCATCATTTTAATTTTTTTAATTTTCATACAAAATAAATTTTATAAAATCCGATTTGTATGAAAATTAAAATAATTAAAATGAAGATAACAATTTCCTGACTTCACCATACCATTTATATGACCACGTTAACATGGGCTAGTGTCGGCTCATATCTGGGGGCACGGCAGTGCCCCCGCCAAGTAGAGCGCGAAGCAAACACTGCCGTACCATTTTTACTGGAAACATTTCGCCGCATTTTCAGGCCTCTATTTGAGAACCTCTGGATATGACCAGAACGCAGAAATTTTTGTCATCTAGTAAGCTATAATCACATACTTAAAATCCAAAATTTCAAGTTTGTAGGTCATTTAGTTCCGAAGTTAAGCGAAAGCAAAGTTTCGCATTTACGACACTCACTCACTCACTCACTGATGATCATCAAAATAGAACTAGTACTTCCCATTAACTCAGAGAGCTGAAATTTGGTACAGAGTTAGGGTTTAATGACTACATAAAGGGAAAACTATAAAAACTAGGAAAATCGAAGATCTGGAGTAACACCACATTCACAATCAATACTACTAGCGCCACACCGGCAACCGTGGTGTTCGCCTGTACCGCTCATCGCTAGATGGCGTGGCACTTGTTATTAAAACAATTTCCGATTCGTTGTCCATTTTAAAGGTCGTTGAGTTTATTTGTGTTTAATATCGTAAAAAAAATGTCGATGATATTAAAAGAAAAGACGCCGACGTTAAATAATTATGCCACTTTCTACAAAAAGAAGTGAAATCCCACCAAAAACATTCTGTAAAAAATTAGCCAAGTCTCGATGGAGCTGCCTGTTTATCTCTAAAAAGTAATGAAATCTAGACAAAGTCGTGCCAAGTCTATGGTTCCTTACTGCGATTTCTTTATTANAAAGCCTGTGCAGTGACTAGAATACTGACCGGCCACTGCAAACTAAACAAACATAAATCGAACATGAACATGACCGAGGAAACTCTGTGCAGATTCTGCCATACAGAAGAAGAAACGGCCATGCATGTTCTTTGCTCATGCTTCCCGCTTATGAGCAAAAGAAGTATCCATCTCGGGCGACACATCATGCACCCGGATGAGATAGCAGATATCACGCTCCAAAGAATCTGGAAATTTATAGACTCAACGGGACTAAGCAGTGAACTTTAAAGACAAGGGCTGCCACAATAGATCAAACCTGGTCGAGTTGGCGCTAATAAAGGCCCAAAAACCAATAATAATAGTTATTGGCCAACTTGCCTAAAATGAAAAGAAACAAGCCTAATGGAAGTTATTATAAGAGGAAAAGAGACAAATATTTTTTCTGAGCAATACGCAGTCCAATGTAGTAAATATTTTTGTCTCTTACTTATTAACAATCCAATATGCCAATAACTATGAATAGG
The DNA here is from genome assembly GCF_004193835.3 of Ostrinia furnacalis. Lineage (NCBI taxonomy): Eukaryota > Metazoa > Arthropoda > Insecta > Lepidoptera > Crambidae > Ostrinia > Ostrinia furnacalis. The sequence goes on from NW_021131650.1 coordinate 110,520, forward strand.
CTAATTACTATAACAATCACCGTAATCTTTAAAAAAATATTTAAAATATTTTGTCAACGTTCGATAGTGTAGTTTCTTTGTCGTCGTGGTAGGCAGAGTTGTAGTCTGCTATGCACCATCTTACTTTAACTTTAATAATCGTCAAAAGTCTGTCAGATTCCATACAAAAAACCGGTTGTTGTAAAAGTCGCGGTTAACCAAAGGTCATGCAACTCAACCTTATATGTAATTTATCGGTCAGAAGGTTACCAAATAAATCAAAAACTATTTAAAGTGGCACTGTAAACTGTTTTTTTTTATATTGACACATTTCTCTCGGATCTCTTAATGAATGTAACCTAACCTACTGTATTCATTGTTATTGTGTGTTCTTTAGACTGAGACGCTTTGGCCCGGCGGAGACCTAAAGTAGCAAACCTGTTCTGCAGTGTCTGTCTGCTTAGAAATCTTAGGCTGAGTTGCACCACCTAACTTTGACCGTAACTTTAACGATAACCGGTGTTTTTTGTTTGGAGTTTGACAGATTTTTGACGTTTGTCAAAGTTAAAGTAAGATGGTGCAACCCAGCCTTATTGTGCTAAAGCTATGTAATGTCAAAAAGATATGCAGGTACTTACAACGTTACTTGCTTAAGTGAAGCAGAAAATCGAACGCACAGCGTTGTATATTGCTCTGCGATTGGTTCGTGTGTGAACCTGTGCGTCACGCGCACTGTGAGACCTCATAATAATGTTTGTGAATAATAATGTTTGTTTGTAATAAGAGGGAATCGAACCCGCGGCTTTTGGGATAGTAGTCCGGAACCCAAACTAAAGCCAGTCGTCGTCAAGATAAAAATTAACACACACTGGTTAGGTAACTTAAAAAATATTTTTGATAGTTTTGGTCAGACTTATATTATTATCATCTCGGAAAGGGATCAACACCGTTGTGCTTACCATTAGTTTACGTTAGGTGTGCTCTCTAGCGACTGCGTAAAAAATGACATTAAATGTATGAGGAGATCCGCAGGAGAACCAAAGTAACCGACATAGCTCGCAGAATTGCTAAAGTCAAGTGGCAGTGGGCGGGGCACATAGCTCGTAGAGACGATGGCCGTTGGGGCAGGAAAGTTCTCGAGTGGCGACCACGGGCTGGAAGACGTAGCGTGGGCAGGCCTCCTACTAGGTGGACCGACGATCTGGTAAAGGTCGCGGGAAGAGCCTGGATGCGGGCAGCGCAGGACCGTTCATTGTGGAAAACCTTGGGGGAGGCCTTTGTCCAGCAGTGGACGTCATTTGGCTGAAACGAAATGTATGACATATTGTGCAGCGCCCCTAGCGGCTACTTTCAAGAAATAAAATCTTCATAGATTTTTTTGACGTACTCGCTAGCGAGAATACCTAACGTAAATTCATGGTAAGCACACGTATCGTCTTTCGCGAGCTGTCATCGCCTTTCGCGCGCTGTCAACCTCGAGGCGAGCCGTTTACGTTACTGCGGATAAGTTGCAGTATGGAGTTTCATACAAAGACTACTGACCGCCACGAGTACGATCCCTTTCCAGGTTGATAAATGTGCTACGTCCTTTACCCTTTTAGTTGCGATGAAGGATACATTTTATCCCAAGGATAAACGCTTATAATATACCACAGGATGAGCAAGTCTAGTGTGAAATAAAACCAAATTCATGTCCTGGTAATTAACGCTAACTTTTGTTTAAAATTTAACTCGTTGTTATATTTTCAGCGTATGAACGAACCTGGTTTTGCTTTTAAGGTTTTTAGTAGCAATCGTATTAAAAATATAATTATGTTTCAAAAAAATTATAGGTTGTACCTATTCACTAACTTATCTGATTTGTCAAGTATTACAAAAAGAAAAAATATAACGATAATTAATAGTTTTTTTAAGAAACACGTGAATATGGATAACAAGATATGGAATTTAAAGAATTCTCATAAAATATTATATTCAACGACGTTTTACACTGTGGAAATATTTTTATTTTACTTTACTAGCTGTGCCCGTGACTTCGTACGCGTGAAAATGGTTTGAATAATACGAGTATTTCCCGTTTTTGTAACATTTCACCTTACTGCTCCGCTCCTACTACTTCTTCCATAAATGAGCTATCCAACACAAAAATGTTTTTTAAAATCGGAAAGGTAGTTCTTAATGTTAGCGCGTTAAAACAATAAAAAAAAACAAAAATATAAAAAAAAAGATAAAATACTTTTTAACACGTGAATACAGGTATTGAATTTAAAGAATTCTCGTGAAATATTGTATTTAAAGAATGTTGTACACTGCGGAAAGATTTTTATTTTACTTTACTAGATTTTCCAGTCGCAGGCAAATTACGCTTGAAAATAATTAGAATAATATTTCCCGTTTTATTTTCTGTTCCGCCTCTGTTGGTTGTAGGATAATGTTAGCTTATAGCCTTCCTCGATAAATGGACAAACAATCCTACACATTTTTTTTTCATATCGGACCAGTAGTTTCTGAGATTAGCGCGTTAAAGCAAACAAACAAACTCTTCAGCTTTATAATATTAAAAAAGTAATAGATAAATTGATTCACTGCACAATTCACTGCGAACTTAAATTTCTTTTTTTATTATTATTAGATTATTTAGCAATTACATCTTTGATTTAAAATAGTGTCTTAAATCCTCTTGAGGTTTGTCTAGACACTATTGTTCTCTATACAAATAAAAATAAACGTATAATGATGAAACCATTATAAAAACCATCCACTGTAACTAAAGATCACCGTAACGAAAGTAAAAGTGAATTTTATTGAAAAGTAGAAAATCAAATAGTTAACTCACTTTTTCGTCTATATGACATTATTTCACAGTAGATAGTAAAACAATTATAATTATGACGGAACCACCAACCGAATAAGTTGCAAAACCAAATTCAGCTCCAATCACCCGACTGCGCCAGAAGAAGGGTTATGTTTTTCGAGAGTATAATGACATACAATTCTTCAATTACTAGTTCTTTTGTTGATGAAATTAATTATGTACTATTTCATGCCTTCGACTGCATTTGTGAACACTAAGTTGTCTTGTTGCAATAATTATTTTATTTTCAGTTCATTTTTACGCTCGAATTTTTGTTTTTCAGTAATTTGCTATAAATATTTTATTTTTATAGTAAATTTTATTGTGCGGTGTTCAATAAAATCAGATTTTATGTTGACTGATACCTATAAAACGCAAGGTAAATATTATTAAAAACATTATTAGTTATTATCTATTAAACTGCAACATGTGGATCGCTGTAATTTTATTGTTTCAAGCTCAATTTTTCAGCGGTGACGCTGGTAAGAATTTGGATAATAAATTAATTATATTAAATTTAATTTAATTATATTTAATTTAATAATGGAAACTAAATAATTGTTTAGTTGGTACCTAATATTAGGTATATCCTGTTAAGGTTCAATTATTAAATCTAATTTAGAACTAAATATAAAATAAAGGACGTAGCACACTTATCGATCCGGAAAGGGATCGTAACCGTATCAAACGGCGGGGCAGTCGGTATTATTTGTATGAAACTCCGCACTGCAACGCACACTTATCCGCACCGTAACGTAAACACCTCGCCTCGCGGTTGACAGCGCGTGTAAGGCGATGACAGCTCGCGAAAGGAGGTACGGTGATGATCTCTTTCCGAGTTGATAAGTCTGCTATGACCTCGGAGTATAATAAAGTTGAAGAAATCAGCTTGATTATGCCAATTGCATTTAGAACTTATTATTTAAAATAATAAGTAAAATAAGTGCATAATTCCTATTAGCCTACTCAGGTTACCGGATAGGATTTTTTCATGCCGAGAATGTAAAATTAAATGAATATTTTACAGAAACCGACAATTACCAAATTGTTGGAGGTGATGAAATTGAAATAACCGAGGCACCATACCAGGTGTCTCTGTGGTACGAAAATAGATTCGATTGCGGAGGATCAATCATAGCAAAAGATGTCGTTCTCACTGCAGCACATTGTTTATATGGGTAAGGATAAAAAAATACAAAAAAAAGTTCATTTAACTCAAATCAAAAGTTATTAGTTGACAGTAAAGTAACTTACTGTGTAAAAAAAAAGTAACTTACTGTTGGAGTCTGTAGAACTGAGGGAGTGTAAGTTTTTTTCAAACGCGCTCACTAGTGAGCGCGTCAAAAAATGACATTAAATGTATTACGGATTGTACAGCGCCCCTAGCGGGAAACTATCAAAAACTAAAATGTTCATACAATTTTTAAACTTGATGTAAACTCACACTCAGCCCACTGCACCAGGCCGCAAAAGTTTTTAATCTATTATAAAACTGAAAAGTTTGTTTGTTTACTTGAACGCGCTAATCTCCGGTACTACTGGTCCGATTTAAAAAAAAATTCAGTGTTACAGGGTGTCCACATTCTGGAAAGTCAGGGAAAGTCAGGGAAAAGTCAGGGAAGCTCGTAGCAGTCAGGGAAATTCAGTGAAATAGAGGGGTCACCTGGAAAGTCAGGGAAACATTGAGATTTTGTCTACCAAAACACTGTTTGTCTCCCGAAATTTCCCAGTGATTGTAAAATAAGGGATTTAATTAATTTATGCTCTAGAAAGACCTTTGATCTTGACTATCGAAGCAATTTTTTTTCAGGTTTGGAGTGATCTACATTATGACTTTGTTTTTAGTCATAATTATATTACCTACTCCTTTTTAGTTTTTTATCTAATGAAGTGGATTGATCTAAATTATGACACAATTTTGTTCATAATTAGATTACTTTCATATAGTTTTTTTTTTCAGGATTAGAGTGATAGATTAATAGGTAGACTGTTATGATTTTTTTTTGTCATAACTAGATTACTCCTTTTTGTTTTAATAGTTGTACGTTTTTGTTTCAGTAAAATGATATATTTTCTATTGTCGATGTGAAAGTGCAACTTATAACTTATGTTTATTTATATATTTTTTATAATTATTTATTGATTTGATTATTGAGTGCAGACTAGTGAGCAGTTCACTGTGAGTGCTATTAATACAGGGTGGAAACGATAAGTGATCTCATTCGATTATTTCTAAACTACACAAGATATCGAAAAACTGCTTACTGATCTTGAAAGTGCTTCACGAGCTCTTTCAAACGATATCAGTAATAGGTTACAGAATTAACTGGATCTATCCGAAAAGTCAACGTGTCCCAAAATTGCGGATTTGGTGATAGATTGGTGCAATGGTGTCATGGAGCATCTGGTTTGGTACCCTTCAACGGCCAAGTCACACAACATTAAATATAATAATAAAGAAATCGCAGTAAGGAACCATAGACTTGGCACGACTTTGTCTAGATTTCATTACTTTTTAGAGATAAACAGGCAGCTCCATCGAGACTTGGCTAATTTTTTACAGAATGTTTTTGGTGGGATACCCATTTACCTAACACCCTGTATATAATATCTGATAACTTAAGCTTGGCTCTATATGATATCTGATAACTTAAGCTTGACTCTATATGATATCTGTTAACTATTTCACAGTGCGAACCATATGGTCTCGTCTTGACAACATTTTACATGAAACTGTTTTTCATGGGACAACTTTTTCTTTATTATTTAGTTTTTAATTACCTACCTACTGTATAATTCTGAAAAGTCTAATAATCTCATAGGTAGTTAACCTCAAAGGTCGTCGCTCTGGTCACTCCGTCGCCAACGGAACAGTTAACGCTGTAATACAATCACCGCATGTATTACAGAACAAGCTGCGCCCGCGACTTCGTACGCGTGGGAATAGCTTCCAATCACCACAGACGTATTAGTATTTATACGTGACTGCGTTCAGTCACTGTCTGAGATTTTAAATTAGTGAGGTGGTACCAAACGATTTAAAATAATTATGATTTTAAACCGATCTTTGTATTTTTACAGTTTTTACTTAAAATTACACTAAAATTTTGGACTGCTCATAAATAAGAATCCCTTTTTTCTAGATTTTAAGTAAATGTAGATACAGAATTACACACACTAGTGTTTTATTTTTTAGTTATTACATTTTTTGTTTGCGACCTAGAGGAATCCAAACTATTCGTAACTAGTCGATGTAGGTAGGTATGTAATTTTAAACAGTTTTATCAAAAACTGTAAGAAAATTTTTGTGTGAGAATATTTTCTGACATCAATTCAGTCTTAAAAAACTTTCTCTATTCTATTAGTAGGTATTAATCCATATTATTAGATTAAAATAGCTGTCCCTGCGGTCATGTTATTCCGCGACCACAGCCGATAGGTTGACAACGTCGGAACCATAGCGTACTCAAAACGCGTCTGCGGTTACAATGGCCGTCGCAAGCGCTTAGATTCCCGATGGATTTATAGTTTATTTGAAAATTGTTTATTTCATTTCAGTTTTAAGTCATGGGAGAGTAAAATGAGAAGTATTTAACAAGTGCATTAAAGTACCTACATGATGCATTCTCGGTCACTTAATTGCACCAACTTCTGAATGTGATTTTTCAACATTAAAATTCTTATTCGCAAACGAAATTGCACAAATCGATTTGTGTGCTTTTTTATTCTTAATCATTAATTTTAAAAGAATTAACAAGTGAATTGACTATGATTTGTTTCTAAGAGCTCTAACTTCCAAAATAATTACTTACTTACTTTATTCAAGACGAACAATCTTTGTCATTTTTATCATGTAAGTTGTGTAAAACTTCTTGATTAGATTGATATTCTTTATTAATATATGTTATAATTATCTAGAATTTAGTTGAGTATATTTCATACTTTCTTATGCAATATTCAAGTGAACTAGATAAATTGTAGATACAAAATAACCCAACCTGTACCCCTTAAATATTAAAACCCTGTCTCAATTTCCCCTGGACGTTTATGTGGGGTAACGATTTTCCGATTTACATGCGAAACTCAATTGGTGCAAGCCTCATAGGCTCGAATGGGTTATGGATGTTATCATCTTATTACGTGTGCCCGCACTAACCCGTCACGCTCACCGGAAAATTTTCCATAATAAGCATAGGTATAATAATGCACAGAACCCGGCAAGCGTGAAAATTTTTGTTTGCAGCTGAACGGCTTCCGGAATGTGCATTTGAATCTGCTGCATTACAAAGTATGGAAAATACATGGAAAATAAAGTAAGTAGGAAAATGCAATGAAATATTTTCTAAAGAAAAAACCGACTCAACAGCTTAGGATGACCCTTATTGACCTTTAGACGCGTGTCACTCATTTAAATGTTAGCTAAACCAACTTATAAATCCTTATTTTAGGAAAGGGTTTCTTTATTAGAAGTTGTCAAAAAGTTTAGCGGCAACCGCAGCAACTTAAAAATTTAAGAAAGTAAAAGAAAAACGCAAGAAATAATACTAAACGAAACTTTCAACACGAATGCTTTACTTTTCAAGTGAAATTAGTGCCGAGTGACGTCATATGTGTAGAAGCGAGTGAGTCAGTCGCGGAGGGCGATAAAAATGCGCGGAAATCATAGAGAAAAATACAATAGGCAATGAAACGGCACGTTATCAAGTAAAACAGCTGTATTGCAGGCGCGTGGGCGGGCGGCGCCTATCGACTCAGCCCTGCATTCACTCACCTCAAGGTCACCTCGGCGACACCTCCCGCGGCCGCGGCCCTACTCATAACCCCTCGCGCCCTTTTACATTTTCAACTTTAAAAATTCAAGTGACCCACGTCCTTCCGACGCATTCTCGGGGCAGGGCGGCCGGCGCCCCCGGCGTCCCTGAGAAAACTGTCGGTGGTTGCCGGCCCTCGATGGTTTATATAGTCGGGAGAGGGGCGGGGCGCCGGCGCGAGTTGCGCCGTCGATTCGCGAACTCGATAAATAAATTAATTAAAAGTGCAAGTGAGTGATCGCGGCGTGCAACCGACCTGTGAACTCTAGAGCTTCCCCTTAATTGGAATTTCAGACGCACGGATACTTGGCGGACGCCCGGATTGTTTTCTGGTCGGGATTTACGATCAGCCGAAGGACCCGGATCGACAACGACCGGCGACGAGATTGAAGATTGAACCTGATTTATATGAAGACGGAGTGACCACCGCCGGCGCTAACTCCACGCTTTATCTCTAGCTCTACCAGCGCCGTATACCTACGCCTTCGTTTTATTTCAACGGCGCCAAAGTATTATTTATATATTATATACAGATTCTTATAAGTCGAATTAGTGTTCTTAATAAAGTTTGAGATAAGTTTTGACAATATAGATACATACACTTATTGAGTGCCCTTAAAACTTACCCTTAACACCAAACATGCAATTTAGAACATTTTTTTTTCTAAAAATATATTAAATTAGCTTTATTCAGCTATAATCAAGTATCAAGTACCTAATCTATCTATATAAATAAAAATGAATTGATGTTCGTTAGTCTTATTAAAACTCGAGAACGGCTGGGCCGATTGAGCTGATTTTGGTTTTAAAATGTTTGTCGTAGTCCAGGGTAGGTCTAAACGGTGACCAAATACGCGCGCGATATTGTTTTTCTGTGACAGACAAAATTAGTAAAGCTAGTATTCAATAAATCTGAAAGCTATCTACTTATTTTCAGCATAATAATATAGTAACTACATTGCCTCAGGCTGTTTACTAGGAATCAACTATTTTCCCTTTTTCAGCCGAAGCACTTGTGAGCTTTTAGTTCAATTAGCATAAAGCTTTCAAATCTATGTATTAAGTGTATTTCGCACAATCGAAATAAAACAAGTTAGTGACCATGAAAGATTAAAACAAAACAATTTACCTATATCATAAAAAAGTTTTTTCTACAGTTAACGTCTAATTAACGTAAAGTCGGTTTAAATATTATAATAGATTAGTTAAGTCTTAGAAAACTCCAGAGTTTGTTATGTTTTCAAACTAAGTATGTTCTTGGAAAATTATTCTGTGTACAAGACTGAGCATCTAATCAAAGAGAACTTATAACAATATTAGGACCGTCGTATATGAGCTTACTTTATTAACACTGCTCGTGGCTCTACATTCTTCGTAGTTACATCACACACGTCATACTTTGAGAATAATATGTTGTACAGCAATATTCATCATCATGGGACAAACTAGTTAATTTGAGAAAAAATATGGCAATCATGATCAATTTAACCCACCTAAAGTGGCAACTAAAAAATACTATTTTTTATTAACTAAACAAATTCGACAACAATCAAGAATCTTACATTACGCAGTATGGAGTGGTGCTTACCTGCCTAGTACTTCAATACTTTACTTCAATTATATCTAGCTTTCGTTATCTACATACAGATAATCTCACGACACACTAATAAAACTCTATTTCCTGATATGACTCTCCGGCACCAGTCCTTCATAAATGATGAGGTTTATTTATGAAGCCTAGGAAAATGTCACTTCGAATCGAACTGGCGGCGACCAGTGGCCTGATTTCTCTAAAAATATTCTACCAAACCGCGAACGGGGGTTGTTCAACTAAATGTGTTCGTACAGGTTAGTTCAGATGTTATATTTGGAATGGAAGTATTGATTTGAATTTAATGCAGATGCTCGTAGAAAGAATACCTACTCGTAATGGTTACAATACTCGATTTAAACAAGTATAGGTACCATTTACCTCCAAGTGACGAAATATGTGATGATTTGTAAAAAAAAACTTAGCCTTACATTAGCCTAAGTTGCACCACCTTAACTTTAACCGTAACTATAACCGCTTACATGGAGGTTGATTGACTTTTGACGTTTCTTTAAGTTAAAGTATGATGGTGCAACCCAGAATAAAACTTATTGAGCTAATAGAAACTAAAAATACACGTATTTTTTTCACTCAATGCGACAAAACGATTCTAAGCTTTGTATAAGGTTTTGTAAAAACATATTGACTAAACTAACTTTATGTTTGTGCCTTAATTGTCTTAAATGTTTCCTACGAAAAATATATCCGATTTGCAGGCGGCTTCTAATAAGATAAGCTGGCTGAAGCGGTTAATACTGTAACGTGGGTGTTGGTTTTGTTAGTTTGCATCAAAAATTCATAGTTTAACAGTCGGTAATTGAACATTTTCGTAATTAATTAACAGCATAGAACATACATAGACTGGATAATTATGGCTCTAAACTTAAGCAAGAAAGGTGAATATTTTCAAAATCTATACTAAGATGATTATTGTTTCGGATACCCAAACATAATAATATGTACAATTTCAAGAGTCTTCTGACGTGGGTACGGGTTATGTCCGTTTTATGCACTTACATTTTTTTCTGTATTTTTCAAAGCATAATAGAAAATCTAGTGGCTCGACGCTTAAAGGAACAAAATGTTCTTTTAAATAATTAAATTAATATGATTTCTGATGTAGTCACATTTCTTTGATTATTGATTTGTGACCACATTGTACCTAATTCCGAACATTTTATTCATGTCTGTACCTACTAGTTTCTAAAAGTAGTTTGTTGTATTTAAATAAATAACGACTATGGATACCAAAGTAGGTATTTAAAAGAACGAACAGCATTTCCCGCCCGCTGCAGTTTTGTGTCCCACACACGAAACAAATGTGCCTGCATTTCCACAACCTGATGAAACGGGCGCCAGCCATGTCATACCCACCGCCACTATTGTGTTACCCATCTAGGCGAGAAAATGCAATGTCCTACACAGGGATTCCCAACCAGTTACCACTGGTAGGGAGTTAAAATATGGTCTGCGAACGATTTTAAATTCTGAGAGCACGTCAACACCGCACTCAATGGTTCACTCCACTAGTGTACAAGAGAGGCTGCAATACGGGAGCAATGGCGATGGATTGTGAAGCTTTCCACCAAACCAGTTGTGATGACCACGACCACTCTGCTAAGAGTGTAGAGACGAAGAAGAAGAAGACTTCAGCCTGTCATGAGAGGGTTTAAGTAATAAATAATAAGTTATTAGTCTTAGCAGGATTAGCGAACTTGTAAGTACCGAAGAATGCAAGCTCAAAAATTACATTGATAGATGTACTTAGTTGCTTTTTAAATAAAGATGATTTCTTTTTAAATAATACTTCACATATTATTATTTTTTTATTTACGGATTTTTGCAATGGTCCCTGCAACCAATAAAGAAACCAAAGTGGTCTCTGTTCCAGAAAAAGTTGGGAGCCACTGTCCTACAATATGAAGTTAATCAAACCTGTTATTTAACCCTCCCGCTCCTAGGAAAGGCTGATTGTTCTCATCTTATCGTGTTACTATGACGTCACTGTTTCACAATACAACCACAGCACACGCAACTACAGTGCGCTCTATTCAACTATGTGTATAAAAATAGCATCGCTGTATAAAAATACTTACGAAAGATTTGCATTTTCATTCATTCTTTCTTTATTGAATGAATACCTACTCCAGGTTGATCATCATTTTTTGTGTGATTTAGGTAAGGCCGCAACAAAATACTCATTCTGATCTAATAACTTAGATTAATAAAGTCTATAACAATAAATCAATTTAGTGTAAAATGAATAGCAAATACCATGAATAGTGAGTTAGCAAGCGAGTGCAAGTGCATGTATAAAAATTTTAGGTTTTGTGGGTGGAGTCGCGTTTTGTATGTCATCTGATTAAAACATTGTCAACTATTCAAAGTATCCTACTTAGGAAAAAGTTGTCTGTAAAGTATAAGTATAAAAGTCATACGAGTATGAGTTCTACTACTAGCTTAGCTTAGCTCAGCTCTATGTGCTTCTGACTTTACTTTTTGTGTCGCAACAACCGTAGCCCTTCTGGAAATTACCACAAGAAAAAAGTAACGTAGCAGTAATAAAGTTAGTTGTGGTAACAAAAAGACTTTATTAGAGTTCTTTGCAAAACAGAAAAACCCAATGTTAAAACTTACAGTATTGCGTTTTGGTGTTGAAAGAAAACAAGGAAAAGTTTAGTTCAAAAATAGCATTGTAAAATAAGCTAGCTTATTTCTAAGGCTACAGTTCACAATGTGTTGTTGTGGGAGGGTCATTTCTCAATTTAACCCTAAAATAAACATTATATTTGACAGGCTTTATACGAGGGTAAGAATGTTTGTGACGAATATTACAAATAAATTTCAACATTTGTGTAGTTTGTATTTGTTCACAAATTGCAAAAGATATTAAAGAGTAGGTACATGAATCTAATATGTTACCACTGTGAAAATGAAATAAAACCTTTTTATAAATTATTGCTTTACATTAAAAAAAGCTAATTATTATTTAAATCTAATTAAATTTTTATAACATTAATGTCCTGTCAATCATAAAAATTTGAAAATAAAGTCGACTATCTCTAATCTTCTTTTAAAGCTAACCCATAGAAATCCACTTTCTATAAATAGATAAAGTACCTACTTATAGGGTAATATTCTTATTGTCTACGCCAATAAATCCTGGTAATTTTTGTAACTAATAAAGTCGAATAAAATTGACAAAGTAAGTAGTAGGTAATTTGAGTAAGTCTTTCTTTGGTTGCAAGTGAAGTAAATCTAATGAATTTCATGAGAACATAGGCACCAGCAAAAGCTAGTATTGTAATTGTGAGGATGGATGCATGACTGTTAATCTTTCACGCAAACACTACTGAACGAATTTTGATTAAAGGCATAGAGATAGATAGGCATAGAATGTTTAAGAGCTTGGAAAACAACATAAGATAATTTTTATCTCAGGTGTGACTCGTTTATAATGCAAACAGCTAGGGACTGGAATTCGCTGCCTGCTGCTGTATTTCCTGAACACTATAATTCGGCCGTTTTCAAGGCGAGAGTGAATAGGCACTTACAGGGCAGATATGTACCATCCTAGACTGCATCTCACTTAACACCAGGTGCGATTGCGGTCAAATACCTGCCTTGTCTAGCATAAAAAAAGAAAATAAAACAGACGAGTGCGATAGACTTTTTCTGTATCAGGCCGAATTTCATGCGTACGAAGCCGCGGTCAAAAGCTAGTCATATAGACATATAGACTGGGTATGGTTGTAACAGGGTACGGTTGTAACAACTCGAATGTTATCGAACTATGTACGGTAAGTTACGGTACAGAAAATATGCAGGCGACATGCCACTTGTCTTGTCGCTTGTCCTTCCCCTTGTAGTACTAGCAAAATTACCAGTTTCTATTGGTACGGACGTACAGTTTGGGCCGACTATGATAATCGCATTAGTGGTCACGCGAACTGCCTGTCCCCGTGTGCCGTCATAAAGGCTCGTAATAAAATTGAAATTCCTTATTTTGTGAGGTTTCAAACATGAATAAATAATTTATTTGCCATGTTTTTGTGGCATTATGACATCGGGTTGGGTCGATCGGTCACATCGGGAATATAGTAGGTATTTTTTATATACATTTCAGTAGCCTTGACATTATCAAATCAATCAGTGCTTTTCTATAACAAAAATCTGAAAAAAATACCTAAGATATTAGACATTGGAAATCTCGTGACGTCACTGGCCATGTTAAATCGACGCGAAGAGTCTCCTAAGTTGTTGGTGACATTTGACTTCACAGGATTTTGATAAAATAATCTTGAATTTGACGCAAATGAAGTCGCGGGGTCAGCTTGTGTTGAGAACATGATTTTTTCAACAAATTCGGAAAGCAAAAGTTAGAATTGGAAAGTAGTCAGTAATTTCGTCAACTAGTACATGAGCCCGGATAGCTCAGTCGGTAGAGCATTGGACTTTTAATCCAAGGGTCCAGGGTTCAAGTCCCTGTTCGGGCGGCTCTTATTTTGTTTTTATTTTTTTACTGATAATAATAATAATTTTGTTCATTTATTTTTTCAGAATTGTTAATATTCCCTCGCTAAGTAAAACGTAATGGATTGTTTTTAATGTGATTAATTATTGTTTATTTTCTTATCTCTGCTCTGGGTTACAAAGTTTATACAAGACAAGACTTATTTTTTTATGATGAATTTCGTAGGAATTATAATGTCACACAATGTTTTCATAAAAAGTTAAGCGCGTGTTAAATGACAACTTAAACAAGTGTTCAATGCGTGTTTTACATTTTTCTAATAAGGCCTACTATTTATTTTTTATTCGTCTGATTTTGATTCTGAAGACTGATGTTACCTATTTTCATACATACAGTCGAATTGAGAAACTCCTCTTTTTTGAAGTCGGTTAAAAACAAAAAATCGATTTCGCAGGCAGTCGTCAAGTCGTAAAATTCGTTCATGTCGAAAATGATCTAAACCTCCCTATTCATAATTTCAACATCTGGCAACAAGCCCCTGTGGCCTAATGGATAAGGCATCGGCCTCCTAAGCCGGGGATTGTGGGTTCGAGTCCCACCAGGGGTAGAGAAGATGTTATTTTGTTCACTTTTTCATCATAAAAGGAATATTATAGTTTTCTATGCCCAACAAAACATGTTGCACCAAAGTTTTTTTGACTAGAATAATAGGCATCTTATTTTACTCCATTATTTATTAAATAAGACATATTTAAGGATTGTTTTTATGGCTTGGCATTAAGCCTTGGTGACACGTGAGCTTTTTTATCAATTGTATTTTTAAAGGTTGAGTACGTAACACATGCACTTACTTAAACCTACATATTGATATTACATCGCAGTCAGTGGAAAGTATTAGGGGAGGCCTATGTTCAGCAGTGGACGTCCTATGGCTGAAATGATGATGATGATGATAAGGCTTTTTTTATGAATACGTAGGTATTTCAGTTCATAATAACTAATTAGAAATCATCTTTGTTGCTTCATGATAAGGATGAGTATCGTAGATCTAGGAGTAGATAAAATGATTATCTATGGGCTGAAATTTCACACAAAAGGATTTTATCTACAAACTTTCATTATCACAAGCTCTATTAAGCTCAACGCATTCTACACGTTTTAGATTAGGTCATATCTGCTTACTACCCTTAATATAGCTATAATAAGCTCTTTATTACGTCGTACAGTCGCAATAAAAAGCAATAGAAATTGTGAAATGCTTTCAATATTGAAATGTCGACCTAGTTTGCTGGCAGGGTGTCGGGTGCGGCGGACCGACGGCAATTATTAGTGGCTCGTCATCTATTTTATTACCTAAAGTCTTGGGAACTAGATGGACACTGTATATAACTATAGTTAGGTATTATGGCCCCCGTTTGGTAAGTTTGCCTGTTGTGCGCTTGTTGGCTAGGAACTGCTTTGTAACTTCAATGTTCATAGAGCGTTTAAAGTACAAGAATGTGGGTTTATTATAATTATCTTGTCTAAAATGTACCTACAGCGAAAATATTAGTAGGTATGTATTTACTTGTACTTTCTTCGCAAAGCTTTTCATGAAGTAGCCTTATAACCTTCGTCACATTTCGGTTGGTCTTGTCGTTAGGAGGCGATTTGTTCCAGTAATCAGATAACACTTAGGCTTTATTTTGGATTATAAGTGTCAATTTTGACTCTACAGTGTGAACTGAAATCACGACTCTCCAATTTCAGCTCAATGCTAAATAATCCGATAGTATACGTGGGTATATGCCTCTATCAATCATTATGGCCGTGACAGCAAATCAAATGAAAACATTTTATGCAGTTGTAAGTGGTCGATGCGATTTTTCTTCGAAACTAGAAGGCCTTTAAATGCTGACAGATGTAAGTAAGGTAAACATTTTCCACATAGTGAAGTAGGAGCTTCTATAAAGTTATTTTTATGCCACAGGCATGAATTGCAGTTCCTCGTTACCACCTGCTGTAATCTGCTGAACATTTTATTACCAATTTTAAATCATCATCCAACTGACGCAAAACTACGCTTCACTAGTTCCAGATGTTCGAAATAATGACAACATTTCCATATTGTTTTCTAGTGTTGGGCCGAGTGGCGATGACAGCGCCTCCTAGCGGGGGGCGGAACGTGCCCGACTGTCAGACACATCGCGGAGTCCGGACAATGCCATTATACGCGTAATAACTACCTTTATCGGACGTCTGGCACACGCCGATATTTGTTTATTTGTCAGATTCAGCGCAACAAGTGCATGTATGAGAGCTGGAGATATTTCAGTCGATACTGTCTGTGTAGTTTGCATTTAAGTAGGTAGGAAATTGCATTGTTTAGGTAGGTACCTACTCGCAAAAGACACATTGATCGACTTCATCTTTTTCTAAATACATCTTTAGGTTAACATGACAATGTAAGTTTATAGAGTGAGCAAAACCATGCACAAAGTTTTCATACGTTTCACAAAAGTTTCAGCGTCATACTTTTGGGAAACTTATAAACATGAACTAAAAAGTTAACTTATGATTATTTTGGAAATGGGGTCTTTATTGTACAACTTTGCTCCTGTTGTTAATCATTAAACTAAAATTGCTTGTTTTCCATGTGTATAATTTTGATATTTCAACGATTTTTTTAAAGTAAAGTAAGGAATCCCGTTCATCAAACATTATTTCAAAAAAATGCTATCGTTTGCTTGACTGACACAGATTAGATCAATGTTTAGTAGAGACATGATTGTGATAGGTACAGACCGTACAGATTTGTTGATAAACTTTTATGCTTATCAATGCAGGTATTTGACCGCAATCGCACCTGGTGTTAAGTGAGATGCAGTCTAGGATGGTAGGACTTTCACTCTCGCCTTGAAAAGGTGAACTACATTGTAACGTGAAATAATTCATTCAACTGAATAATTGTTTGAATTTATAACAATGCTTAGTCAGGCATTTTGCTGAACATTCAGTTCAGCCGAATGGCCAGTACCTCTAGTAGGAAAAACTTTCGAGTTCGTTTCGTTGCGTATTCAAAGTGTCATCGAAAAATTTTGTATGAAAAATTAAACAGCGCCCCCTATATTTTTATTTTTAATACAAAATTTTAATTTTTCATACAAAATTTTTCGATGACACTTTGAATACGCAACGAAACGAACTCGAAAGTTTTTCCTACTAGAGGTACAGTCCAGTCCAGCGGCGCCGCACACTCGTAAACCCGCCGCGAGATGGCGCTGTTCGTTTTATTGCTAGTTTGCACAACAAGCTGTAATGAAGACTACAATATTGACAGACCATTAATTCAACAGGAAATTGTGCTGAAGCCGCGGTCTGCAGGTGATTGTGAACTTTTCAAATTACCCGCGTGCTCTGTGGCGGTTTCCACTTCAAATATACCTAGTAAGGAAGCTTGCGGGTCGAGCGGTTCACTCCCGGGATACGAGTTGAATAAACTCGACTGTGTACAGCGTATGTAGCTTAGATAACGAGTTAGTCAGTAGCCACCCTTATGTGCACTTGTATAGCACGATGCAATTCGCATGTAGGTTTTATTAGTAGCAGCTTTTGAATTGAATGGATTTATATGGTACTTACTACTTGTTAATGTCATGTATACCTAGCTAAGAACGTATGTATGCACTTACAAACTCAGTAGGTACATAAAAAAATATAAAACAAAAAGTTAAAGGCACATAAGATAGATAGACACCAAATCACATAAGAATGTCAGATAAAAGAAATAAAAAAAATAAACAGCACAAATTAGGCGCTCTTATAATCTTATTTGTATCCTCTAAGGCTGTAACTGAATAGCTTAGTTAATGCGGCATCGTAACGATAAGTAAGGAACTATTGACGCGATTTTATTTCTTTGTGACGCTCGACTACACTCGTCGGCGTCCAAGAGACGATTCTTTTAATTAAGACGCGGAAAGCCTCGTAAAATTTACGAGGCTGTGATTTAACTATTATTTGTCATCAATTTTATGTGGTCTTAAAGTAAATAGTCGGAACAGGGTCTTTTCGGATAATAGTATTAACAGCCATTGGTAAAAGAAATGAATATTGCAGTCTGAAAAAATACAAAACTGAACTAAATTTGGAGTAGATTCCTAAGTATTTATAAAATTACAAAAATCGGAATTACTTAAGCTGCTAAGAACTTGTATATACGAATTATTTTTTCACAAATGTAATCTACAAAATTATTAATTATTATGTATTTTACTAACTCACATTCCCGATCACAAACCTTGTTTATGCTGCCATCTATCGCACAGAAAATACTTCAGTACAATCAAAACAGTGCCCTCTAGTAGCGAGTGGACTAACTAAACGTTACAGCTGAAAAAGTGTTATCAAAGCTTCCCATCCGGACGTCCCTAAGTACGGTCCTTGTTTCAGTACAACGCAGTACAACGCAAGGAAACTAGATGGCGCTAGTACGAAATGATCGAGGACACGCTCTTCCTTTGTTTTTTCTTTCCTTTTTATTTCGAATTTTTATGAGAATAAAGCTTATGCTACACTTACCTCCAAGTTAAGTTGGTGTGTTTCCACTTCTCCCCCTGTACTGCAAACCTCTTTCTTCTTCGGGCATTTTCTTCGCCTACCTCCCGGTCCGGCCGGCCACATCGCTTCTGCCGCATCAGGTGCTTGGTCGCTTCGTCTACCACTCCCGTTACTGGTATTCCTCCAAATTGCTGGAAAATGACAGAAAATCTTTAAAGTGGAGAAAATATCAGAATATAATTTATCTCTAGATAACTCTACCTAGAGGTAGCTAGGTAGCTCTTTTTTGCTCGTAATGTAAACTGCTGCCACTAGAATTTTTTAAACTAAGTAGGATCATAGAATATGTGTGACGTTGAATAAAAAGGGTTAGAAAATGCCACTCTCCTTTAAACCATTTTTCAGACTATCTAACGAAGAAAGTAATGTAATTATCAGGATATTTATAGACCTTTTCAGGCTGAAATGTTTAAGCTTTACTGAAAAAAAAAACAATACTTACTTGTAAAGTTTTGATAGCAATCTTCAAATCGTCTTCGTACTCTTGAACCTTGTCGCCCATGAGCAGGTTGCCTATCTCTAGCTGGCCTTTCTTCAGGTAACCAAATGACTCTAGGTAACTTCTCTGAAAAGAAAGAAAACGCATTTGTTAAATTACCTACGTTATTGGTCAAGCTTTTTCGTCACAAACAAAACAATCTGTACTCAGGCTGCATACAATTTAAACTAATTATTTTCTTTCCATATTGTTTTTGACGGTAGGTGGTCAGTGAATTCTATATTTTTTTAAATATTACAGATTAAATAAAATATATTCAGATTAGATAAAAAGTTTTGCTACCTATGAATGTTAAAAAATAAACAAAAAAGTAAAAAGAAAAATCTCATGACATTTTGCAATGCAAAAATAAAATAAATATTCAAAACTCCCTTAATTGTAACAGTTCTCCCCACAAATAGTCCAGAATACAATAGCGGGGAACCAAAGTCATTATGTGTTTTGAGAATACGAAATTATGTCAATGCATTAAAAAGGCCCAGGAGCCTAAACAAACTCTATCCCGGTGCCAAACATCCTCTTTCTTACTTTTAATTTTAGCCCCTGTGGCGTGACAATGGTTTAAATTGTAAAAAGATGTCTTTGTGGCTTTTTCTATGAGGACATTATTAACTTTTTGTACAATGTTTGGGGACGGCAAGCAGACGCTATCAAATACGTCACTTTTAAAAGACGGGGAGTTTATTTTGGTGTTAATTTAAATGTCTTAAAATAAACTTTACCTAAAAAGTAGTCATTTATTCAAGTCAACTACATTAAGATACCACGTGTTCGGTACAAAAACATCCAAAATTGTTTTAAGTGTACCTACATACATAGGTTAAAGGAAATTAAGAACTAATTTTTTTTTTAGATACGGTTATTCCATGACATGAATAATTACCTTTTTAAAAAAATAAAACCGACTTCAAATGCGTGAACACAAAAAAAACTAAAAATTAAAAATATTGCGTATAAAAAAGTTCATCCCCAATTTTCCACCCTTAGGGGTGAAATATTTTCTTCAAATTCGCATGAAACCACCCTTTTGATAATACCTATTCAACAAAAAAATAATCGTTCAAATTGATTTATAATCAGCGGAGATATTGCGTATAAAAAAGTTCATCCCCAATTTTCCACCCTTGGGGGTTGTTTTTTCTATTATTAAATTTAAATGGGACCACCCTTGAGGTATTACCTATACGCCGAAAAAATATTTGTTCAAATCGGTTCATAATTGGCGGAGTTATCGCGTAACAAACATAGAAAAAAAAAACATACGGGTCGAATTGAGAACCTCCTCCTTTTTTGAAGTCGGTTGAAAAGTACCTATCTTACATTTTAATTTATTTGGTGTCTACAACAGCTATACCTTTAACTTAAAGAATTTCATTGAAAAAGGTCTCTGTTAGCAGTCCATTATTCCGCACCTAACTTATCTTAGGCGGGTCTAGTCGTATTGTTTACCCTGGGTACAGTCGACAGCACATACACCAGAGTTCATCAGACTATCCATTTTGGTTGCAAAATAGCTCGTATTACAACAAAATAAGATGTCACAGGGTTTAGTTTTATGTGTTGTCCATTGTGCAGTCACGGAATGAAAAGGTTCGTCAGTTTTCAAATTGATTCCTTCAACGAATCGCGAGCACATATTACCTTTTGAAACTATGTTACAGAATAATCTCGAGTTAGAGAAAATAATCTATAACTGTTCGTCAGTAAAGTTCAAAATTATTCAGATCAAAGTTGTTTGACGTTCAAAAACAAGTGATAGCGTGGGTAGTTTAACATTAATAAGCAAAAATTTTATATCATGCGATAGCCAATAAAATTATCTATTAGTAGAAGTAGAAAACAGATACAAGTTTTATACATTTTAAGGGTGTAAGAATGGATTTAATTAGAAATAAACATGATTTTTTTCACATCTTTTTCAGTTATTTCCCAACACAAGAAAAACCAGGTCGTTAAGGTATGTTTTATTTGCATTGTATTATTAGTATTTGAGCCATTCTACAAAACGAATGTAAATTTATTAGTCTACGTCTATTAGTTTCGACGTAAAATAATTGTTGAACAGAGATACCCATTCCCAGCGGTTTCCATAGTAATTGGAATAAGTAGGTTGTGTGATTCTTTCAGGCAGTGCATTTTCGCATGTCGCGTGCGCTATGGAAACCGCTGGGAAGGGGTATCTTTGTTCAACAATTACGTCGAAACTAATAGACGTAGACTAATAAATTTACATTCGTTTTGTAGAATAGCTCAAATACTAATAATAAAATGCAGATAAAATATACCTTAACGACCTGGTTTTTCTTGTGTTGGGAAATAACTGAAAAAGATGTGAAAAAAATCATGTTTATTTCTAATTAAATCCATTCTTACACCCTTAAAATGTATAAAACTTGTATCTGTTTTCTACTTCTACTAATAGATAATTTTATTGGCTATCGCATGATATAAAATTTTTGCTTATTAATGTTAAACTACCCACGCTATCACTTGTTTTTGAACGAAGAGGTGAAAACTTAAAATTAAAAACTTAAATCCTTGTAAATATGCGAGAAATGGGTCAAGCCCCAAATTTTAAGTATTTTCACCGATAAAATTGTCCATAGATTACGCCCTTAAAGTTTGATCACTACATGCCCGGACACACTGTATAGATATAAATCGAGATATGGGTATGTTATCACCAATTGATACGATAATAATTCCTATATTCTTTTTGCACGTAATATCCGTAATTTGCGACAAGACTTGTCTATTTATTAATATTATAAATTCATATTAATGAACAAGTTAATATTTTGCCTCGAGCTAGGCTAGGCGTAAGCCAGTAGCCGTTGCTTAACATGGTCTACAATCTGACACTTTCAATTTATGCCGACAAAAGTGGCACACCGGTGTTGCCATTATTATCCTTTTAATTTATGCTTGAAATGAAAACATGTAGTTGCTGTTTACCTGCAAATCTTTGATTATAATTGTTTCCTGATTCGGAATTTCTAGTTGCTGGCGAAACAAATGGCTATAACTCAATCTTATAAGTTTGCAAAAACATGATAAAAGCTCATAACTTACAAAACTGTCAATATTTTTTGTCTGTCTGTAAAAATATCGTTACAGTAACAAACAATTTTTTAAGCCAATCGTATTTGTATTTCATGATTTGCTCTTTTACGTGTACTAATCAATTCACTTTATCAGATCGGGTCGGATTCGGGATCGGGGGCAAATGAGGTCCTTGTTCGAAGTAGGGCAGAGCACCATTGGGCCTCGCGTGCCGCCTTCTATCTTGCTTCTAATTAATTGACAAATCTCTGTCATTAACCTGTGCCACTTCCAAACCATTATTGGCGTTTAATCCTCGACAAATGTTAGGTTAACGATCGCGTTCCCAGTATTTGTATTTTGTAACCATTACCCTAGAATACTGTGAGTAACTAATTGTTCTTGCTTGCTTATTTTGTTTAAGCTAGGTTCTTAGAGATAAGGACACGTTATCAAGGATTGTATTTAATATCTTTGTTTTGTCCTGTCATAACCAGGTCTTGTAATTATATTCGACCTGTCATGACCAGTCTTTAGGTTCAACAACTTACAGTGTAGCTTAAACCTTACCTTTAAATATATAGGTATTTTTTATCCACAAAGAAGTTTATAATATCAAGTATATTTTGTACTGATATCATTGAGTTAAGGAATACTTTTCGGTTTTAAAATTTGTATGATCTCTGACCCTCCGATGGCAAATTAATCAATATCCCTTCCTTGTGTATACACGTGTTCATATAATACTTAGTCAATTAGTTTCCATTAGACGGGTTCCGAATAATTTGCTGTCATCATTTCCCTGTATGCAACGTCATTACCGACGGAGTCCCCTCAAACACAGTCAGTCATCTCTTGCTATTCAAGAATCACGCAGGGAGCCATCGAGATTAATGCATTGGAAAAGGCATAGATGAAACTCTACTCTTACATCCAAGTACTTATTACAATTTTTTCGAGCCCAGGGAATGTTCAAACGAGACTTAAAAATTTCGAATTGCCAAATCAAAAAATACTATCTAATTAATCCTTGATTGAGTAATTACAGTCATAAATATTCGGTTAATGAGTAGCACGCGCCTAATTGTGTGTGTCCTTTTGTTGAAGTCGGTTAAAATAGCAACATTCTTCTGAAAGCTTATGAAAATATTACTATTTTTAAAACAAAATTCAAATTGTCGTGGCCACGGTAAATGACTTGCGTATCGCGTGCCCTTTGACCACAACCGACTGATTGAAGAAGGGGCTGAAGGATGGTGCAGCTACTGCACCGTACATCAGCTGTCATTGGGCACGTCAAACCTCTGGTATGAATACAAATCGACGCGAGGGTGTTTTCGACATGGTAATGAATGAATGAATAACAATTGGTTCATTATTTTGCCATTATTGACCTACGATTTGCGTGTTATTTTAAATTATGTTCACATATCTTTTCCGCTAAACTTACAAATCATTAATAATTTGAATTTGAGTTAATTAAGGCAATTACGAGATTAAATAAGGAAAAAATAGTATTTATTAATTTTATATGCCTACCTATCTTTTCAGTTAATAAATACAACGTAAGTATACATAGTATGAAATTGTCTTTATTATGTAGTTTCTATTTTCTTCGTTGGTAGTATAACCGAGTTACACTCTCTTTGAATTTACAGTGATACATTGCTCGAGCAATCCCTCAAAACGTTGGGATAATTAATTCTTAATTAAGTCTCTCTTAACTGAAGGTTGTTACAGTTTAATGTTGATTGAATGACAGTTAATAGGTCAACTGGTTACCATCCGTCATCCGGTAGCATCTGGTCTAATGGTAATGATAATAGTGACATAATAACAGATAATACTTGGAGGGTCTCGAGTGTGATGTATTTGTTAGAAGCTCACAGAAGTAGAGTCGTTAAAAAGTTTTAATACTTTACGAAAGCATTAGAGGATACGTTATTTATCTACTCTATGTCCCTTTTTATCTCTGTAAGTTTGTAAGAAGCAGTACCTAACAGAAGCCCTTAAAATCCGTTTACATTAGTGTAATTATTTGAAAGAATTGGACAATAAGGCTGAGTTGTACCAACTTACTTTAACCGTAACTATGACAAAAAACACCGGATATCGTTATAGTTATAGTCAAAGTTAGGTGGTGCAACTCAGCCTTAGTTATAGTATTTGGTAATTATTAGGTTTAATTCACACGTTACAATATAATATTATGAAAAGTACGTAGAATAACCTAATATTCTAAGAACAAACTTACTTTTTACGAATTTGAATCGCTCCAGGCACAGTTGACTGTGTCACCGCCGAATACCGTGGCGGGAACAAAACGCCAATCTGAATGCGATTTAGGGAGACAATGAGGGATGGATTTAAATTTCAAATCTGTCCGTGACACGCGAAATTAAATGTAATTATGTTGGCAGTGACAATGGTCGAATTGTGAGCATTGTGAGTTTGTTTGCAAAGGTGTCGAGCGTGATACAGCCTTACATTTACAAGTATAATTTTATAAAACGTACTGAATTTGGACAGTACTTTGTGTGTTACGTTTCATTCATGTCTTAACAACTCTAATGAACTAGTCACCAAAGTTTAGTGTTATCTAAAATGAGAATTAAGCCTGCAAGAAGAAAAAGATGCTCAGATAAATGTACGAAGAACTGCGAATCAAAACAACTACCTACAATATTCTCCCTGTAGTACATGAGGGTGCTCACGGATTTGATTCCTGATTGTTTTTTAATCGATTTGCATTTGGTCTGCTCGCGTATGTATTTTTTCCTCGGCAAAAATCTGTTATACCAAACAAGGATTTTTCGAAGCCATGTTTGTTATGTTAATTAGTACATACATACTGCATCGTATCAGTTTTCCTAATATTAATTAAATATAAATTTTCCTAATATTGTTTAATTATGTATAAAAACTTTACCTCGTTAAGATACATTATTTGTTTTAAATGAATAACCTTATATTGTGACTTATATTTTCCTGTTTATTGACAGTCATCTTGCTATGTATTCGTGTATGATGTATACGACTACATTCATAATGATTGCGGAATTTATTTGTAATAATATTTTGGATGTAGAGCGTGCACTGCCTATGGAATTCGCTCCAACTGGTTTGGAATAATAAAACGACAGGTTACATTGAAATATTTTCTACATGGTTGTTCCTAAAAGCTTCAATAATAGATAGGATTGCTATTCATATCTAGTGCATTATAAACTGTGCTAAAATCTGCATGTTCTGATGTGAAAGTTTTTGTTTCTTCAATCTTCAATCATTGGCTAAGGATAGTACATTACAGCAGCATTTACATTTTACTGTAAAATATAGGGCCTGGTAAGAAGCACAGTGATTAGTAAGACGAGCTATCATATGATAAACGGATGTATACTGATATCTTTGATTCTGATTACAAATGCGTGTGCTCATTTCCCTAACATTTGCCTCCTGCAGGATTCAAACCTGAAACCGTGATTAGCGTCTTAATTCGACACGTGAGCCCCCGGACTAAGTAGCTTTGTTCCTGTTCAGATACTCATATAATCTCCATATCAGCAATTTAACGATTCCTACGATGGGGTTATAGGAATGAGATTAGAAGGTAGTTGCCCGCGGGCATGCAGCGATCATTTACAGCTACGGTTCCCAACTAGAGGTCAGCGGACCCGCCGGTGGTCCGCAGAACAAAATATGTCCGCAAACTTCATAAAATTTCACGGACGATACTTATATCGATATAGCACCGTCGTTAAGACGTTCCAGTCCCCCAAAGATTTCCACAACACTGCCTGTATCAAGGTTCTTTCTACAAGGAAAAGTACCTCACCAGATTGGCGATTTATCTTTGAGTTGGCTTACGCAATATGTAGAAGATGCAAGCTCAAAAATCACTTTCATTCAAAATGGATATGACTTTAAAAAAATGTGAATGCATGTCCCTGCGAACCACATATTAAATTAAAGTGGTACTAGAAAAGTTTGGGTGCCAGTGGAGTACAGTGAGCAGCATTTTAAACGCAGCTCCACGCTTGTAGGAAGCCAGCTGGTGCATTCGTTTCGCTGACACGCTCAGTACGCGGAATTTGAACGGTCTAGGCTTTAATATGCATAGACGCAGACGAGCAGACCTGCAACTCATAATGCTGTTCTATTCTTTCGCGTTTTAGGAAGAGTATTTCTTTTATCAACAAGTAAATAAGTCTATTTTTAATCTAGCATTTTCTAATGATTTTTTTATTTTAATTAATGATTTATACTAGTTTTAGCACAGATTATCACAACTGTTACTTTTATGCTCAATAAACCTATGTCTAACCTATGTTAAGTAAAAAGACCAAAAAAATCTCCCATTGCCTCTTCATTAGAGCACAAAGCAAACAAGTGCCTTATGTAACTAAGACTACGTGTATCGCTAATTATTTAGTAGTTTGTAATATTCCAATTTTAATTTAG
Source organism: Ostrinia furnacalis (assembly GCF_004193835.3). Classification (NCBI taxonomy): domain Eukaryota; kingdom Metazoa; phylum Arthropoda; class Insecta; order Lepidoptera; family Crambidae; genus Ostrinia; species Ostrinia furnacalis. The sequence continues at coordinate 136,830 of NW_021131650.1, forward strand.
ATACACTAAGCAGGAGATAAAATCGGGCACTAGAAAATTGGGGTCGCATATTCCGCTCCAATTGAGTCAGCAGATTTAGCCGCCGCGAGATTACGCTGCGCTATCATTACAATTTTAGCGCCGCTATGTAGGTATAGACCTAATTCAATTAAGTTTAACTAAAAACAGATTTATCGTAACATCCGCCAAAACCACTTTAAATTTGAATACTATTAGGACGTAACATCCGCCTGAAAGATATAGGTACCTACTTAGCTTTTAAATAGGCAGAATTTGAAGCTAAGCCTAGTTAACTAACATTTTCTTCGTAATCAGCTTTGTTAAGAAGATTTTTTTATTTCCCGACTGATTAAAAAGACATTACGGTTCGTAAAAACATTACTAAAGCAATATTATTAATTCTAACTTGGATTAATAATTGCAACGTTATTGATCTAACACAAGACATGAAGACAATTTTAGTTTCCGTTTTTGTCTCAGCCTCTACTTGGTACCTACGTGATTCTGGAGATAGTACACCGATGCATCAAATAAATACTGACCTCTACCCTATTTAACATAAGGTGCATATCAACAAGACATTTTGGTACTTTGTAATTGCATCGTGACTATGGTAGCTATGCTGGTCAGATGCTGATCGCCGCGTGCTGTGCGCATACGCAAGTGGGCGGTGCGTGAGAAATGGTTTATTTCGTGCTTTCTCTACCAAAGTTTTTAGAAATAAATTAAATTATAAGATGGCTCTATCATTTAACACATTTATTAATACATTTTCAAATATAAATAATTAAACAATTTAAACGACATTTACAAGTTCTCGTATAACATTAAGGGTTTTTGCATTATGGATTGCTTATTATGGCAATCTATATCTATACTAATATTATAAAGCTGAAGTTGTGGAACATGACGCTCAACCACCATAAGGAGTTAAAGCATTTAATTTACACAATCTTGGTTTGTCTATATATACTGGGCAGGGTAAAAAACTTCGTCACCGCGATGCAGGATTGTATGCGCGGTGGAGTTTGCCATAGTAAGATCGTAACAGCGCCATCTGTTGGTACGGTTTGTAGTGGCGCAATTTATTAATCACAGTTTGTTTATTTGGTTGAACGCGCTAATCTCAGGAACTACTGGACCAATTTGAAAAATTCTTTTTGTGTTGGATAGTCCGTTAATCCCTGAAGGCTTTAGGCTATATATCATCACGCTAAGACCACTAGGAGCGGAGCACCAATGAAGAATGTTTCAAATCAGTGATTTTTTTCCTTTTGAGAGCTGACGCTGCGTAAACGGTTAAAGTTTCGCATAAATTATGTATGATAGGATTTTCCCCTTTAAAAGTTCTACAAAAAAGTCCGCGACAGCATATGTCTATCTTTTATGGTTGGCTCACTGTAACCTTTTTGTCTGGATGTCTGGATGTTTGTTCCTCTTTCACGCAAAAACTAATAAACGGATTTTGTTGAAACTTTACAGTATTATTATTTATAACCCAGGCTAATATATAGGCTACAATTTATGACGATATGTGACAAACTAAATTTCAATAAATAGTTAAGAGGTGAGAAATATCCTTAAAAACGCCATCTATCGACGTGCTTTTGACGGTCGTAAACATTCATGAGAGCGAAGCCGTGAAACGTATCATTAGTCCTAATTAGGAACTAAATATTACATTTATAGAACTGTTCATAATATTTAAAATTTAGTCATTATAGATATTTTATGTAATTGAATAATTCACTGTGTTTAAACGAGCAAATCAAAGTCTAAATTAGTGACCGCTATCTATCGACGTGCTTTTGACGGTCGTTAACATTCATGAGAGCGAAGCCGTGAAAAGTATCATTAAAATTTTATGTAATTGAATCATTCACTGTGTTTAAACGATCAAATAGTATTCAAACATTTAGATAATAACGTTAAAAACCATTTAAAAATCCTATGAGAACTTTTTCGACTTCTACACGGACGAAGTCGCGGGCAAAAGCTATTTGTAAAATCATAATCATCATCATCATCATTTCAGCCATAGGACGTCCACTGCTGAACATAGGCCTTTGTAAAATAATTAGACTAAATTATTAAAAGTGCCTATCCAAAGTCATTAGTCCACGCGGACGAAGTCGCGGGCACAGCTAGTATGAATAATAAATTGACAGACGACACGCAACAATAACAAACGCATACCTGAATAATTAGCAAAATAAGCAATAGACATGGAAAATCTATTTAAGGGCATTCTACTTATTGTACTTAGTCGTGGTCTAGGTATGCACCTGCTATGCCACTAAGGGCGAAGATCTTGAGATTTGATTTAATTACTGCCGGGTAGAGATAAATAAAAAAGCAGAGAAGCAACGTCGTTATTATGATCGACGAAGGCTTCCTTTGTGTACTCTTAATGTGCTCATTCATTTGGTATTCATACATTTTAGTTTGGTAAAGATATTAGTGAAGATGCCTACCTAAAATAAAAAAATCCTTAAACCATCTGGATGTATTGATTGTATACTCTATGCTCGTATCGTTCACCACTGGGCAGTATCAAAATTAAAATGTAAGAATTATACACTTAGCAGGTGATGCTAATGCTAGTTAAATTCAAAGTAGAGATAATTTGTGATTGTAGTAAAATGTGTTCCGCACATCACCTTGCACTTACAACACATTTTCTGGATAGCACCAGTCTAGCCATGGTATTTATGTAGTTTGGCGTGAAAATAGATGCTGCTTATCATTTCCTGAATTCAGACAAAAGACTAGAGCAGAAGTTGTGACACGTTTTATTTATTTTTATTATTTAATGACTACTATTGCAAAACATACTGTTTATAGTCCACTTTACGCCCGTTTATTTAATCTCAATCCAAATTCATCTGTCAACTCTCAATATTTAATCTGTATTTGGCCAAAATATTCTTCGTTTTCGATGTTTTCACATTTTCGTATGGTTTATAAGATTATTTTAACAATGTGAAAGTCTATGTCTGTGTGTAAAAATTGTGGATATTTAATAGAACTCATATTATTCTTATTGATCTAACGTGATTGTAATTTATTCTCTTGTCATCTTAATTTCTTGCTTTAAAATAACAAGTTCTACAGCCAATCTTCCACGAACCGACTTAACTTACTTTATACAAGATTATCAAAGCTTATTCACACTGTCTATAAAGTTTTTATGTCTCAAAAGCTTAAATAATGAACCAAAACTTTGGAAGAAGAAAAATGTTTAAGTTTATTTAGTAGTCCGATGTTACTCGGGGTTATTGATTGATTAGCTTCAGTCTGCGACGTCGTCAGAAAAGATTTTGAAAAACAACAGCCTAGCAGTTATCTTTTAAGTTATTCTAATTTTATGTATGAGCTATGAATTATACATTTTAAATTGTAAGGTTTGACAAAAATCTGTCCAGTCATTTTTGACTGAAGGAGTAAGTAACAAACATCCATACAACCTAAACTTTCGCTTTTATGGTGTTGGTGTAAGACAGTGTTGGAGAGAAAAGCCCACTTGTTTTGGAAATATCTTCTGTTTATTAGAAACCAACTTACAATAGACTAATTAATTGCTGTAGTTGTGTAGGCGTGCTTACAATTTGCATTCAATTACGCCGAATTTCACTTGAAAAGCTGTGTATTTTAGTGCCAAACAATTAGTGAAATTTGCATGTGAAACGTACCGATATTCAGTCTTGAACTAAAGTTTATGTGAACTGTAGCTAATGTTTATCTTATCGATTCCCATAGTTACTTTACCTTTATCGCCTTTCAACATAATGTAGGAGAACAGGCTTTGAGACCCGTAAAGGGAAGGATCCTACAATAAAGGAGTGCCGATGGGCGGTCTTCCCATGTCGGCGCCTAATATGGACACCCACCCGGCAAACAGACCCCGTGACGTAATATAACACACCGATTTAGGATACGCTTAAAAGTGTCGGTTAACATTGGAATAAACAGCCCTTTTTTGTTATTTGTAATACTATTTTACTTTTTCTAAGCACACTGTCATGTCCTTAACTGGTTTATTAAGTGCTTTGAAAAGGTCGTGATTTTGAATAGGGTTTTGTATGTTAGAAATGTCAACACAACTGAATTAGGTGTCCTATTGTTTGTTGATGATAAATAACTATTCTCTAGCTCTTGTAAAAAATATACGAATACCATTTTCCGTTCTTTGTAGAGAATGACGATACAACAAATATTGGTACAATTTCGTGTTCATATTACAAGGACATGATTCTCCGAAAAGATACATTCAATTTTAAATGCTGTTCTTTAATTAACATCCTTCAATCGCAGACACCAATCAGTTCGTGATCTGACAGTGCAGAAATAACAAAGAAATGACCAGACCACGATATAAGGTCGAATCGACTTCCACAGCGTTAGTTGCATGTTGTTTTTAATTTAATGCGCTATATTTCTTTGTGCACCGATCACTACACGAGGTGCAGTCTTGCCATAATCGGTACAGTCGACAGTAGAGTCATAGCATAGTCCTTGTGTATTTGTATTAAGAGTCACTGGTTATTTTTTATATTGTGCTAACAAGGTAGTCTGAATCACCATCGTGAGCTACTGCGTCAGCTGCAGGACTCCAGACTTGGTCCCTTTGTATTATTAACCATTTACAAATCGAATTCTGCTACAAATTGTCGCAACGTTACTGTTCTCTCCAAATTGAGGCCCGTATTATGAAACCACACTTAAATAGGTATGTATCTTTACTGAAGAATAAATTCAACTCTGTATTGATTCAAATATGAAAATTTTAATACGGTTGAGGTTATTGACAGGGATAAAGTTTCCCAATTGAGCCACCGAAACATGGTAAATGAAAGGGGAGATTAAATACGCCGAAACTTTAGTGAAAGTTGGCTACAAACGATTGGTAACAAATGTTCAAACCCAGGAAGTAATATTTTTATTAAACGTTCATTACTTATAAACAAACAGCTTGCAGCGATGTTTACAACATTACGCCAATCAATGCGCAGATCGCTGTAACTTATTGAAGTAATAAATATAAAACGGTTCTTTGGAAAACCGTAAAAAGTGTACCATAATGTTGGCAATATCACAGTTTATGGCCCCGGTAGCCGATATTAGTATTGACTTTGGGGCAATAACAGAATCGGCGTTGGTTTAGCCCTACGGGTGTTTGGACGGAGCTAAGCTGAATATTTTCTACCTTAGGATTCAAAGAAAATTCGGTTCTATTTTCTAACGGAAATGCCATGAAATACAGACGAATTGCCAACTGGAAAGAAAAATGTTACTACGCGAGATTACTCACTATTGAGTAATTGCGTAGGTGTCTTGTGAAAATGTTTTCTTTGAAGATGGATTTTAATAGGTATTGTCAAAATGAATCGAGACTGGTCAAACTGTTCAAGAGTCGCCAAAGTCTCATAAACAACAATTCTAATTGTTTACACATAGTATTTACACAAATTATATCCACCAAAAACAACGTGAAACAAGCTTTTAAAACGTAAACTACCATACTATTCGCAACGCGTTCCAATCTTTGATCTCTAACAATAAACTAACATTCTCAAATTAGGTCAGCGACTCCACGAATTCATTATGGCGAGTGAGTCAACGACCGCTGCATCGCGATCATATGGCGAGGTCGCACTCCGAGGCGCCGCGACAAGGTCATTGTTACACTGAAGAAAGTGGCGAAGGATTCAAATATGATGCGACTATCAAAGCGCAAGTCACTGACCTCACGCGGTTGTCAATTCGGTGAGGTCACCAAGGTCATTGTTACAGTCGGGATAGGTTTTCTTTGAGGGGGTGTAAGGGACTTGTTGCTGCCTCCCCTATTTAGTTATTCTTTTTCTTGATCGTTTAAATAAGTATCGTTCGTTATATTTATTTCCCAAAAACAAACCGGAGGAAATTCATTCATTTCTTTTTTTATCTCATAGTTTCACCAAAGTTTCACGCTGTTTCCGTGTTAGGGTGACAGCAAGGAAAACAGATTTTTCACGCTTTGACAAAGATTAACACACGTTACACAAATAAAAAGATACATTTAAAAAAACAATGTAGTTAAATACTGCCTCTGCAGCTCTGGTTTCATAAATCAATCCCTAAACTGACTGATAAAGGTTATGCTGATCTTACACCCTGTATATTATGACTGATCTATCAAAACGTCAAGTCAACGACCGCTGCACCCGGAATTTGGCGATGTCACCAAGGTCATTAGAACAATGAAAGTGACGAAGGTTCCGTATTAATTGGCATCAAAGCTTATTAGCATGATGAACGACAGCCGTCAACACTGCATTCTCGATCACGAAGACGCCAAACTGGCGGCCAACGTCATTGTTACATTGAAGAAAGTGACAAGAAACCATTAATTAGGGCTAAGTCAGACAAGATACTCTTAGCATCGGCGATCGGTGAATTTGCGAGTACCTATCGATGCAGCATCGTGATTTAGGGAAGCAGGTAGAAGACCGGACTACAGTAGAGTTAGAACTAAGATTTATACAAGATGGAATAGGATAACGGGCGTAAGCGACTTCATACGTTCGGACGCGGTATCGGATTCGCGCGTTTTAGCGACTGCTGTCGTTGCGTCAAGCTTCCGAATAATGAAAACGACTCAATCGCCGCATTTAGCGTTTTTAAGCGATGTGAAAAGTGTGGTCACTGCATTCAGCTTCTGAAAAGCAGCTAAATCGCCGATGGTCGATGCCAAAAGTATCATATGTGCTATGGGCTCTTACAATGACGCCAAACCGGCGGCCAGCGTCATTTTTATTGAATAAAGTGACAAAAATCCATTAATTAATATCAGAATGTCACAAGGGAACAGTCAGTCAAACCGCAACCGCAAGTCATTGACCGCGGAAGTGAAGCAAGGTCGAAATTAGATTGAAAAAGCCATGAAAGTGGTTCGTTCAGATTGATTTATGCGCACGAAAACTTCTGCAAGTTACTTGTAATAATTACATATGTGTGTACTCGTATTGCAGGGAGATGGAGAAGCATTTGTAGAATTCTCTACATATACCTATTTCTGAAATTTTTAAGATTGTAAAGTTAGTAATAGAAGCTGATAAAAAGTTCTGTATACGTTATACCTACTATGTCGTAATGTTTGCGTGTCAATTATGTATTACTGTCATTACCTATATTAAATTTAGAGCAAATGAAACCCGCTATGGGATACTCTTGAACAGAGAAAAGCTGTTAGACTCAAAAGTGTGGGAATCATTAGTACCTATTTTCGTTTCGGGGTGGATTATATTAATCGTCTGGGAACAGGTCTATTTTGGATCCGATGTAAATATACAACCTCGGGGCAACGACCGGCTGCATATTCGCGAAGTATTGTTATGCTGAAGGTTTCCGAACTAATGCCGGTGAAGCAAGGTCATTGCGGTAGACGAGGCGCTGAAGTGAAAGTGTGGAGAACTTTTTTCAGGGCTAATTAACTAATTAATTAAAATAGAAATTTTAAGAAGAAAAAGAAGAAATTATGCTAGAAAAGATTTTGATTCACAAATAAATTCGACACAATTGAACCACTTCACGTATTTATTATAATTTGAGGCAGCATGTACGCAGTATCGTTACGGTCGCTGAAAGTTTCCGAACTAATGCCTGTGAAGAAAGGTCATTGCGAGCGGTAGACGAGGCGCTGAAGTGAAAGTATGTAAAGCTGCTGAAAAGAGCTTTCCACACTTTCACTACTCGGAGCTATTTTCAGAAGAAAGAGTGGAAAATATGTAAAAGTAAGCCCAATTTTTTTTATATGCATAATAAGGCAGGTATTTGACCACAATCGCACCTGGTGTTAAGTGGGATGCAGTCTAGGATGGTACATATCTGCCCTGTCCTAAGTGCCTATTCACTCTCGCCTTGAAGAGGCCCCGATGATAGTCTTCGGGAAAGACAGCAGCAGGCAGCGTATTCCAGCCCCTAGCTGTTCGCATTATAAAAGAGTCATCGAAACGCTTAGTGCTGCTAGAATGTCAACAATATAGGGATGGTACGCTAACCTGCGTCTGGTTTACTGGTGATGGAAGGGGCTGGTGGAATTAGCTTTAGTAATTCTTTCGCACATTCTCCGAAGTGCAGCCTGTAGAAAACCAATAGGGATGCTACTTTACTTCGACATTTTGAGCCGCTATTTATTTATTGATATTTCTTTGATGATAAAGTATATCGGTATAAATAGCTTAATTAGGTACCTAACTTTTGAAGTGAAGATTCAATAACATGGAAAATGTTACCTGTGTACTGTGCACCTAAGTTATGTGTATCAAACTTTATTTTATTCTAGCTATATTTTCAATGCCATTTAATTTTTAGCTTGCTAATTTATCTAGACCAGACACCTGCGTTCATTCTCCATCGCTATGCGATCCTCTCACGCGGTGCTAAGGGAGTTATTTGTCTGCAAGTAATCTACTCTCCCAGAGTTACCTACTGTTTTTGCGATACGTTGAACTCTAAATCGTTTCGCTTCCTAAATTGTAGGGTTCTTGGCACCCATAATCAGAGTCGCCGATGCAAAATAGAAGATAATAGAAAGTTGCCAACCTTCTAAGAGTTTCAACTCCATATTGTTCTAACTTTACTTTGAATAGTTTGATAAATCGCATTTTCATATCCAATCTGAAGCTTAGCTGCACTTGATGAGGTTTTGTCAAATAATTTTGCTAGAATACCATTTTTTGTACTTGTATTCATTCATGAATAGTATTTTTATTTGTTTATCTACAGACTAGATGCATTAATTTGCTGGAATCATGGATATGTGAAGGAGATAGGTAAAATAAAAACAAACTTCCCTGTGACATCAAGTCCCACCATCAATCGCGATCGGCGGCCAGCGGGCAGCGGCTGGCCTCCAGCACATTAATTTATCAGGCAGTTTATCTTAACTATTAATCGTCCGGCTTTGTCAGGGAATCGCAATTGATGTAGTCCTTGTATTAGTCCCTTCACCGTTTGCCTGATTAATTGCCCCGGACAGACAGACGAGCCAATTCGGGTTAACAGAAGTTCACTGACTCGACGTAAAAAGCGCTGAATGAAAAAGCAGAGTCCGAGTGCATTTTAATGAGTACGTAAACATACAACTGGCCACTGAAGTCACTGTTCTTTATCCTTAAGTCCTTAAGGCTAGCATTTACCGCCTCGATGCCGTGCATTCGTTTACCTCAGCCCCCGCACACCTCGAACTGACACTCGCGCTGACATTGCGCGACGCGATGACGCCACAGTGTAAAAACAAGCCGTAAGTTGGATTAAACCGTAATCTTCAAATAGTGAATAAATAAATAATAAATATCCTTCGACATAATATTTGAACACTGCGCCTCTAGTCTCAAACTAAGCGAGCTTGTACTATGGGATATGAACATACTTAAATACTTTTACATAACAAAAATAAATACATATTATGGTTAGAAAACACCCAGCCCGAAACAAACATTATTATAATGTCCATAGACACAAATGTTTGTCAATCAATAATGTCAAATGAAAGATGATAATATTAAGTCAAACAAATACTTTTTACCGACAAAAGTAGTAAATGATCACAAAAATTTAAACTTCATTATAATATGAAATAAATTTATTTCTATACAGTTCTTTTACATTTTGCTATTCTATTTATGCAAATGACTCTAAATTAATTTTTGTAAACCCAGAAATAGTAAACAATCCTCAAAACAACTTGCTTAGAGGTCCTCTTCTGCCCTTTTAGATTTGTAACTCAGATTCAAGCAGTAAACTTCTAAAATAATTATTTATGGTATCAATTAAATAACTGTATCGCCATCTAGTTTTATAATTCAGCATCTTTAAAAATTTGTGAAAAATCTGAATTGATGACTCGCCTTATATTCTTTCATCATCAAAAAGTACCTAAAATTATCATCTTATTGTAAATTATGGCAACTATTTCCACATAATTATTTGAAAATATAAGACAAAAATGTTTAAGTTTTACAAAACTATGTAGAAGAGCAGACATCTCGAAAACCATACAAGATATTATCGAAAAACTTGACTGAAAAAGTAGTAAATTAAATGAGTTTTCATTTTTTTGCAGTAGTCATATCGCTAGGACGCATAGTTATTTATTTAGACAGTTTCTGAGATATAAGCGAAAAACCCAAAAATGGGACCTTCAAAGGCTGCGATCGAGAACTTTTGTCATTCACTTGTTACACGTGTTTTATAAGTTCGGCGATTTTTGTTTGTTAGGAAAATTAAAAAATATTTATTCAGATTAGACCACAAGTGGCACTTATGAACGTCAAAATAAAATATAGTAAATAATTAAAAAAAAAAGGTAGCCCTTATGGGGCACTTTACATATCTCCTTACCATTTGGGCCCTACCAGCGCTTCGAGACAAACATAAATGGCAAGTGTTGAGAAGAAACGGTGGAACAAACTCCTTACGATTAAAGAATTTGAATCAAGTTTTGCTTATAAAATGAAATGAAAAGTGTTTGAAATGTTAAAAATGGTCTTTGGTGAGTCTGCTGTGAGTGGATCAAGAGTTTCCGAGTGGTAAAATCGTATCTAAGAAGACCATGAATACATAGAAGAGAGCGCTCTGAACGCACCAGCATATGAACAACCGATGAAAATGTGAAAAAACTGAAAGAAGTGGTTATGAAACACCGTCGAATCACAATTAGGGAAGATGCTGATGATGTTAGCATATCGTTTGACTAATGCTATGAATATTTTTTGGATTTTTGTCGGTATGAAACACATGGTAACAAAATTTGTTCGAAAATTGGTGAATTTGAGTGAAAGTGGCGCGAATTTTTGCTAAAACAATACTGTAACAATTTTCCAGTCTCCACATTTACCGGAAATGGCTGTGTATGACTAGTTTCTATTTCCGTGAATAAAAATAACTTTAAAGGGTCATCGTTTTACAGACATAGGTGACATTAAACACGCTTCGCCGATCGATGTATTAGCTATCTCAAAGATCGACTTTAAGAAGTATTTTGAGAATTGAAAGAAGCGCTAACACACGTGTATAATGTATAATAGGGACTATTTTAAAAGTTTAAATACTGATGTAGATCAATAAATAAATACTTCTCTGAAAAAACGAAAATTCCCGTTATTTTTGAACAGACTATGTACATACATAGANGCATTACCATTACCATTTAAGATAGCAAACCAAGAAGCTATCGACTCTACCATTATCAAGTTATGCGGCGAACCAGACTGCATAATTATTAACCATTACCATTTAAGTTAGCGACCAAGAAGCTAACGACTTTACCATTATCAAGTTATGCGGCGAACCAGACTGCATAATTATAACCATTACCATTTAAGTTAGCGACCAAGAAGCTAACAACTTTACCATTATTAAGTTATGCAGCGTACCAGTCTACATAACCTACGACCATTACCAAACCAGTAGCAATCAAGACGCTACAAACCAAGAAATAAGATCGACCAGGTAGCAACCAGAAGCTACAGATCTTAAAACGACCATTTTTACCAAGTTGTAGTAAGCAAGAGGCTACAACTAACTATTGTTTTATTTATTTATCACTGTGGCTTGTGCATTGCCACAAAATCTTCATTTTTCATATTACCATACTTTGCTACATTGCGAGCGCATTACTACCATTCAGCGATTCTCGCATAGTTTCACCTTTCTGCAACTAAGCATTTCGCAGTCCATTGACTTTATACCAAGTAAATTATCATAACATTTTTGTAATGGTTTTCAAGTAAATAATATTATCATTATTAGGCAGTGTAGGTTACCAATATTAGTTAGGCGGGGGAAATTATAACAACCATAACTACCAATACTTGTCCTTCACTACCATCCTAACACCTACTTTTCCTACCAACGACAACTACCATCATCAACGACAAGTACCATCATCTACCACCAAGTTGAGCAACTACCACCATCATCAGAACATCACCAACCTGACAGCAGCGGATCAGTTACCGGCCTCCCGGAAGTGGGTCTCACCGGTAACCGAGAAGTCGCAGATGCTGTTCAGCGCAACATAAGCCAAGAGGGCACCAATCAAGAGGACAACAGCTATACAACAGCCTGGCCACACCAGCGCCAGGCCCACCATCAGCTTGACCACACCAGCGCCAGGCCTACCATCAGCCTGACCACACCAGCCTGGCCACACCAGTGCCAGGCCCACCATCAGTCTGACATCACCAGCCTGGCCACACCAGCGCCAGGCCCACCATCAGCCTGAACACACCAGCCTGGCCATACCAGCGCCAGGCCCACCATCAGCCTAGGCAACACCAGTGCCAGGCCTCACCAGCGCCAGGTCCGCGAGCATCCTGGCATCACCATGAACCACTCCCGCGAGCTGCCTGGTCAGTCAACCAGCCAGGTGGACACCATGTGGACAGCCAACCAGAGGTCCACCACCTGGGTCATCAACCACTCATGGAGTCACCGGCAGCCAAGGTCTTCGGTCATCGGGCAGCAGGGCAGCCACGTGCAGCATCCTCCGCGCCTTCTTCTTCTGCGAGGTGCCAATATGTACGAGCACGATCGTACATCCTGCTGCACCGTCAGCATTGACCGCCGGGCGACCCATGAACCCTCAGCGTGCACCGTCGGCACTCTACACCGACGGCACACTAACAAATACCTTTAAATGTGTACAAACAATAAACCATGTATAAATAGCAATAGTTAATACCAATAAATCAGATATCAACCGTCCGTCGTTGTGTCTCATTTCCCCCCGCTGCGGCCAAGACACCCTTAGCCGTCGCTATGATCAGTCCGGTGAGTCTGCCGGGCTGGCAGCGGGTCCCCGCCGCCTACCTGCCGTCCTAACGCTGCTGCCCTGGGCGACCTGGGCACAGCTTCCTTCCTATCACACCTTATTATGTCTAAGTATTTATTGTTAGGCAGGGCTAGGGCTCTAGGGACTTAGTGTCTTAGGGAATAGGGACTCTAGGCTCACTAGGGAGTTAGTTCCCTTCCTGACCGCATATCCCGGGCACGGGAGCGGTGCCTTACAACCACTGCCTCCCGCCCGTACACGCCTAATTATGTTGCTGTCGCGCTCGCACACTCACTACGAGCGCCCGTCGCACAGTCACGACAGCAACATAATTACGCGCGAGCGATAAGGATGGGTAGCTTGGGGTCATTGGACAAAATTCTACGTGCTCACGCACCAGGCTTTAGTACTATTAGTTCATTTTAGTACGCTTAATCTATTCGGTAGATCGAATGAAAAAAGTCTTTATTCCTATGTAGTTATGGTCCAATATCGAAAAACACTCGCAACACAGTTACAAAGCCGTATCCATCTCACTCGCGCTCACATGTCACTAACCTCACGTCTCATTCTATCACTATCAGTTCATTTTAGTACACCGGAATACGGAGTAGTTCGTTCTCGTTCACATAAATAAAGGAATTGCTTCCAATTAGTACATAGTACATGTACTACACAAGCCTACATTGCTGACAGAAAGGTTTTTTCGCATATTTCTCTGGCTTACAAGATGTGAATAATTGAATCTCAACCTTACGTGTATTGCGTTTAGATCCACAAGCGCACGCACAGCGACGACCGGCCGTGCAAATGCGAGGAGTGCGGGCGCGAGTTCCGCCAGTGGAGCGACCTGAAGTACCACAAGACCTCCATACATTCCGACCAGGTGAGTTCATACTCCCTTAGGAGGCCTATGTTCAGCGGTGGACGTCCTGTGGCTGAAATGATGATGATAAGTTCATAATTTGACAGCAGTGTCTTGTTAGCTAGAGATCAAATTCTTCAGATGTGTATTTTCGAAATCATTATAGGTATGAAGCATGGGAGCAGCAAATGAGTGTTTTTGTGACGTCAAACTTCAGAGACTTCAGATCTCTTTCGTATTTGTATACTCTATCACGTCACAATATGTCATTGCACATATAGATGACCCACGCTGAACTGTCCCACCAAACTCAATGACAGGGGGGCGCTACCATCGTTCAACTATATGGTTTCCAACATGACAAAAATCGGAACCAGCGATCCGGTATTGACGGTGGCGCCCCACTGTCAATGTCATTGATAGGACAGTTCAGTATTTTGGAACTATACATTACACGCGCAGCTAAAGTAGACGAACACTTACTCACATTGTTGTAATATTTGAATGCAGAACACACATAACAAATATACATTCAAGTTTAAATGTCGTTTACATTCTCACTTCACCTCATTCTTGCTAAATGTGTTCAAGCACTTTTCAGTTTAACTACGCAATACGTCAGCGCGGCGAGCGTATAATCTTGCTTGTGTTTATCGCCTCAACTCTCGCTGCGAGATTTAGAGTAGGAATCAATCAACCAATGTTTTAGGTGTTAGTATAATTTCCAATTTACCTTTCGTTCCAATCAACAGAAACACTTCAAATGCGAGTTTTGCGGGAAAGAGTTCGCTCGCAAATACTCGCTGAACCTCCACCGGCGCATCCACACCGGCGNTCCTCCTACCGCCTCAGCCACATCGTACGCCCACCGCCGAGTGCAACCCCCATGCCCTACGCGACCCTCTGACGCCCGCTCGCAAGTACTCGCTGCACCTCCACCGGCGAGAGGAACTACAAGTGCGAGTACTGCAGCAAGAGCTTCCGCGCCTCCTCCTACCGCCTCAGCCACATGCGCACGCACACGGGTGAGTGTAGTCTCTATGTGGGACGCATCCCAGGGAGCCCCCTCGCAAGTACTCGCCGCACCTCCACCGGCGAGAGGAACTACAAGTGCGAGTACTGCAGCAAGAGCTTCCGCGCCTCCTCTGACCCCCCACCCCCGAGAGCTAGCCCTCCGGCCGTGCGCGGCGCCCTTCCGGGCCGCATGCGAGTGAGCCCGCTCGCAAGTACTCGCTGCACCTCCACCGGCGAGAGGAACTACAAGTGCGAGTACTGCAGCAAGAGCTTCCGCGCCTCCTCCTACCGCCTCAGCCACATGCGCACGCACACGGGTGAGTGTAGTCTCTATGTGGGACGCATGCGAGTGAGCCCGCTCGCAAGTACTCGCTGTTAACCTAATGTAATATAAGTGTCATAAGTGCCACTTGTGGTCTAAACTGAATAAATATTTTTGATTTTGATTTTGTAATTACGTAACTTAAGTGGATCAGCATCGACTCGGCTACTGCTAGATGAGGCCGCGCTTACGGATCGCCAAACGCTTTAATCAGTTTGAATATCCATACTAATATTATAAAGAGGAAAACTTTGTTTGTTTGTTTGGTTGTAATGAATAGGCTCAAAAACTACTGGACCGTTTTTAAAAATCCTTTCATCATTCGAAAGCTACATTATCCACGAGTAACATAGGCTAAATTTTATTTTGGAAAAAATTAGGCATCCGTAAAATATGTTGATAATGTAGTCCACGCGCGCGAAGCCGCGGGCGGAAAGCTAGTACATAATATGAACGTAGAGCTATAAGCTAACGCACAATGAACCGTAAGCGCGGGGACGACGAGTAGTATGCTAGTTGAACTGCTAGTTGTTAGTAGTGGTAGTTGAACTAGACCACGAATGCACTGCGATTAGTTAGCTTGTCCCGGGGCGAGGGAATGACGTCACGATTCCGATTAATGTGCGTTGCAGTAGGGAAGGGAGTATCATACAAAGAGTTACTGAACGGCTCGAGTTGATAAAGTGACGATCCCTTTCCGAGTTGATAAGTGTGCTATAATCTTTACTCATCTAATAGACAGTTTGACACCATACCCCAATAATTCGAAACCACAACTGTTTTAAAAAGACTCTTCATTCTGGTGTTAAAAACCTAATTTATTTTAAATTACCTGTAAATTTCGATTTTTGATCGAATTGTAATTGTAAAAGTAGTTTAATTGGGTTGACAAAATAGTGACGTCACTTGCTTGTAGTGCCATACAAAATCTATGGGAGAGTTTCGTTTTGACAGTTTTAAAAAGTACGTCAATTGACTGTGGTGTCAACATGTTTATTGTGTTGTCGGCAGGCGACCGGCCGTACAAGTGCAACGAGTGCGAGAAGTGCTTCCGCGTAGCTGGCGACCTGCGACGCCACACGCTGACGCACGACAAGTCGCGAGCGCGACTTCGCGACAAGCCTCGCGCGCGCGACCCCAAGCCCGAGCCCAAGCCCGACGTCAAGCTCGAAAGCGCCGACCCCACCCCCACCCCCGCAACCCCCGCCAAAACCTTCAAAAAAGTCGCCCTCGCCTCCACCACCCGCCTCCCCACCATTCTCAAGGTCGAGAAAAAACAACCCCGCCTCAAGAAAAACCCCGTCAACAAAAAAGGCGGCGCCCCCAACGTCACCGTCGCCAAAAACGACACCTTCAAAATCGCCGAGAACAACGAAATCGAGGTCTTCGAACTCCGCCAGCCCAGCCACTACAAGGAGATGTATGATCCCGGCGAGTACAGCAAATGCATGTACAAGGACAGCGAGCGGGTCTCCGACGACCGAGATGTCATGTTCCGAAACGTGTGTGACGTCGAAAAGCCGTACCGAAGTGAGAACACTGACGGTAAGATGCAAATATACACTCACGTAGATAAGAGTAAGGATTATAGCGGGCCGGTTATAAGTAGTTCGGTCTCTTTGGGCGATATTAGGCATCTGGAGAGGGAGCTGGCTAGGGAGGTGAGACACGACGGCCTGCACGGGGAGACGATCGAAAACGGTTTTTTAGATAGACTGACAGCGTTATATAATATATCGGCCGTATGAGACTTGCTAAAAACTCACAGGAATAGATCCCTGAAATGTCGTATATTATCACAATATTCACGATTTACTTTATAATTTGTTGCTGGATCACACAAATTCATTCCTATTTATTTCAAATTAACACAAATCAGTATAAATATTAGATGAATAACAACAGACAACCGCCGTTCTGTGACAGATATAATACATTGCTATGTGCGGTAGCGACGGGCCACATTTCAAGACCGCGGAGGCACCCTGGCGTGGTACGTGGCTCTAATGAATGCACACCTGACTGACTGACTGACTCAGGCACTTATTTAATTTGAGTGTGACAAGGACGCTTACTTTGACACGGGCTCCTATAAAATAAGTTGTGCCAAAAATTCCCATGGCCGTAAAAACCTTTTATTTTATAGAGAATTCAAATATCTAATATAAATTCTAACCCCTTATTAATACTTAACCCAGTACAAAAACATTTTTGAACTTGCTGGGCCTGTGTAGAGGTTAAAGGCCATCAAAAATTATAAAGCATGCGCGCCGTGATAAAATCTTATCGATGATTTTAGACGTCAAATGTATTTTATCGCGTAAAATCGATAAAATTCTTCTATAAACGTTTATCATGGTGCGCATCCTAGGCCTACTGTTTACGCTACGCTAGGAACAAGCGATAAATAGTATTAGATCTAATCAGCTAGACGTAAAAAAGCAATAAGTAACTACTTAATTCAACAATAGAAAACATTGCCCCTTTTCTGATGTGGGGTAAAAAAGACTGTCCATTGGATCATGAGCAATAATGGGAGAACATAGTATTTGTACATCGTCTGCCGTGATCACACCGTGATATGATTAACTATTAGTTAATAAACTTAATTCTAGGTACAATTGATATACTTAATTATAATTAATAAACTAGACAATCCTAATTTATTGTAGAACCAATGTATATCGACCATTAGTACATTAAACGGATGTATACAAAGTTACATATTTATCTTCAATGTGTGGGAAGTGTGATTAGTATAGCAATAATAAGGTGCTAATAAGTTGGCACAGTCGTCAGTAAGCTTGGATTATCTCATTCGAAAACTAGATTTCTCATTTGAAAAAGCTAGGCAATTAATTAAGCGATAATAAATACAGTATAATTTGTTGACCTTATACACATAACAAGCATTTTGTTTTCATATGGGTCACTTAAAAATTAGGAATTGATGGTGAAAACAGGCATTATTCAATTTGCTAGGTTGCAGGCAAAATCTTTAGCATTAATTAGCTACATTAAATAATTGAATAAGACTACTCAGAATATGTCGCTAGTTAACAAATCATCTATAGCTGTTAATTATTCAAATCAAAATTCTTAGGCTGAGTTGCACCACCTAACTTTGACCGTAACTTTAACGATAACCGGTGTTTTCTGTACGAAATTTGACAGATTTTTGACGTTTGTCAATGTTAAAGTAAGATGGTGCAACCCAGCCTTATTTGTGGTAAATAATAAAAGCATAATGCAGGCTCTGACTGAAGTCGTGCTTCGACTGTTAGTATGCATAATTAAACTTAAAAATAAAATTACTAATAAAATAAAACAATTTTTAAGACTCATGTTGATTCCATCTATCTTCCTATTTATTACCTTTCTTCCAGATAGTTTAAAGTTGTTAATATAACTGTTATCGAGTTATATGCATAAATATTTATTCAATATCTGTTATGACATGGAACAGAATTAATATCTTTGCAACAGAAATATGTAGCTTAGTGTTACAGCTGCTGTATTTCGAAATCTTTTTAATATAACATTGTTTAAACTCAAAAGCTTTATAATTTTGGTGACTGATCGAGCGAGATACATAAAAATAAAATACGCGTGTTAATAAATAAATAGTTGTTTAGTACCTGTGATGTACCTGATTTGGAAGTCTTTCAACGTATGGGATAAATTCGAAAGTTTCATCAATATTTTCATCTTCATTTTGAGACTACAACGTGTAGGTAGGCCCAGTAGATCTAATGGTTAACTTTAGTCCTATTTAATTACATGAGCATTTTAATTGACTACCGGTCTGTAACCAATATCACCAAAGGTTAAGTTCTCTAAAAAATACTTTATGTTGACCTGAAAAATCATTGACTTTTTAATTAACTTACCAAAAATAGATTTTAGTTGCCTTGAAATCTCTAAACTTAACTGTTAATTGAGATGGAGAACAAATTAATTATCTTTTTGACAGCTTTTAAAAGTTACTTCAATTGATTGATGGCATCAAATACCCATTGTTTTTATTAATTAAACATTATTAACAGTCATAAGTTCTACACAATATACCTACGCTGAGTGCACACTGTTCGACTGATATTTGTATATGGGTGGATGTTCAACGTATGTATGTGTAAATAGTTCATGTAAATATATGTTTTACAGTATTTTAAAGTTTATATATCATAATAATCGACTTATTAGCAGTAGTGTAGTTTTAACTATTTTGTATTTTTGCTATATAGTACGTATATTGTTATATTATAATGTAGTAAAATAACACGTAGCTAGACTCATTTCATAGGTTGTTCTATAAACAATATGCAGTGGTGGGAATGTTCCTTTCCATGTGCTGATTTACAATAGTTATTAAGGTTGAGTTACACCATCTTACTTAACTTTAACAAAAGTCAAAAATCTCAAACTTCATACAAAAAACACCGGGTACTGTTATAGTTAAGTTAAAGTAAGTTAATGCAACTCAGCCTAATACATTTGTTGTTTAAAATATATTCCGGTTTTTAAATAAAAACAGTTTTATGAGTAATCTTCCATGCCTCACACAGTTCTATGTATGTTATCTATAAGACTTTACTTCTATTTACCCTTACATTTAAGTAGTCGAAACTATTTATTGCAATAGTAATTTTGTACATAATGTACTTGATGTAAATATTTATATTACTTAACAAACTGAAAAATAATAAAAGAAATTTCATATTACAAATATTTTGTATTATTGTTGAAAACACGAAGGCTTACCTTCCATAGAAAATTACCCCACGACCGACATTTATTTATACGAATAAATCATTTAGGAAGAATTCGTAACCAACTAAACATGGAATTTGCGGCGTTTCCGAAATATTTCCAGATTTCCAATTATGATACTTTGGCCAAGAATCCAATAAGATGCTTAGTGTTTTCCATTTGTGAATCACAGCGCTGCAATGACAACTGACAGCGGCATTCGGGCGGCGACATCAAAGCGAGCGCGCGCGCCATTTCCGCTGAACGCACGCGCATGCTATTCAGGGCTAGAGGTGAGTGCGAGTAGTTTGCTGTATCGATGTTGGGGGTGATTTTTGAGCTCTATAATATTGAAACTGACTGATTGAAATCGCGACTACCAAGTCCGTTAAGGAACGCCTCTTCGGTATTTTTGAGTCGAGTCATCTCCCTCGCTCAGTATAAGATATCTGTACGAGCGGCTGAGACAAATAATATACTTGAAAATACAGTATGTGAGGGATGGAATAGGGAGTAAACCTGCCAACATCGACTGCTGTAGGTAAAAGTAGAGTCTCAGCTAGAATATTGGTAGATAGATGGTAGAATCTTAGTAGTAGTAGTCATTTGTTACAATCTTTCTCTCAATCCAGTTCTGTCTATACTACGTAAAGCTAACGTTACAACCTGTTAAATTAAGAGGTTCAATTGAACCACCAAAGACTTCAAAGTGGGTAGGTAATTCTTATTTGACGTGTTTGCGTAAAAAGTAACTTCCAATTGAATTAATATTAATGGGTCATACAGGTTGTATCGATAATTCCGTTCCTAACACTATGAAAGATTCCCTTGTTTAGAATATCGGGAATAATGTGGCGCCGTCCATTGCCAGGAATGTTTCTTGTTGGAAATTATCCTGCTTTCGCCTCCGAGATTTATTTTACCATGTAGTACCCCTGTACGACAACCCAATCCGCACACAATATTCAGCGTAGTAGTATTAAAAAACAAAAGAGCGGGCAACCCCACCCCTACCACGCTGTGGGCTCGGTGTCCGAGCGGTCTCATTCCTTTGTGCGCACGCGCAACGACCGCACGCAGTATAAGAAAAATGCTTAAGTGACGTCACCAGGACGTTTTTACCGACAAAAAACGTAATTATTTTAAGTTGTGCAGTGTAGTGACGAGAATTAGACCCAACAAAGCTATATTTCTGGCTTCGTTTGTAGTCCCTAGAGCCCTAACAATACCTTTTAATTAGATTTAAAGAAAGGTTTGATAGGAAGGAGGACTGCACTAAGGCTTTCTTGGCCTCAGTGGGGGAAATGAAACACAACGCGGACGGTTGATATCTGGTTTATTACTGTTATGCTATTGCTATATACAAGATTTACATAATGTACACAATTCAATGTGTCCAGTCCAATGTGCCGTCGGTGTAGAGTGCCTACGGTGCACGTTCGTCCAGGGTTCATGGGCCAGTCGGCTAGCATGTTGTAGGTCGCGGTCGATGCTGACGTGCTCGTACAGTATCCTTGTGGGCAAGTAAGATTATAACCAATTCATCTTTTTCCTTGAGGGTAAAAATTTGCCCCCATTACCTTTTACCATTGTCGTTCTTATCGTTAAATCGCACAAAACTACACAGAACTTAACACAACATCTATCAAAATCAATTTTCATTTTCATTTTTGGTGCAACAGTCATCTTGACATTTACTTTTTTTAAGGCAAAGGAAATTACAACAGAGTACATAATAGTCCAAATATCTTTTTTGTCTTTAATAATAACCCAAAAATAAAAAAAGACATCAGTTTTGATCAACTAGGTGTTTCTAGTGGCACTAAATTAATGACTGAGACGTTTGATGACTCTAATTAGGTTTTTATTTATGGCATACTTAGAATTGCTCTAGGGCCTTTGAGAAAGCTGCAGACATGTACATTCTCAATTATTTTGTTCTTCAGATAATATCCCAATTTTACTTATGAAGTTGAAGAAGCAGGCTCTCGAGAAAACTAGAATAATTTGTTTATTACATAAAAATAAATTCTGATATTGATACTTTATTCTAAAACCTTTTTTATTATTCAAGTAGGTCAGACTAGTGGTATATATGAATAATAATTCATTTTTAATTGTGTAAAAACTTTTTAACAGATCCTACTTACTATTTATTACATCGATTTTAAAAAACAGAAACGTCACAGTGACAAATGTCGCGATGATCGCTGTGGGTCTAGACAAAGTGCCATTATAATCGCAAACCAGTCGAAAAGTGGTCGAAAAGCCCCTTTTTTGTATGGAATTTGACGGATTCGATTTTCGATTCGATCAAAAAGTGCGTTTTGTCTAGGGGGGCTGATCGCTGCGTGCAGACGCTGCATAGATCGCCGCGACCAATGACAGGACGCGTTGATGTGAATACATCGCATTGAAGTAATATTACTACGTATAGAACAGACATCGCGAACAAAATATGTACAGTGCGGGGTGCGGGGCGGGAATTTGACGGACAGCTGTCAGTCAAATCCATGACTATCAAGTTTCATAATTTATGGCGATCTTAAATCTCTTCGGCGAAAACAGGATAATTTAGATCGAACTTCACTTGGTAAGTTCGTTTGATCATTCAATTATGCCGAACGCGCTCATTAGTCATTAAGAGAGTTCTTAATTGCAGTTTAAATTGCTCTGTTTGCGCTAACCGATGAGAAGAGTTTGCATGTAAGATCTGAAAGTTTAAACAAAAATAACTTCTCAAGTGCAAATGAACTGTAGGATATAAAATATTAAGAATGACATAAACAGGACACAGTTATCGAGGTCGACATCTGTTTTACTTTAAAACAATGGAACTATCACGGAAAAAGCTCTACTTTCCAAATTATGCACATTAACGCCTATCAATAAAAACTAGGCAAAGTCTCATTTCGACAATCCATCTAACACCAGTCTGCTGACTCTGTTTGAACCACTATGTCCAATGGTTTTATATCAGGAGATTGTAGGTCAAATAACGTCATATAACTACTTGCTTGATTAAATCAAAGTTATGTATCGTCTTTGAGTTTTCATATTGAACTCGTAAGTACTCCCAGACTTCTGGGTGGGTAGATAAAATCTCCATGTTCGAGTTTCCTTGCCCCCAAAATAAATGGCTTGTTTTCCGCTCCAACTGCGCAAACTTTTATATGTCCATCGGCCCATATCTGAACAATTATAACACTTTCCCAATTCTTTAATTAGCCCACTATTTTTCGCACAAAGAAATGTTGTTTTCGACAAACACCATACGAGTGGGCGCTGAAGATATAATTTCAGATATTTTATTTACATTTACCTGAAGGAATTTGCTTCTGGTAGTTGAGTAAGTACGAAGGCATTTTTCTTCGGGAAACGTGTGCAAAGGCATCGCTCCGTGAATTTCCACTTGTGTGACTGGACCTTTGATTAATGCGACGTTTTCGATTTATTTAGTTTGGATCTGTATATTTTGTTAATCGGTTGTTTAACTTTGAATTTCTCACGTGCTCCTGTTTTGATTTAATCTACGATGGGTCTTATTGCATCATCGATATGCAGGTTTTAGAAGTGACTGTATTAAATGGACCAGGAAGAGTGTTAGGATCATCCGTTGAGGAACTTTCAAGGCTTAAGGCCTAGATATTTATTTAGATATGATACGTAGTTAGGTGGTAGTATCCTCAGGGCTTCCGTTCAGAAAGTTCTAAACAAACTATATCTTTAAAAATATGGGTCTCTGTAGGTACCTACACATTAATCAGAGTAATAAATTAACTCCATGAATGAACAGAGCGTATTGAGTAGCGTCCTGCGTTCCCACATCATTGCCCAATACAATTAACAATAGGAAACAATAGTTATACTGTTCCTTGTACGTGTCGGCGGCTGAGCCCGCCAGTTTTATTTTAGTCGCAAATACACCTTTAAAGAAATCACATGTNTTAACAGTAATATACCTGAACATAACGTATATCAATATAATAACGTACATCGGGTATATAATATTAACGTACATTGGTGACGCCCGACGTGATCATTACGTATACAGTGTATCAATACGCCCGACGTGATAATTAGGTATACAGTGTATAAATACGTACATTGGTGACGCCAGTTGATCATTTTTTACGTTTGGGACAGTGCATTGTGGATGGATCCTCACGACAGACCCGCACTTATTTACGCCGCGCCTAATACGCCGGCGCCTTTTTTAGCGGCACCACCCGCACAGGCGTCGACGGAGACGGATACTTTGGCCAGTAGAAGTGTTTCGTCGAGGATACCAGATATCTGGTCATTCCAACCGCGACTCAGGTTTGTCCAGGAAGCAATCAGGCCAGAATATACAGAAATAGCCGAAATGAAAACCTCCACGCCGGGAAGCATTCACGAATTATCGGAAATGATTAACCGACTACAAGTGGAAATCGCTGAGTTACGCCGGTCCAGAACACCTCTACGGCAGGAAAGTTCAACCGTACGAGGGAGAATAGGCCGATCGGGTCAGCGCGACGTGAGTAAGTCCCGAAAAAAACCAAATTGGTTATGTTTTTATCATCACCGTTACCGTGCTAAGGCTGTGAAGTGCGTCGAGCCTTGCAATTGGAAGGGNTAGTAACTAAATAAGACGCAATATAAAAATTTCATCCGTTAAAAGCCCTCAAGTTATTTCTGAACTTTAGTTTAGTAAAAGATTCAGAATCTCAAATCGCTTATTTTAAAAATAAAACCATTATTAGAAAACGAATAGAGGTAACTTTGGGAATTTATTCTATCGAGTCAACTTCATCAAATCGTGTTTCCATCCGTTAATAGCCCTAGAAAATATCCTCAACTATGCTCAAAAAAAATCTTAGCCTTTTATTTTACTGTTTAGTACCTCAAAAATGAAAAATGAAAACCTCATTTTCGCCATTTTCTCTGTTACCCGGCCTTAAGATTGAACCAAAATGGCAGCCACTCAACATGTGTTAATGTTTATTTACTTTCAAATAATAGTTGCTTTTTTAGTGATTATACAAGTATGTGAACATAATTTAGAGATCAATCATCGTTTTGATTAGTACAATTTGATCTTACGATGAAACGTTTACTGTGCGTTTACTTATTCGAAACAGCGTGTTTACATAATGGTCAATTTGATGCATCTGGACACTTGAACTACTCTAATTTTGAATTTAATAAAGATATCCTAACCAACTTCGTTGTAACCAAAATGAAGTACCTAAATTAAAAAGTCTAAACACAATAATATTATGTAAACAATCTGAAAAGTTAACGTAATCGAAAGATCGTGCTTGTTTGAATGAAATCTAAAATAATACAAAAGTTGTCCGTTACAGCCTGGAACGATCGCGGCCAATAAAGCTGGAATTCCACTGGAGGATGTTTGCCGAACAAACTTCAGACCGGGCGTAACATTCGGACTGGTTTAGGCTTGTGCTACACTCACAGCTATAAATTATGAGTGAATTTATAGCTCAATTAAGTTTGTAATTATGTAAGTTCAAGTGAAGTAAAATAATTTCCCCGTTTATGGTACTCTTGCTGGGTTGTCTAAAATCTAAAAGATACTAGATAAAATCTTTATTGACATAATAAGAAAAACAATAAATTAAACTATACAAAGTATGGTGCAAAAATGCAAAGGAATGAAAGGAAAATATCCTTCCCAACAATATTTTCACCTAAAAATATGCGTTTTCAAACTGTTAACTTTCAATAAAGTCTCATTTAGGTCTAGTTTCGTACTTAATTATCTTTTAAATGCGGCTTATTGACAATGCCCCATTTAAAAGGTTCCCTAAAAATAGGCTCAATATTGATTTAGCCCTATACATGGATACAGTGGAATCTCCTCCTTTTTTAAAGCCGGTTAAAAATTACCGCTTCCACTGGAAGCAGGCCCTTACCTCGCCCCGCACTGAAACGGTGGCTAACGCCAATTGATTCTGTTGAATTATTTATCGGGAGGATGTCGCAAATTATACTGACAACGGGCACTTGAAGAATGTGTGCTTCAATGTAAGCTCACGGGTTCGATTCCCAGCTGTGACAAACGAAAGATGCGGTTTTTGGTTCCTTGTATAGTTGAAAATTAGGCAATTATACTAGCTGACCTGCGTCCTAACAATTTTTACTGACCATAAACCACTAGTATATGCATTTACTAAACTCAATAATAATGATAAGGAAAGTCCGAGACGAGTTCGACATCTTTCATATATTAGCGAGTTTACTACCGATATTCGCTATATTAGCGGACCGAATAACGTAGTGGCAGACGCATTATCACGTATAGAGACAGTAGATTGTCCTACAGCTCTAAATTACACAGAAATTGCAAAAGAACAAGCTAACGACGAATACCTACATCATCCCTGGCAAACTTCGTACCTATGTTCATCCTACTTCCTACTATGTAACGTATAAATGCGAAAGTTTGGATGTCTGGATGTTTGTGACTCTTTCACGCAAAAACTACTGAACGGATTTTGATGAAACTTTACAGTATTATTGTTATAACCCAGAATAACATATTATAGGCTATAATTTGTGACGATCTGTGACAACTAAATTTCACGCGGGTGAAGCCGCGGGCAAAAGCTAGTTAGAAATAATGTAGGATTCTAATGGTGAAAGAATTTTTCAAATCGGTCGAGTAGTTTCGGAGCCTATTCAAAACAATCTAATATTTCCTCTTTGTAATATTATTAATGTACAGTCGCGGAATGAAAAGGTTCGTCACCTTAGTGTCGGTTTTCGCTTGCACTAGGTACTGTAAGAGTCAAACCTGCCAACATACCAGTGCAAGAAACAGTGCTGCTAACATTTAAATAAATGTGACGTTTGCTAACGAAGAAGGTTTTGCTTATTTTTCTGTCCCATCAGTGCAATGTTACAAAATGTATTTTTTTTATTTAATAGAAATAATAATGGCAGGTTGAACCAACAAGAAGGTTTTAGTTTATCAATCATAAAAATTTTCTTGACAAGATAAATGTCAAACAACTTTAATCTGAATAATTTTGAACTTTACTGACTAACAGTTAAAGATTATTTTGTCTATCTCGAGATTATTCTGTAACATAGTTTCAAAAGGTAATATGTGCTCGCGATTCGTTGAAGGAATCAATTTGAAAACTGACGAACCTTTTCATTCCGCGACTGTACATTATCTATGTAAAAGTATAACTGCTCACATCATATTATGTAAACTGACAGTTATTTCCTTAGCATTGAAAAGGAGTTTATTTGTATTTCTTCCCTGAACTCGATTTGAAAGGTAAAAGATATACAAATATCAATAGGATTGATGCAGCTTATACAGGGTTACCTCATAAATTGGATAAATATCGTTTATTTGTGTAGGACCTTTCCTTTGATGTCCCAAGGTAAATAATCTTGAGAAAAGATGCATTTCATCATCTGATACAAAACGAAAAGAAGAAAAATGTTTCCTCATATTTATTCTAATAAAATATTCTAATAAAATACCAGATATTTTCTTCTAAGCTCTAACTTAAAACTTTTCAGTTTTGTCTTTCTCGCTCATGGTGTGTTAGCATAGCATGTATTATATTAGGAAAACCAGGAATGAATTTTTGCTACTTGGCAAATTCGCTAGTGCTTCTGCCCATGGCTTTACTCGCGTAGATTTTGATGAACTAACCTTTGTGCTATTCTGATGTACCTACTTAAAAGCTATAACATGGTAAAATTTCATCAAAAAATTTGCTTTAGTCTCGAATGCACGTTGTTTTTACCTTTAATTAAGTTTGCATTTAAAACAAGTGTCGTTCTTGTAAGTTATTCTTGTGAACGCTACAATGTAACCTTGTTGGTTATCAAATCAATAAATAAATAAAACCATCTAATAATTTTGGCATGATCTCAAAAAATGTAACTAAACTTTTGCTTTATAATATTAGTACTATAGATAATCCTGTCACCCTCTATATACACGCGTACTAGTACTACCGGGCCGCTTCAGAAGAATCCCCGGAAATAAAGAATCCGGTCCGTGGGACCAGGGCATTATATTAATGGAATTTCCACGATGTCGATGAAAAACGCCATGTATTTGAGCGGCAAATTTTTCGCTCTCCAAGATTATGTTTTAACGTGATTACTCGAATAAACGATATTTTTATGGAATTAAAATGGAATCTGTTTTTGGGCTGACAAATCGGTTTTTGTATTTTCTTTTCGTTTTATAACAATGATGTTTTAGCTGTATTAGATAGAGTCAAGATAAAAGTGATTCATTTTAAGGCTGCATGCAATCATTCAACAAGATAAAGTCATCGGTATTTGTCTACTATCTGAAACTATTAAGAACGTCACAAGCCCATAATATTTTAATTTTCTTATCAAATTAGAAAATTACAATAAAAAATACTCAAAAGTCCGTGAAAATATACAAAGTACATTCTTCAGTTTAATTCGGCTCTCACAAAATAAATATTTAATGCCACAAATGAAGTAACAGCAGTAAAAGGGAATTATTCATAAATCTCAAGGCTACAAGATTTCCACCTTCAAGAAAATTCTCACCGCCGAAAAAGGATTGCGCAGTTGAAAAATCCGGTTTCGTCCGCTTTGAACCGGGTTCATCTGGCGCGAACTAGTTTTTGCATGTTCACGTGAGCTTGTGCTAGCCGGGTTACTTCCACCCAGTGCTGGCTGTGCGAAGAATGGCCTGAGAAATTAAAAAATGTTTGAGATGATCAAGATGATCAGAAATCATGCGCGCCTTGGCAGACTTATACCTTCGAACTTAATAATCGGATACAAAATTCTATACATAGTCGACAGCACATCAGAATATATCAACATTTTTGTTATAGCATCTGAATATTACAATCACAGAGTGCCACAATTATTAATTGGTTTAATTAGGTACAACGCCTAGGTACTTAAAATTTCCATACTGCGTTAAAAAGGTCCCCAAACTTTAAATTCCAAGCGCCACTAATAAATACACTTCTTCTGAAGACGAATTTTTGCCCATTATTTTTGGCTGAAATTGTAATTGAGAGAAAAACAATGCAAATGAAGCAATACCTTCGTTTTCCTGGAAGACAACACGGAATGTTTCCATCTCAGAATCTTCTCAACACTGAAGACACTACACAAAATCTTACCAAACTACGAGTACTCCTAAAACCGAGTATTCTCGATATTTTCTCCGAAACTGTACATCCCTATTTTCTAGAGGCGGATTCTGTGCTGCAGCATAACATTTATAACGTCGGTTTGCTTGAGTAGACGCTCTTACGTGCTTGCATATGAATTGTAAATAGTTAAGAATTCTATTTGGAAAATGCCGGATTTTGTTTAAAATTTATTCAGCTTGGGAACGTTTATAATTCAAGTGTACTTTTACTATGAGATGAAGGAGGTCTTCAAGTTCTCTTTTAGAAATGAGTCGGTCATAAGCCAACGACAGTATTTTATTCAATTAGTGGTCTCCTTCAAGGCACGTCACTGAGCCTCGTCAATTAACATTTTCCTCACTTAGTGATTTGGATTTCCTAGGTTATATTAAAACACAAACTAATTCTTTTGTGTAAGGACTCTTTGATAAGGCCTTCAAGGCTCTGAATCATTCTTTAAGTTTGGTCTATCAAACCATGTTAGATCTTAACGTGACTCTATGGTTTCCAACTTGAATATTAAAGAACAGTTACATAAAATCTTTTTGCATGATCGCTGGTATTCAAAGCTACTTATAATAAAACCTAAAACCGTCAAAAAACTGTTAGTAAAATAAACACACCCAATGTTAATTACTGCCCTTAAATACTCTTCCTTTTTAGACTTACAGCTGCTTTCTAAATTGCCAGCCAAAAAACTATTGTTCCAACATCAAGTGCAGTTAAACGGGATGTGCAATTCCTTAGAGACGTTGAACAAACGTTCCTTGTTGGACGATTTCCAAAATCTGTATAATTGGCCGCAGTGGCAAATAATTGTTTCTTCTTTATTCCTGTTTTAAGCAAATTGCTTGCGTTGATTTTAATTAGGCACATTGCTGGTTTCTGGCAGAGAATACTCGGGGACAGTAAGCTTGCTTCAACTTGTATTTTGGTTAGTTGGCTACATGTCGTCGATTTGTATATTTTGTCCAGGGAAAGATTTGGGTAGAGTCTCAGATCATTATGGATTATGGTGATCCAATAAATCATAACCAGTCAAGGTCATGGTTTGGATAAGTTCTGTCTTCAATTTGTTAAAATCTTTGTTTAAAAAATCAAGAAAAAAATAATAACGAATCGAGACAAAGAAAATAAATAAAGAAAAGAATAAAGTTTCATGGTGGCCAGTTGCACGGTCACAGAGTTCCCTGCATAAAAGGCACCCACTGAAAATCAGCAGTGTCTTGCCAGTTACACCACAGAATAATAATAAGTACTACGTACAGAAGTTTTTCTTCGCGAAGGTATTCAAAAAAATGTATGCTCAATGTCATCAACAATATGGTGTAATTTAGCTTGTCTTAAGAGTCAAGCACCGTTTTGTTGACATACGTCAGTGATCGGTACTGTCTTGATGCCATAGGGCTGACTGCTACAAGAAGCTACTGTGTCGCCATCTAGCGCACCACACTTGCATTCACTGCTCTTCGCGGCAACGCGCAGCTACATGCGGCCGCCAGTTATATAGTGTAAGAGCTAGCACCTAAATATTTTATAACACACATAACTGTGACAATTTATTTCACGTGGGCGAAGCCAAAAAGCTAGTAAGAAATAAAAATTCAATTCAGTAGGTATTTCAAACCAAATTTTATTACATAAACAAACATTATACTAATTTCATTATGGGCCCTTAGTATGTGAAAACTGCAATTGACGATATTTCGCACTGTTTTCAATATTATGTATTACAGAACGTATGTGTGATGGGATGATATTTTCGAAAACACGATTAGAAAATANAGTATTTTTTTATTTTTTTCCATAATACAAGAGTACGCGTGCGTGTGTCAATGCTCGCTCGTATCTCGTATGTGACGCCTTGTCGAATCGCCTCCTGTAGGTGGGCTATCGTGCGTGTTTTGTTTTCGATGTGAACTCGCGGAGATGAACAGGCCTGGTTACACTGTCAAGATGGTATTGAGTGGGTGACCTTTTTGGCAACATTTATCATTTCTTTTTTATGTGTATGTCTTTTGTCGCCAAATAAAATTATTTTCTTTATTTCTTTCCTGCATTTCGCGATCTTAGAAATCGGACCACATAGAGCTATTTGTGGGCTTGGTTGGAATTGCGATTCTCTATAAAGTTTTTCTACAGCTTTTTTGAAGCTACTGCATCTCCATCCTGTATTTCTTATGCTGTTTGCTCGAGTGCAGTCGACGCAGCTCCGATGCTTCCAGCGGATGTTGTACTAGCATCGTTATTTCGCTTCTTTGTTCGTTCTATTGTTTTGCGCAACTGATTTTTAATTAAGCATGGATGCTCTTCGAGTATTTTTTAATTTACATTATTATTTAATTTATTTTGAGGCTTGATGAGTCTCCTAAGGGAATGAAACATAATATTCAACAAACAATGACACAAATTACATATCCTTAAAGTTTTTAAATCCTCTTCTATAGTACAAGCTTTGCTTAGTTTGGGACTAGAAGCGCAGTGTGAAATGTCCAAGGATATTTATTTATTTATGGAATTTTAACTATGAAGTTTGGTGTTACTTGAAAGATGGTTTTCTTTGTAAAATTATCTCTTACTTACAAGCCATAACGTTTTTGCTTTCTAAATTCTCTACTCTTCTCACAGTCTGTAAGAACTTGTATTCTGGCAAAAAAACGCTTCTTATTCTTATTCTTATGCACTTTAGTTCTTATCTCAATCAGTTCATTAATTAATCTAATTATAACCACTGAATACTTGTAGGCCTAAGCCAACAACAGTACCTGAGCGTTCTTATTATGGAAGCCTCGTCTATAAGATATTAATCGTCTGATCCAAGGCTTACAATATCAAATTCCTTGCGAAGCGGGATTACACAAATTCGGGAATCGTTTCGCGTCGGACTGCGTACTCTGCTAATGCGGTTACGAAAATTAAAAAAGATTGGGGATTAGTAAGGAAAATTCTGCTGAGAAGCCATATTGTTTTTTCTAAACCGTTATGGGATTAGTTCGTTTAAAGAGATTTGTGGACTCATCGCTTTTGGAATTCAAGATTAGGAAAGCTTTTATGGAAATTTGTTTTCGATAATACCTACAATATGTACCTACGAATGGAACACCTTAGACTATACATTAACGACTATTACAATTAAATAAGATGCCATAGTGTAAAGCTTGATCTGCAGCTATTGTCGTCTGTATTTGTACTTTTCCGATTTTATGATTTTTTATTTAGTACTCAGCTTTCACCACTATTTGTTTGTGGTTTATTTTCCTGTCTCTTAGATATTTTACATCTAATTACACATAAAAATATTTATAATGTTTATGCAAATTGAGCCACAGAACTATGTTCCGTGTGCTAGTTATTCTAAAACTAGCAGTTCATTAATTCATACATCAGAGGCCAGAGCCATTACATTCCACACGACACACGAAGAACTACTTATTATGATAATGATACAAGTAATACATGTAGGTAATTAATGGTAATATTTTCTCTCATTACTACCACCCCGCGCATTTCTTACGGCGCTCTTTCCCTAATTCCCGATTTTGTGCTAATTGCTGATTTTGTAATTAATCACAAGAGAGTTATTTGATTAATAGGCCTCCGAAGGGGGAGGGGGATAAAGAGACGATGATTTAGGGATTTCGTTCAAAGACCGTGTGCCCGATCTCCCCTCAAGAATCGGTTTTCACCAGTTTAGTGTTTCGTCTAATTAATAAGTGCGGAGTTTGAGAGTTTCCTATTTTAATGTTTAGGAAATTGTTGGCGGTTCGAACATTGGGGTTATTTTATGTAAAACCTTCTGAAGCTGTACAGTTTTATTACAATTTGTTCTATTTATAATGGAAGTGATGGGTATACAAACAAGTAACTCCTAAACCTTAAATCTCGTGCCAAAAGTATCTCTACCTTTGATCTCGTCAAAGTAGGAATTTATAAATAAATACTGTTTCTATACAGTTAGTTATAAAAATCATTCACAAAGACTAATTAAATGAAACAATATCGGCTGAAATTTAAAGCTACATTACATCACGTAATGAGTTTGATTTAATTAAATTACGTTGCTCGATGATGAATAAATTCATAATTTAGCCAATTGCGATACAGGCTGTGTTCCAAACAGTTTTAATAAAAGCAAATAGTGAATCTAAACCATTGACACATCTCCTGATGCAACGCTGAAATCCAGCTCTTCATGAGATCAACTTACCGTTGCATCCAAATGCGAAGAAGGACTAACTGAGCCACAGTTCATAAAAACCACGAGTGATATCAAAATGGCGCTGGAGACCAGCAGCTGACAGAGACAGGCCCGAAGAGTGGAAGCTGCAAAGGGCCTCCCCAGGCCTAAGGCTCGCCGAGGCCCCGGGGACATGGCCCGGCCGCCCCCGCAGTGGCAGTGCGGGGGCCGGCGGAGTCTCAGGCCTGACAGGCCCGGGCCACGGGAACACCCAGGTCTTCTGGGAGAAACACAGACCCCCAGGCCTCTGCTACGGCTGCGGAGGTGACTGGCAGTTCAAAGGTGCTTTGAAGGTGGACGTGGACAGTTCGGAGTATACGGGTTATAGATACTACTTTAAGAAGCCAGGATACAGGATCAAGTCGCGCTCGTGCGAAGACGCGAGGTTTATTCATATCAACTACGTTCTTCTTGCGGAGGTCAAACACTTCGAGAAGGTTAGTGTGTTTTCTAATTACTTGTCTTTTTGATTAATGCTCTCCTTCGGCTTACTAGTGAAAAGAAGTCCTTTTTGTTTGTTTTGTTTGTCCATTAAATCAAATCAAATATATTTATTAATAAAACATAGGTACAAAAGGTGATAATTATAATTACAGCTCTATGCTTAATAATTATAATATAAATGTATTACGAGTATATCAGCACTGCACCACAGATCACAGTAACTAAAGGGAGATATGACAAGGGGGCGGGGCCGGTGTCGCAGCAATATGCCCAAAAATAGAACATTATGATAAAGTCAGGGTTGTGATATTTTGTGTTGTTTGTAATTAAAATTTAAAAGATATAAAATATCGTATAACTTATTGTTACTGTATGTATAGTGTTTAAAGTAAAGATGATTATTACAGCCCGTTTTCCAACTTTCCATGGATTGTAACTTTAACGTAATCCAGGAAAATGATTAAAATCCCGTTCAGCCCTAAAAGTACACGAAATTGCTCGCTCCCCACTAATTCGCTTTACATTCGCTCTAATACCGAATTGTTAACCGAACCACCGCTAATTTTAAAATTGCTCCGGCAATTTAATGAATTTTAACGGGATAGTTGACCGACATAATATTTGCGACCTAATTCACTGATTAATGATGTTGATTTATTTAAAAACTTATTGGATCTAGAGGCTGGACTCATTAATTTTAATTATTGGTTGCTAAAAATACTAAAAACACACACACATCGAAATTGAAACAACAAAAATGTATCAAACTATTGTTAAGATTTGTACATATTTTTGTAATTATAAATCTTTTAAGGCGTTAAACTCTTAGTCGAATTATCCGATAAAGTGTTCCAAGGTTGTGAATAAAAGAAGTACCATTTCTTTTTGACAAATTTCCTCAATCGACCTTGTACCTTGAAACATGAATAATAATGTCCCTTATCTCTAAAAGGTAGATATCGGAAACGAATTATCTTCACCCAAAAGCTTCTCTAGAACATTAAAACGAAATGTTTCAAAATGAATGATATTGTGGGGTCCGACGCGGGATATTTCTCATTCCGAATATTAAATCTTTTTATCTGATTTCGGTAAAATATTGCGGCTGATGAATTAACATATTTCTCTTTTATATGGGTTCTTAGAATAAGTAATTTGTCGGCCGTTTGGTGTAGTGGTTCAGAACGTGCTACTATGCCAAGAGGTCCCGGGTTCGATTCCCGGCCGGGCAAAAATTGAAATGATGAATTTTAATTTCTGTGACGGGTCTGGGTGTTACTATGTATAATATGTATGTATTTAAAAAAAAAAGTATATAAGTAGTATATCCGTTAAGCTAGCACCCATAACACAAGCATTAAGTTGCTTACTTTGGGGCTAGCTGGCGATGTGTGAAATTGTCTAAAGAATTATTTAGAATGAAATAGTCTGGCTTTCTAATGTATGACCTCCTACGAAAATATATTGGAGTAAAAGATATTTGATTGTAGCTCCTTGAATTGCGAGTTTGACTCTATTCTCGTAGGTCTTTATTATGAAAGTAGTGTACTATTACTATCCAATCAATCATGCCATAGATTACCGGTAATACGAATTTCTAAGTTTATTTTGAGATTACTGAGGAATAATTCTCCTTTATCGTCCTTCTACCCTCATAACCCGAGGTGAGCTGGTATCTTGTCTTGGAGTAAGCATGATCACGTTAAGATAGAACTATCTTAGACCTCATAATCATTTACCATTTGTGATTGATAACAAAATAATGCATACTCAACTTTACATTTAAATAAAATAAACTTGAATCTGTAAGTTTTAGTTGAGTACATCCCACGATTCAATGGATAAATTGCAATGAAAATTAATTGGCGATTTCAACTCCCTTATTTACGATAGTTCGTCCCACTAAATTCCTGATTTTACTCCCTATAAATCCGTCCAAATGCCCACTAATTCTGTAGTCACATGCCGACTATACGTCGGTCCACAAATGTGGATAATTACTAGCCGGTGCAACGGTAAACGCATTACTGAGGATTACCGATTGCCTCTCAGTTGCCGATTGGGAGTGCAGTGATATGCTGCACCGATGCTACCTTTGAGCATGAGTAGATTAGGATTGTGGAATGGAAATTGTGCATATTATTACAAGACCTTAAACGTTATCAATCCATTTACCTACCTATTTTCATTAAAATGAATAAGAAACTACTTCTGGCGCAGTCAGGCAAATATGCCAAGAAACCGGACAAAACTTGTCATTTTCAATAATTTAGGTCTTCTTTTGCGAGGCCTTTGTGTGTGTGCGTGATTTATTTAAAAAATAAAGAATAAATTAATGCTTAGACCTGTAGGTAAGCAGTCCATGCAATGTAAATCTTAGAGGTCTTGAATTCTTGATGCCTGGGCAATATTCTTGACAACGTTAACCACACGTAGCATCCATATGGCAGAATAATATTTTTACACACCAAGAGGTTGCATATTTTTCTTTACAAGTACAGTGCATTATGCTAAAATTATTCAAGCTCACCTTGTTCCTGCATGCCTCAATTACTATACCTACCGCTCGGTTGCACCGCGTTTATGCATTCACGCCGCCGCGCCGCGCCGCTTCGGCTCGCGCCGAGACCGGACGTGATCCGGTTTGAACCGGTTTACGCGCGCCGAGAACCGGTTCAAACTGGAGACGCCCGGATTATTAGATTGCGGATAAGGAATTCATATGTGAAAGAAATTAGCGGCTTTCACGTGTATTTAATAAAATTAATAATGTAATTATGTGTCTGCCAGCCTAACGGATTTTCTTTTTCAATAATCCTTTAAACAGTCCTAGCTAGTTTGACAATTTGATGTAAGAATAGGTTCAAAACTACTACAAAAGTTCACAAATCCGACTTAAAATTTACTTAGAATGAGTATTGGTGAAATTTTCGGTAATTCCACTTCCAAATTAACCTTTGAACCAACCAGAATGTGCTCTATTATAATAAAAATATACTTATTCTTTACTATTTTAAAGTTGTTTAAAAAGTCTCTTGCATTCTAGCCAGACTAATAAAAAGTATGACTTATTTAATGATCTGTAAACATTGAAAAGCTTCTGAGCAAAGTTGAAGTATTGCAGCGAATAATTTGAAGAAATCCAATTTATTTATTTAATTAAATAGAGAGCTACAGTTACTTCAGTTATAGTTATTACGGTTCTCAAAGCTTTAGTTAGAGCTTTAGCGTTCTGAGACTTTCACTCAGCTTTATATCTTTCGAGATTTACATCTTTTTATGCAGTTGCAAAATAAATTAATCAAATTATTTTGCAGTGGTCACAATCTCAGTTAGTATTTCAAGTTGATTTAAGTATCTTTTTCTACAAGTAAATTAGAGAATTAAGTACAAAAAGCTTTTTCACAATTTGAGTTTTATCTGGAATTCGAACCCAGCACTGAGTCGAACAACATTGACTTAAAAAAGTCCAATAATTAAACTACATATTTGACCAGCACCGAGCATAAGGTTTCAGAGCAAATAGAAATCTGTTTTACCATAAGGTGCAAGAGTACAATATACGTATATTTATTAATATTCTTCCAACTTGAACATTGATACTACTCGTATAAATAAAAAAATAAATAATTTTGTAGCACCCTTTGAAATAGTAGAACCTTAATCCATCAGTAAATAAATTCTTCACTAGTTTTTGCAGATGCTTGTTAAAACAACTCTGTAAATACGTATTTGAGTCTGTAAGCAAAAACCTTTCCAGTTAACAAGTTTTTGCGCGAGGTTATCGCAGGTGGCCGGCCCTCTGTATCTGGTTAAATCCGTCTACGACCGGTTACCAGACCGGGGATTACCGCCCTGATCCGGTTCTCACTCGTTTCGACTTGATTTATTCACTTTAGGGAAACCGAGAGTTTTTTAGATGAAGCAGTTACAAATGTTTTGATATTCGATGATTTATATTCTGCCGTTTAGTCATTTGTGGAGTTGGAAATTTTTGTATGCTTTATGAAAAGTTTTTGAGCAGTGACTAAAACGACTTAGTCCAAGTTGTGTCGAAGTAAGCTTAATGTTTTCCCTAAATGGTTGTTCTTTTTTATTTTTTTACCCACTTTTCATACCTAACCTTTATCTAAACTCTTATATTTTGCTTTCTTTAGCATAATATGCCAAAAATTTCGTTAATCTTAATGGTGAATAAGGTGATTAGATACCTTATTAGATAATTACACTACCATGCATTTGTCGTTATTGCAAGTTACCTTCCCCGTGTATCCGGCTAAACCTAGCCGGCCGGTTACCAGCCGGGGATTACTGCCCTGATCCGGTTCTGCAGTCGTTTCGACTTGATTTATTCACTTCGGGGATTTAAAGAGTTTTTTCGTTACAAATGTTTTGATATTCAGTGGTCTGGAGTGATTTATCGACGGGTTTAAATCTTTAAATGTTGCGGATCCACAGATTTGGTGTTCGAACGAATATGCAAAAGTTGTTTGTTAGATTTGCTTTGCGGGTTTTGCATTCTATGCTTTATGTATGATGCTTTTTGAAAGACTGAATTTTTTCACTCATGACCTACCTAGTCAATGTTTGAATGCTAGAGGTCCATAGTCACTTTCTATTGTGTCGAAGTCCAGCATTCTACTTCTATCGTTTGATGACGATGATAATGATGAT
Source organism: Ostrinia furnacalis (assembly GCF_004193835.3). Classification (NCBI taxonomy): domain Eukaryota; kingdom Metazoa; phylum Arthropoda; class Insecta; order Lepidoptera; family Crambidae; genus Ostrinia; species Ostrinia furnacalis. Next base: position 175,116 of record NW_021131650.1, read on the forward strand.
AGCACACCAAGTCTAATGGTCAAAGTTGTGTCTTGAAATTTGGGATACAGAACGCTGAATAAATAAGCCAAATCTTAGTAACCACTGTCGATTGATAATGATGTGTATTTCAGTCTTTGACAATGGTGACATCACTATCATTTGAACACAAAAAAACAAAACGAAAGCAATGTACCTAAGGGCCCACGGTGACTTTTTGACAGCATCGCGATTAACGCGCGTTAGTCGCATTTGCGACGCACTACAGAAGTAATGCCAACGCGCTACTCATGCGCTACAGCAGCGCAACTGCATCGCTACCAAGTCGCCGTGGGCGAGGGCCCTAACCGTTGTAACTACCCGCCTGTTAATAATAGCCGTTTATTCCATATTCAAGATCTTCCCAATTGTCATTCAAACAACAGTCGGGACAGCCTCCACCTCGTCCCTCGGGAATCGGGACGTCACGACATGTCCGTCTGAAATTATGCAGATTCGAACATGACACAACCACGCGTTAAGGAGTCGAAAATTAACAGGAATTATAAGTTAACGAGCCCCGCCCGTGACCGGCTTCACTAATACCCGGATCAATCCGAGTAAAACCGGATTAAACCGGTCGCAACCGGACATTAGTGGCGCATCGCAAAAGGCCGGTTTTTTGTTGTCATTTTGATTACGATTTCATTGCTTCAGAATCGTGTTTGAAGAGGGTTTCTGATGTGAAATATTTGGAATGCGTTTTGAATTGTTAATTAGATTTCTGTCAGTTTGTAGCCAATTTTATTTATCTATTTGGATTACATTTGCAATTCTAATTCCGTTTTAATATTCCTTTGCTGAATATTATGTATGTTATTGTAATTTTAATAAAACGGATGTGAATCAATTTCTCAATTTAATTACTTATCCATAATTTACAGTTCCATAAATAATGTTTTTATGGAATGAGGTATAGAGCTAGGGAGGGCACTGTCAAATAGTGTTTTGCTAGTGAAAATCTATTTAGTTTTGTCAGTCACTATAACTAACTGTTCACCTCTACTATCTTCCTCAAAATAAAACTAATGCGCACCATTTGTTTATTTTCTATAAAAATTACGTTTTATTACATTTTTCTTCGGCATGTACCAAACTACAGCATTTTCCAACATGCTTCAACGTTTGCGAAATGACGAATCATTTTGCGACATCCATCTCTGAATAAGTATTCATATTTCTGAAACCGCGTGGTTTGGCTCACAATAAAAGCCATCGGGAAGCCGTCCCGACGCGGAATCCCGGGGGAGCCCGGGACTGACTGCCGGGATACCGGGATGCCGGGATGCCGGGATACTCTGCATTCGCTGACCCAAATACCTCCGTTTGTGCGCACTTTTGGCCAAATATGTTGTTACAGGTATTTATCGTTTGACGTTACAACATAATTTTTATCAAATCAAAATAAATAATCTTTAAAAAGACTTTTCCATAATAAATGACAATTCAAACTGGTGATCAACGCGACTTTAACTTTTTTTTGTAACAAGGATGGCAGGCTTTGTATCTAAGATGTGCACATCATGACACACAATGTAACTGAAAAAGATTGACAATTCAAACACCTTCAAAATATGGTCGTATTCTTAGAAAAAAACATTACATGATTTTTTTATGCAAGACAAGGCAGGTATTTGACCGCAACCGCACCTGGTGTTAAGTGAGATGCAGTCTAGGATGGTACATACATATCTGCCCTGTAAATGCCTGTTCATTATGTATATTTTATGCAGTATAGGTTAGTGTCCGTGACTCCCACTCGGCATGGGGCACACTGAAAACCAGGGTCGTGGCCTTCCTCACCGGGGGCCACGGCATATGCTGAGTGGGGTCCCATTGCGATGGGCATCGCTGTGCGACAGGGTGGCACTGCTCAGTTTACTTTCTCTTCCATTGTATGTTTTATGTCACCTCTGTCTTATTTGCTTTTTTTTTATTTACATCTTTTGTCTTTTGTGATGTCCATGGCAATAAATGTTTCTTTCTTTCTTTCTTTCTTTATTCACTCTCGCCTTGAAAATGATCTCTCGTCAAATGTTTTTAGCACGTTACTTCTTGACTTACAAAATTTATTACGGTATGTTTCCCGTTTTAAAACAATCACCTAGGAATTCAATCAATCCAAGATTGGTTCTCGAAGTAAACGCAGTTGCAATAAGATCTGAATTATTAAGTGAGGGTAGTAAAGCCGGGCTTAGGGCCGCATCAATTTAACGATACGGCACAACCGGCTCCACACCTGGGCCCGCCATAGAGTAGGTTAACGCAGATGAGGCGGTTGCTTGTAGGCAGAAAATAAGATTTGAGACAATATTGTCGCCATTACCTAAAAAAAAATTAAAAAGCAATTTATTGCCAACAAAAGGTTGTTGTAACAATGTTTTTCTAGCGGCTGCTGCACTAAGCCGTGCTTGTGTCGCGGCAGCCTTAAAATGTACTTAGTTTAAAAGACCATAAAATATCAATTTAAAACGACAAAGGCTGTAGACCTCTATTTTGAAACAACGCTCTTGTATAGGTAGTTGAATGTAAAATTTAAGAATATAAGTCCGTGGCTGAGTTCCACCAATCGGAAGTTGGAATTTAAGTAAACTTAATTTTTTCCTATTTTGATTCTACTTTTCAATTTTTTGTCCATAGTGTGATTTGACTTATAAAACCTAACAGTGATACAGAGTGTACATTAAGTAATTTAATTGTACAAGTTTTGTAAAAATCACGAAATTGATTCAATCCAGTATTTGTTAACATTAGAGTTGTTGCTGTCAAAGATAACATAAAATCTGCTGCGCAAAACTTAAAATTGTAGCTGTAATTATTACAAAAACGTTTTCTTAGGCACAATATCTTTTCATTATCTTATCTGTACTTATTTTAATCTTTGCAAATAACAGCCAGGATAAAAGTGTTCAGGTAAATCTGCTTGTAATAAATCCCAGCGTCTGCTTGTAATAAACAGGAGATGGATCGCTATTACAATATTGAAGTCCAAGTATATTGGAAGGATACTTCTAATGAGTTTCATAATATTTCCATTTAATCATTATGAATTTCAATTAAACATTATCTAATGATCCTTGGCCTGAGTTATCTTAAAAGATGTATAGCGATGGGACCACCCAAATCGAACTGCTTTTGATATAGTGGTTATGAACTCTAGTTATTAGACCAGAGGTCAGGAGTTTTATCTCTACGGTATAATGTATAAACATTTTGTATACCTACAATTTAAGTCATACATGACATTTTTTTCTGAAAATAGGCTTTTAAAAAGCGCTTTTACACGTTCTAGTATTACTTTAACCCTACCACTGTTTTGGGACACTAACTTCCTTATTCACAAACGAGTGAAACAGCAAATCGAATGCACAACGTTGAATAGAGCTCTCTGATTGGTTCGTGTGTCACCCTGTGCTTTCACGCGCACTGTGAGATCTCATAGTAATGTTTGTGAATACGGGTGTAAATACGCCAGTTCTCTTCTCAGACGAGTATTTTCTGTTATTACTTCATCTAAATCAATTTAAAAATTCTACTTTAGTGTGATCGAGTGACAAAAAATCGTACACCACGATAAAAACCGTAACCTATGATAAAATTGACACCCCGACTTTAGTTAGTCGCTGAAACCAACACAGCTATAAATAAATAAATAANCGTGTGTCACCCTGTGCTTTCACGCGCACTGTGAGATCTCATAGTAATGTTTGTGAATACGGGTGTAAATACGCCAGTTCTCTTCTCAGACGAGTATTTTCTGTATTACTTCATCTAAATCAATTTAAAAATTCTACTTTAGTGTGATCGAGTGACAAAAAATCGTACACCACGATAAAAACCGTAACCTATGATAAAATTGACACCCCGACTTTAGTTAGTCGCTGAAACCAACACAGCTATAAATAAATAAATAAATCTTTGGACAATTTCACACAGCGCCAGCTAGCCCCAAAGTAAGCAACTTAATGCTTGTGTAGCTTAACGGATATACTACTTATATACTTTTTTTTTAAATACATAAATATTATACATAGTCACACCCAGACCCGTCACAGAAATTAAAATTCATCATTTCAATTTCTGCCCGGCCGGGAATCGAACCCGGGACCTCTCGGCATAGTAGTCCGTTCTGAACCACTACACCAAACGGCCGACAAAAAGCTATGTTTTTTCACCGTTTGACATGACAACTACACACGCCCACTTTTTAACCACAGACTAAAGCGGGTACAGAATAAATCGGCGGGAAAACCACGTGCATTTACACGGGGAAATACCTGTGAAGATTGGGGTGACATAGTTCAATAGATTTTTTGAGGACTATCGAAGTATATTTTTTCCATTCTCAAAAATATTACGTGTAAAAAATAGTTACGAAAGATTTTTCTATAAATTGTGTGATTACTTTAATATTACTGAGTAGTGAGTATTAATGAGATGTTACAATGTCCAAATAAATAACAGTACTTGTACTTGTCATCCAGATAAAATTACCGACTTTTTTGTCAGACGCACATTAAGCTACCACTGCAGCACTGTGGCAAAAGTTGATGAAATAAGTTGTTTTTTTAACTGTGTCTTCTACTCCTTTCATATTATTGCGCATTTTATAACTGTTCCTATTTTTACAAGCTTTATTTCTTAATTAATCTTCAAAGCCAGAAGTCCTACCACAGACAGGCCACACTTATTGTCACCCTACTTACACAACCGAATTTAAAACAACAACGTGAGGCAAATGCGAAATTCACGCGGAACAGATTTCGGCTTTCAATTAATGCGATGCGATGCGATCCGACGCGATCCGGTGCGTCGGACTATAAATGGACAATTGCCGGTTTTCAGCCATAATGAAACCGGTGTAATTGGATTTATGAGATGTATTTGCTTTGTTCTTTCTGGTTTTTATTGTTCCGATGCTTTCTGGTGGAAAGTGATTTTTAAACGAACGAAGAATTGTGTTCGAGCAAGCAAAAATTGGATGGTGAAAAAACTGATGAATGTTCCTTGATAATGTATTATGAAAATTTGCAAATGTGTTTGGGTTTTCAAAGCTTGAACTTCTAGGTATCGATTAATTTGGCAAATAAGACTTAACTCATAAGCATCTAAAAATTACCCTCTTTTTAACACAAAAAGCAAGTAGTAAATTCATGGAGATTTGAAAAACTTCAAAACATGTTACAATAAGTTTTAGTCATGTAAAAGTCAGATTACGTATATTTTTGTTAAAGAAACTCACCTATCAACTATGTAAAGTGTCAAAGTGTATTGTTAGTCTCAGATTATACCTTAGCCACTTTATCTCAGCTAAAATACCTTCCACTGGCCGTATTATCCTGAAAATTAACCTAAAATCAAAACCCTCGCAAACTCCACTAAAAGCGTCCCGCACTAATTAAGGGCGCGCAGAACAAACGCGGGCATTATGATTGACGACGCTAACGACCGCGCGCAAAACAAACAACACCTTTACAGATTTGCATCGGAGGGTGCCGCCACATTGGGGTGGGTTCCCCGAACGTGAACGTGATACGGCATGTCCACGAATATTGTGAAAAAAAAATCGTTGATACTAAAACAAACACACAAATGTACAAAAAGTAATCGTACCCAGAATTCTGGCTGCATTTCCGCGCTGAATGGCCAAACTGATTCGTTGACCAAGAAATGCGACAGCTCTCCCATTGCCCGTCAATTTTTTTTCTAAATTACAAGATAGATACAGAGTAAATACAAATGAGTAGGTCAGCTCACATACAAAACGCGCTCGGGCGTTTCTATGAAGATGACCTTCTCATTTGTATTTACTCTGATAGAGAGCTATTTAATTCCATTCAATTATAACAAAGTAATATCTATTGAACAAATAGAATCATTGCACAGCATTTTAGAGAAATTGAGCTACCTTTGTAGTTAAATTATTGGCAACTATATTATTAACCTCAGAATAAAATACAAATTAAAATGTTAATAATAAGATAAAATGTAAGAAGTTAACTGTGGTTATTTTCTTGTTTTTTTGCTGCGCTCGTTCGCGATACAAAACATGATGTGGAAGCACCCTTATTCCCTCATGAAGTGTACGGCTTGATGGCCGGGCTACAGGAATTATGATATTGTGGCGGAGCTAATTTTGGCCAACGGTGTAGTCTTTGGCAAATTAGCTGACCCACTACCCTTTTCTTGGCACTGTATCCTGCAGGATACATTCAATTTCAAAAAAATCTCACTCAGTATTTATGCACGTAAAACGGAACGCAAAGTTACTTTTTAATAGCGTACACGTTTCCGAACGTATCTAACTGTCATTTGTCAGATCTAATTGTCAAATTCATTCAAAAGCTGTCAAAATGGCGAGCCGGTTAGATGCAATCCCGCGGAAGAAGGTAAATTTTTATTTATTTTAATAATTTCTGACTAATAATTATGGTGAAAACTGGTTTTATGATGCTTTTTATGTTTGTGTGTGTGTTATAAAGTAAAAAAAATGCAATGATAGCTGCATTTGGCTTCGCAAACAAACGTCAAAGTAGATTGTATCCTGCAGGATACGTTGCCAGGTGTCCGAAGATTTTGTTTGGACGGGTAATGTATCCTGTAGGATACGTTGCCAAGATCACTACAATTTTATTTATGTACTAAATTCCGGGAAAAAGGCAATTTGGGTATAAAATTAACAGGTATAATGGCATCTAACAACTAAGTAATAATAACCATATAAGTTTTAGTAGGTATCTACTACTACTAACCTAAAAGTTTTGCTTAACCTAATGCATCAAAGCTTTCCATGGGAATGAGAATGGGTTTCTTTTTTAGGGAGGGAAGCAACCGTCGTTTCACCGCGCTCGGAAAATATGTGCTCTTGTACCAAAACCGTCGAAAAAATCTGATGAAGATGAATCGGAATCTGAAGATGAACTTCAGCAACTCTCAACTAGATTGCGCCATGTTGAAGTAAATGATCCTGATGCGAACTTGGATGATAATGATTCTTCGCCTGCACCATCATTACCCTCATCCATGGAAAACTTGTGTTTATTGTCAGACGGAGAAATAGTAGATGTCCATGATGCTGTAACCCAATCTCCTTTGATGCCCTCCCCTCAACCAGTCCAGCTTCTTTCTCAACCTCAACAAGAAGAACGACAAAGCCCCTCTCTTTTGAATAACGTCTGTTTGTCACCGATTTCTGCTCCATTGTCCCCATTGATCCAGTCTAACAGTCGATTACGAAGACCTGCATTAGTAGCAGCAAGGACTCGGAGAATAGCTCGACAGCCAGTTATTCGTCAGAAGCCACTTGATTTTCATTGGTCCAAACACGATTTCCATCATTGTGCCGAGGTTTCAGATAAAGATCATCCCCTACCTGAAGTAGCCAAAAGTCCTCTTCAATATTTTACTGATTTTTTTTCCGATGACATCTATACTATATAAAGCTCGATTCCTACTCACTGACTCACTCACTCACTGATCAGGGGTATTTTTGGGGTATTTAGAGGGGAGAGGGGTAAAATTTTAAGTGTTTATCTCAAACTAGATTTTTCAACACGCAGGTTTTTTAGATTTTTTGAACCAAAAAACAAAATAGCGGCATTTTTTGAGACATCAACTTTTTTGTTTCTGGTCCTGAATTTTTTCTTTTTTGGGTGTTGATTGGGGTTGCCAAAATGTGTTAAAAAAATGGAAAAACAAAATGGCCGCGCCGCCATCTTGGATTGAAAATGCGATTTCGGGGTGTTTTTAGGGAGGTGTCACTCCGAGATGCGCTATTGTTTTTGAAAAATTCTTTTGGGTGTTTGTGACATGTATAGTCTTCTTAAGAGATACATTCACAGATTATCAAAAAACAAGATGGCGGCTGAGCCGTCGGCCATTTTGTTGCGATCAAAAAATTCACAAACTTTGGTTGCAATTTTCTGGCAGATGGCGACACCGGAATGGGGTACAATGTTCCGGGCGATTGTTGGTCTGTTATTCGAGTGTTGCCATGAATCGGAAAAAACTACCATTTTGGAAGAAAATTTTCCACCACGGCCCCGGATAGTAGAAAATGGAAATTTCCAGAAATTCCAAAAACTTGGTATGCAGTCTGGTGACATTTGGGGACCCGAATGACATTTCACCATTTTTATGAAAAAAGTCTGGCAACACTGAAAGTTATGGGGAAAAGTTTTTTTTGCGACATGGGTGACTTTAAAGTTAGTGACGGACAGAAAGAATTATGGCAGAAAAAAAATAAAAATAACGTTTGGTTCGTTATACGACCCAGATTATGGGAAAAATCCGAAATGTCAGAAAATCAAGATGGCGGCGGCGTGGGCGGCCATTTTGTAAAAAGTTGAAAATTTCGAAATTTTGGAATTCATTTTTCGAGTAGTTGGCAACATTTTGGAAAGTCGAGTTGTATGAGGCGGTTGTGTCTCTTGTCGAGAGGTTTCGCTTGGGTGAAGAAATTTCAACGATTATTTTTTTGTTGAATAGGTATTATCAAAAGGGTGGTTTCATGCGAATTTGAAGAAAATATTTCACCCCCAAGGGTGGAAAATTGGGGATGAACTTATTTATACGCAATATCTCCGCCGATTATGAACCAATTTTTTTTGGTCGCAGTGTACTGCCTACCTTCAGTGGTAACATCAAGGTAATAATTAGTTAACTAAAAAGCGCAGGCAAACTTTACATCTATATATATAAAAATGAAACCCGTTTCGCGTTGTCACGGCATCACGTGTGAACGGCTGAACCGATTTCGATAATTCTTTTTTTTAAATGTTTGTGGAAGTCCAAGGATGGTTCTTACGGAAAAAAATATTAAGAAAATCTCTACGCTAAGGCGGTACGAAGTTCGCCGGGTCAGCTAGTGTTTCATAATTTTGGCACCGACTCCAGAAGTATCAATCATGGTATACCTACATAAATATTAATAATTAATTCGTCCTAATAAATAAGTAGGTAATTAGTAATTATTTTTCTACGTTTTAGTGTAGGTTTTTTTGAGTCGGTTTTATTTTTTTTTATAAAATTTTACTTATATTTTTTTAAATAAACAACTTAAAAAAAATCGAACTCAATTTGACCGCAGTTAAAATTGAATAATATAATAAATTGCTCAATACATTTTTTTTGACATTTTTTAATCAGTCTGCCAAATATTCAGAATCTAAAATTCAGAATAAACTTTTTATCTACAAAATGTTTTAAAAATAATAATGGGCGTTTCTTACCATAAAACAGAGACTGAGCAGAATAAACAACCGAATAAAAATCTGTTTGCATGGCCGAACAGATTTGTGTATAAATAATCCGGACCCACATTATTTTTTAAACCCGGCACTGCTTACGTAGCGTCACTAAATAACCCTAAACTACGAGCGATTTTTGTGCAAGGGCTCTCACCCTGGGTCTTTCGGACCCGGGTGTAAGGGACCCGGGTTCCGGTTAACGAAGACATACTGCGGGTATCTATTAGGCCCGGGCTTTGAAGATTTGAGGGTCGACATGTAGAATGTAATAGGGTGAAGGAAGTGTTAAATTGACAGTGCAAGAAAACTGGGCTCTACGTTTACTTTTAAATGTTGGACATTATTTTTTCATTGTTTTTCTTCGGTGCTCGCTCACTCGATTTATTGTTAAAACTTGTTGTACCGGAATATAATCACATGCGTTTGCGGGTTCAAATCCTGCGAGAGGCAAATAAAAAAAAAAACATTTTTATAATCGCATCGAAATCTAACAGTCCCTACTAATCTGAACTAGAGTTCTTTAATTATTCTAAGTAAATAGAGAAAACATAAATTTAAAAATGACTCAGACATATTTAAAAATTTAAATCGGTTGCCCAATATTTTTCTATCTTTCTTAGTATATCAAGCAGCGTTGCCAGTTTTTTTTTTCGCCAAGTCGGGACTTTAGTACTTTTTGAGTGAAAATAGCGGGATTTTTCCGTCAGAAGCAGGACATAGTAAAAAAACGTAGATAATCAAAGGTTTTTCAAATATGTATCTTTTTATTTGACTTAAAATTACGTTTACGTGACAATAGATAGCAAAACTAGCCATAGAAAATGTATTTTAACAAAAAAATAATATTTTAAATCAGATTTACTTTATCGTTAAATTCGTGTTTAGAATAATATGGCGTTTCAAACAAAAGTCTGGTGAAGTGAGTGTCTCTCTCCGAAAAGCGGGACATAGCCTGTCCCGCGCGGGACATTTAAATTTGATTGAAAAATCGGGACGTCCCGCCAAAATCGGGACGTCTGGCAACGCTGATATCAAGGAACAAGTCACCCAATTTTTCTTTCTTTCAATTTCAATACTAAGAATAAGCAATATTCGTAATCTCAAGCCTCTCACCAGCAAGCATTTCTCGTAAACCCAACCCAATGCAAACAGAAGCTGCAAAATGAGTAAAAACCGCTGAACACTCTCAATACAAAAAGTAATGTGTTTTCGCAAGATTCACGGGGCAACGCGGCGGTTCGCGAGTGGGCTTAAAAGACCCGGTAATGAGAACCGGCCGCAGGTTAAGGGTTGAGCACACAGCGTGCTGCTTACCTGGCTGCGAGCTGGCGAAGGTTGAATAGGGGTGGGACGTGGTAGAACTTTAGTATCGATAAACGACTTCTTATGCTCAACAAGTTACACATAAATATAGATAGCAATTTAATCACATTCAAAGTATTTTACTTTCTTATTAAAAAAAACACTGTCAATGGTCGATTATGATGCCCCATCTTTACAGTATGTATTTCAAAATAACATATTTGCTTTACATAATGCAATAACCCGCGCTCACATCGTAAAAAGCACTTACAATTTTGGAAGGCTAGTAGCAAGAATGTTAAGTTTTCAATTAATAGGTCATTTCAAAACTGAAACACACTATTTAGCTATTTTTTATAAGTTTATTAATTGTATCTGTCAAAGTATAGTATAATACGTTATTCTGTTGCAATAGTAAGACAGATCTGCTTTGGCGAAAAAAATATTTTCTGAGAGATAATAAAATACAACTATTTGAGTAGATATTATTCATTAATCATTGCTATAATCTAAACAATCTTGTCTTCCACAAACTTTTCCCAGAATTCTTTAACTCGGGGATTGAGTCAAAAGCAGAAAAGACCCAAACTCATACGGCCGTCCTCTCCCAAATGGCCGACATTACTCGCCCGATCCTTACCTACGACAAATTGGACGCTTACTGCAAGCGGTGAATCATGATCTTGGGAATGTCCCGGTTTTGTTGCAATAAATGTAGACATATAAGGGTAAACACGTTTTGACGCTTTGTCTGAGAAAAAATAACTGCAACGAACTTAAATATATGGAATGGACGTCAACATATTTTTTATCGAAAAAGGAACAAATGGGAAATTGAGTAGACGCAGTGGCAACACCCGTTTCTCTCTCATTTTCACCCTGTAATTCTTGTACAGTCAGGATAATAGTAAAGAACTAAAACAGCCGAAAATTATTGCATAAAAGTGTTTTTGAAGTACAGTTTTGTCCATATTTTCTCGAAGCAGTGGCAGAGCTTAACTGGGACGTGTTAAAACCTTCGTTTTTAAAAGCATTTTTAGCCATTTGATTTTGGCAGAGTAGAATAGGACGTCCCCCAGTCATTCCGCGAATGTCATCCGAGGCGTCTAAAGAAGAAATATTACAGACTTCCCAACCGCTGTAACCAGCATGGAAAGTGTACACACCATTTTCCTGATGTAAATTGTAGTCGTATTCCTGTATGTGGACTAAGTTACCTTATGACGATGAAACGACTTTACGACTCTATTAACATGTTTCTCCTTGTCCCCAGGATCTACAATCGGAGATCGAGACGCACAGAGATGTGTACGCGTCGCTCACGGGCACGGGCCGGCGGCTGCTGGGCTCGCTGTCCTCGCAGGAGGACGCGGTCATGCTGCAGCGCCGCCTGGACGAGATGAACCAGCGCTGGCACCACCTCAAGGCCAAGAGCATGGCCATCAGGTGAGCAGCACCTTTCTTTCTACTGCTGTAGACTTAGGTCCGTGTCAGTAATCTTTAAGAGGACGAGATGTATCAGCGTCGGCACCACCATAAAGCTAAGGGCATATCATCAGGTGTGGCAACTACCTTCTTTATATTAGTGTTAGTAAGAAATAACAAATAAAATACAAATAAATAAAAGTTAGTGATCTAGATCTGTAACTGTGCAAGAATCTACAAAAAGTGGAGTTAAGGAATTCTTGAATAGAGGGAATAGACCTAGGTCTTAATCTTTCGGAGAACATACGAAAGGTGGAGCAAAGGGTTTCTTGAATTGAGGCTCTAAACCTAGAATAGATGACTAGATGATAGCATCTTTTGCCTTTAGTTAGACTTGAAACGACGACTTTACTCTTACTGGGCTATTGCGCCTACAAAATTAATATCCAAAAAAAATTCTAAATACATTTAGATAGTCCCTAAAATCCCAATAAAAATCCCTTAAAATATGCCTCACCCCTTATTTCTCAACCAACTGACTCTACAGAAGCTCTATACAGGGTTAGTTAGAATTCAAATGTCTAATAGGCGGTCATAGACAACAGCCAGCTGACGCGTCTTATCCGTGCGCACGCAGACGTGACGTAACAGATAAACGGACAACTGCACTTGCAGGTGTTGCCAACTTAGTAATTCACCACATTTTCGTGGCAAAACAAGACCTTATTCCAAGAACATAAAGCGGAACAGTGTGTTAACTTGAAATTCGTGTACCGTCTGACCGTGTGTATTCGACAGCACATCTGAATCTGACTGTACATTGTCGCAAAATAACACTTAATTCAAGTGCCATAAGGTGCTAGTGTTAAGCTCAACGTTCTGTTGTATGCAAATTTAGTACATCTTGTGGATTTGTGCTGTCAACTACCGATTCTGCTTTAGTGATTGGGCTGTGTCCTGGAAGACAGAGAATCGGAATTTATGTTGCCTTCTAGAGTTCATTAAGTTTATTTTGGTTTTGTAATCGATGCAAGGAAACAAATTGATGATTTTGTCCATTATAGTCAGTTTGAAACACATGAATGTCTTGGGAATACTATCCCTTAATTCATTAGAATCTCTTCTTCCTCAAAACTGTCTCTACCGGGAATTGAAACCGCGACTGCGTGTGCTCCGGGCGGTTTGCTCATCTGCATGTTATTTACAAAACAATCATCCCAAACCATCACCCGAACGTCAAAAAGTCCCAGCTGTGACATTTTCAAATTACTCCATATTTTGCGAAATTCGTTTCAATTTGAGCGAAGATTTATCCCCCAGTTTATTAAAACCGGTGTCGGCACGTTTGATTTATCGACATTTTAATTTTTGCAAGGTTCATTTATTCTGGTGCCACGTCCCGCTTAAGAGAAATAATAAATTGGGGATTTCGGATTTTGCCTATTTGATTGTTTGGACTCCACAACCCATTCGGTGAAGTGATAAGGAATTGATTTTGACGAAAGTTGACAACCGAATTTCAAATTCATGTCACATGGGTAAGGATTGACAGATTTTGGATCCTACTTAAACTTTTAAACGCTTTAAATTCGAACTCCTCTTACTTAAGTTCTTCTGACGAGTCCAATGACAGTTTTACAAACATGACCTTCACTGGTTGGGATTTAATTGGCGGTCAAGCTGTAGATCCGGGCTACATAGGAATTGCAGCGATGGGAACAAGAGGTGGGAATAGTCCCGTAAACTCTTCAAAAAGTTCATTTTCGTTCCATCAATTTCCCTTGAATTCTATGAGATGACTGATAAAAAGTTACTTACTAAATAAGTAATCACCTCCGTATTCTTAACTATGTTTGTGTACTTTGTTTTTGTCTCTCATAAAAACGACGCCATTACACAAACAATATTCATTAACAAATTACGACCACAATTCTTTTTCATCAACCCACTTTCATAGTGCGAACACATCTGCGCCAATGAAACTTTTCTGGCGTTTTACAAATTTAACACGCGTCCAGTTTCCGAACGTGTACTGAAATGTCACTCGCGAATGACAGATGGCCGTTTGGCGGGAACGCGACTGTCATGGCGGGAATGTGCACTTTACGTTTTGTATTTTATTCAACGTTGACTGTTATTCATTGGGATTCGTTTTTTTGTGTTTCATGCGTGTGCAGAGCGATTCTTTTGATGGATTGGGTGTCGTCTAAATTTAAAAAGTGCCCATGAATCAAACCATATATTTTTATCTTATTATTTTTAAGGGCCTCGTTCACTATCTGAGTAAAGTGTCAAGTAGGCAACTCGTTGCTTATAATCACGTAGAAAACCATGATAATGACAATACTTTGCCGCACTAGTGACAATTTCATAGGTAAAATCTTAATATAAAAAATGAATCGCAAAATGTGTTGGTAAGCGCATAATTCAACAACACCCGGACCAATTCTAAAAATTCTCTTTTTAATGTTTGTTGAAGTCTAAGGATGGTTTTTACGAGGAGATTTGCAAAATTCAACCCCTAAGGGGGTAAAACGGGGTCCACGCGTACGAAGTCGCGGGCGGCCGCTAAGTAGTTCAGAATAAATACTTCTTACTTTTACTTGCAAATAGTTGTTAATCAGGAAGTAATAAATTAGAACTGTACTCGGAGATCATGAAAGAGGCACTTATTATTTTAAGGTTTAATTCGTTTCCACCCCAACTCCAGTGTAGTTAGGATCTACAGCTTGATTGCCAATAAAAACCTTGCATTAAGTTTTAATAAGTCTACAAGCAAATCCATTATGTGAGTAATATTTCCAAGAATTTTTAAAATCCCACGAAATAACCCGTCACGTTTTTAACATTCGAACAATCTGTCCGCACGATAATTCTTCAACTTCCCAAGGCCTGCACGCATCGATTCCACATCCCCACCCTTGTGGGGGGTGTTTTGTTCCGATAAATAACGCGCATAATGGTCCCCCCGTTCCCTGATCGGGAATAAATTAACGCAGATACATCTTTTTAATTCATTATGTAGACGAAATGCAAGATAAACGCTGAAGCTTTCAAAAGCCAGATGGAATTTCGAATTTAAAAGCATTAATACGATATACTCGTCCATTATTTCCTTTTTTATATCATACTGTGATGAGTAAAATTTGTTCTTAGTATTGTGAGTAAATAACAGACAAACATGCAACAATAGGGTGGTAAATAGAAGGTAATATTATGGAGTCTTCAGTTCAATACTCAATAATTTATTACTTTACTACTTCGCATTCACTTTAGGTCTAATAAAAATTATTCACTCGTTGAACACTTGTTTAAGGTGACGTTTAGTGTGGAAATGTCACTTTAAACTACCGTTTAACGAGTGTGTAAGATTTTATTAGTAAGGGGGTTAGAATTAAAGCAGTTTTATACAATGTGGACCCAGTTAGAGCACAACTTTTGGAAGGAGTCAAAACGATCTTACCAGTTTCATTAAATTAAATGTAGGTAACCGATTGAGTTTGGTAGAAATGTCAATTTTCAAGTGTTATCAGTTTCAAGCAACAGAAGTCATCTAAATTCGAAAATGAATAGAAATTTTCAACTCACGTTATTTAAAATACACCGCAAATAACGAGAATTCGGTCATAATCATCTAATTTGAGAACCTGACACTTGTAAAGTATAAAATATGTATCCTACAGGACTTTATCCGCACCCGACAGGATTCGTTAGGACAAATCGCCCCAGGCCCGCAATTAAGCAGGTGAAAATTAGGGTGCGGCCAATTTGAAGGGAAATTATTAGGGAATTTCGCGTCACTCCGCCAAAATGTAGGATGAATTTTAATAAATTAAAGTAGGGAAATTGTAGTCGCCACTCAATCGAGAACTACTTTATCTTCTATAGAAATTCGGGGGATATTCTTTGTGCGAATTCCTTTTATGGAGTAGAAAAGCGTTTGATCTTTTCCTATTTAGGTTATGGAATTGTTTTAGCGATATTAAAAGAACGGTTACGCCTGATGCGAATTCGCCAGCAATTTCTCTTTGTGTCGACATTGCTAATTCGTTTCAGTAGGAGTAATTCGATTGCGCATTTTGTCTGTCAGACTGAAGCGAGCTATATCGGTGTTCAGTTAACCCAATAACTTGTCAGTGTGTCAGTCACAGGTTCTCGTCCCGACATTGATAGTCTGATAGAGCATCCGGCATTGTCTTGCGTTAATTGACTTGATTTTAGATTGCTTAGTCGACTGTTAACGTGTACACGTCTATCCAATCATGATCCAAATTGTGTAGGTGATGATAGTAGGTAAATTAAGTGGGTATACGCCATTGGATATTACAAAACGTTTCCAATATTCTTCTTAGTTAATTTGGCAAATATAAAATACTTAGGCTCGTTTGCCGCCTCTCACATAAAAAAAGGTGCTTATAAAGAATGATAACAGTAAAAATTAAATACAAAAGTACACAATTAATTTAAATTGTATGGGTCCCAAATAATTAAAGCGTTTTATGAGTAGGATATTTAATTACATAGTAAAACAGTGTCTGCAATGAGCATAATAAAATGCACTCGCGGTGTTTATTCGAAAATAAATAGAGTAATAAATATCACTTAGCCATTGAGTTGAAATTGGCATTGGTTGTTTATTGTCCTGAATT
Organism: Ostrinia furnacalis; assembly: GCF_004193835.3. NCBI lineage: Eukaryota > Metazoa > Arthropoda > Insecta > Lepidoptera > Crambidae > Ostrinia > Ostrinia furnacalis. The sequence goes on from NW_021131650.1 coordinate 191,758, forward strand.
AATTTAGGGCGACAGCTGGGATCGTTGGATATCCAGGCCGGTTATTTAAGTTACGGCACAAAATAGGAGAAGTACAAACGACGGGATGTAGGTAAAGCTAAACACTGTGGCATCTTTATGAAGTTCTATCTCGGTGATTAGTAACACATTTTTAACCTTTTTAGGTTGACTCCAACTGTAGCTGCAAGCTAGGACCTCTTTTATTGTGGGTTACCATTTATATTAGAAAAATGCGAAATTATATTTGTCTGTCGTGAACTTTTAATGCTAAAACCAAAGAATAACAATGTGCTGAAACTACTGAATCGATTTACATGAAATTTGGCACGTACAAAATAGTTTGACCCAGGTAAAAACAGGATAGTTTTCATCCCGGCTTCTGAAGAAGGACGCGCACAATTAAGTTTTTCGATGATGACTAACCGATTTACGCGGGCAAACCCGCGGTCAAAAAATAACTACTAATATTTTAGACATAATAATTGAGTTACTCATCAGACAACACTGTCCCCGGCTACCCGCAGGCCTGCTAATCCCGCATAGCTCGGTCCCCCAACTATCCCCCTTGCGAAACAATTTTCGCCATTATTGCATGCCCGAACTCCGCGGTTAAGTACGGCTACAATATACATGTTTTGCATTAAGATCCTTTACTGCTTGCGGGAATTAAGGGATTCTTTTGAAATTGTGCTTCTTTTGGCTACGACTTGGAAGTGAATTAAATGTTCTTAGATGCAATTTTTGGTCGATTCGAAAGATTCAAGCTTATGATTGGTAGGTTATTTTGCTATTTAACAGTGGTAGGGTTAATACTGGGACGTGTAAAAGTGTTTTTTAAAGCCTATTTGCAAAAATAAATGAGTTTTTTGATTGTTGTTATAGTACAGTCAGCGTCAAATAGTTCGTGACACCCAAAGTGGGCAAAAAGTTGACACAACCTAATTCAAATTGGTTGGGCTTATGTCCAAATTTCTTATCTTCCTTTTCTTCGGTGGCTCCAACTCTCAAAATTATCTAGCTGCATGAGCTCGTTTCCCACCAATTTGTTTATCGGATTCGGGGCCAGCACCTTCGCAGGAGCCAAGTGGCCAGTGTCAAGTATCACGCGAAAAACCTCTATAGAAAATTAAGAAGAAAACTCTATGTTGTCTTGGAACGTCAATCAAATGTGAAAAGTCCGCTGAATATTTTCTGAATATATTGAAATAATAAAACCGCAAGAAATATCGACGGATCGACCCTCGAAGCCTGGTCTCCGTCTCCTGATCCGCAGGTTGGTGGTTTCCATTTTATGCAGCTGTATTTTTGAGTTGTTTGGAGTCACCAGCCGACCCCCGCATCATCTTTCTTCTCCGCAATTTTATTCCTGGTGTGGCTATTTACACGCCACACCACAAATTGTGACAAAGACGTGTTGCGAACTTATTGGCTACTTTGGATGTCACGATCTATTTGAAGCTGACTGTACTACCTTATCAGCACATTTCATATTAACTATAACTTATGTACCTACACGACGTCAATCCATCAATAATCATCTTCTAATTGCAGTGCCCGACAGGGTCTATAATGATCTATTTAGCTTTAAGCCTTATCTATCCTATGTTACATTATGGTGATGCAAATAAATATCTATCTATCTATCTATCAATTGAATCACCCATAGTCTAATATTAGGAGGTATTCACAATCTTGACGTTCCATTCTAATCTCTACATACTCTACATTATTAATCCTACTCGAAACATACTATTAGCTAGCCACATAACATATGAAACTGTTAAACTAGACCACTCTAGAATCATACTTTTAAGTAAATTATCTTACCTGTAAAGCTACCTGTAGTAACTTTACCATAACCTAAACTATTTTTTCCTCAGTTTAATCCACTCAACCATCAGAACAGCCCATAAACTACCGAGGCCACAAAACAGGCGTAACCGCAAGCAAATCCGGAGCTTGTGATAAGTACAGTCGACCACATAAACCTGATTTTACTGCTCACTCCGAGCGATATAGAGCTATAAACCTGTAAAACACCTGGACTCTAACTCTTGAACATAAGGTTCAGTTGAGCTTACTAAACAATTGAAGACCATCCGAGATACGTTTTCAGTTGATAAAACATGTATCTCGGTTGTAAAGTGCATTTGATTCCGTTTCAATTGCCAGTAAAATGGCCGCGTTGTGGCCATAAAAATGGCGGTCGTGGGAAACTACATCTGCATTTTCAATAAAGTTAACCATAAACGTAGTTCACTAGAAATTGTTTATTGAAAACGCTTTTATTTACAAACGTAAAGGTGTCTGTGGTTATTTGATTTTTAACACTCGATTTTATTACCCTGCGTAATTGGTAATTTTAAACGTTTAAAATATGTAGTTACTTACAGAGATGAAATCTTCAGTAAATATTGGTTTTTGATGTCTTTTTATTATCACTATATTATTATTATAAAACAAAGTTGCTTACCAAGTTTCCTTTCTGTCTGTCCCTATGTATGATTAGATCTTTAAAACCACGCAACGGATTTTGATGCGGTTTTTAATAGATAGAGTGATTCAAGAGTAGTATAATATTTAAGTATAATACATTCTTAAGGATCAGAGGTGAGAGTGCTTTTTTAAAAGTAATGTACGGCACCAGCAAATATCGATTTAATAAATAACCGAAANGCAGTCGGTTAATAAAGGCAAATCTACGCGTTTTTAATGTCCTCCCACAGCTAGACGTTTTCCACACACAGTAGCGTCATTGTGAAGTGACGTCACTCGCCATCAAGCAAGATGGCGGCGGAAACAGTTTGCGCATTTTATGTGCGTTCGGTTATAAAACGGGGACGTATTGTTTCGCAATTAATTGTTTATCCTTTAGTTTATTTATAGGTGAAACAGAGAACACAGAAAACAGGTTTTATTTCCAATTGGAGCATAAAAGTGTTTTATAGTTAAATGAAACTTGATTTCCACTGTAGTTAATAATTCTTCAACGGTCAATTAAAAAGTAGGTATACTACTATTAATAAAGTTGTAAATATAAATAATTATATTTTAAATTAATATTACGCACTTACGTAATTATTTCAAAGGTGAGGGAAAGTTAAGTGTTAAAACATAAGTCCTACAAAGAAACAAACAACACAACAATTGATTTTAATCGTTTATGAATTCAACATATTATTATGAAATTACATAACCATAAATTTTCTTCTATTATTTAAAGAAATTAAGGTCTTCACCATCAAATTGACATCAAACATTCAAATCCCCATTAAAGCTCCCTTTGCGGACAAAGCTCACACGGCGTGTTTAACTTGACCGCGCTGATCAGGTGGTCGCTTTGTCCAAAGCTCGAAACTCAAAGCTTTGATGACGTCACGGTGGCCTTTGTTGCTTGTTTTTGGGCTTTTAAATTGAGTTTTGACCACTGAACTCTTGGTCATTTCATTTGATTATCTATCTAATTTACTTTTAATTTATAATTTGTATGTATAAGACGCGGATAAATAAAAATTTAATCAGTTAGCCTGCTATTGGTACAAACATTTAACAGGTAAATACTACATTAATAAAATAGGAGAAATAGTTTTTATCACAAACACATAATGCTACTCAACGATGATTACAGATTACCCAAAAACTTTAGGTTTATGTACCTATTTTATTTCATGTATAAGTATGTTTGCAAAACCCCATTAAAATGTACTTGTTTAATATTTATTAACATTTCATAAATGGCTTAATTAATCCAACTCATAAAATTAAGTTTCTTTACTACTACACAAACCCAAAACCTAATTAAGATTTCCAAAAGTAAATCGAAACCCTCAAATAAGTAGACCTATTAAAATACTCAAAGGATTTGTCAATTCTCACTTAATTGTCAAGCGATACAGGACTGTATTCCCTAAGGCATAAGACAAGAATCTCTGTAGTTTGAAGTTCGTGTAAATTTAAGCAATATTAAGTAAAACGAGAAAGTGTAAAACTTGCTGCAATTGGCTCAAAAGGAAAGCCTGAGATTTATAAAATTGGCTTTAGAGTTGGGACTACTCGATGTCGATAGACTTTTAATTTTTTATCGACGGAGTTTGCGTATTTATTTTAGATGAGGTTAATTCAAGTTTCAATGATAACTTTTGCTAATAAGAAAAAGAAAGCTACAAGACAAGCTGTTCAACATAAAAATGGTCAAATAGCTATCTAAAATAACTTTAATTCACGTTAATCTCATCATACGATCCGTGTTAATTTTTTTGAACATCTTCTCTATGAATTATGAAAAAATATCTCACTTCTTTCAATAGGCATAAGTTCATCATAGGCAATTTATCATCGTTGTTCATAGAAACAACTTCTACTATCGACATTTGACATAGAAAATTATATAGGTAATTATCATCGTCGTTCATCTAAACAATTACAATATTATCGACACAGAAAATGTCGCCCTACCCTCACCCAAAGTCGGCTTAAACATATTAGAGAGCAGAACCTCGGCCAAAATTTCAACAATTGCGCTTATTTCGTGGCGTAGCCAAGTTTTTGAGTTACCGTCCCTCCCGCGATAGCTCGCGAGGAAACCTCCTTTTATGGGGCCTGATTTTATGGCAGATGAGTGCCAACTTTGTAACAGCTTAATAAAATTATTATTATGAATATTTAGTAGGTTTACGAGCGATTTTATAGGTTTTTGAGTGTATGAAACTTGTAATTGCTCATACGGGGATTTGTTTTATATCTGTTAAGGCGCGCGCGCACGGGTGACTTTTGTCACCGTGACAGTATTTTCTCCATAGATAAAAATTAGTACTACGTTGTCTCTTTTTTCTCTATAAAAATTGTAAAAGATAAAAATAAAACTGTCACAGTGACAAAAAGTGACCCATCCATAGCCTTAGTCACGGGTTCTTTAGCCTTGAATGCGGTTCCTGTCATTTGATTTTATTTGTTACGTAACTAGGGATTAGGTTTATAATAAAAAAATCGTTTTTCGGACGTTTTATTGCGCAGCACTAGCCTTCATTACGAGTATTGTCCCGAAGCTGTAGTTTAAAATTGCGGAGACAAAAGATGATTTAAATTGTTCAAAATAACAGGATTTCAACCTATATTTGAACGAGATTGCGATATTTCGGCGCTGTTGCATGCACCATGCAAAACTAAATTCTCAAGTAAATACAAAAAAATCCAGTGAAAAAATGATTCACTAACATAAACGTTACTTATACATGATTGGACATAGTAAGTATTGTGAGTGAGAAAAGTTCGAGTTACAAGTGATTAGCGGTACCGCAGTTGAAAGTGATAGACTGAAAAGAGGGTAAACCGTTTTTTCTGCCAATAATCGCCCACCCGCATTTTACTTTAGTTAGTTTAGTCGTGATCATGGAGCATGTCAGTGCGTTGAAATATTGGAGTATCTTTCTAAAAATTCTCAAGAAGAAATATTACCGATAATGTTAGTGCCTTTTAAACAAAAAATATGACGATTTTGAACGTTAATCAAGACACCTGTGTCTCACTTGTGCAAATTTTAATGTGAAACTGTGTTATCTACTTACTTGTAAGTTGTACATTTATATTTTAATGACCTATTTTACAAATTGAAATAGGTAACTAGTTATTTCGATATTTAGCTATGTAACCGTATAGCTCGTAAGATATTGGTTCGCGTTGCGACTGTTTCTTTTTTAGATTTAAGACTACCTACTTTTATTGGTAAAAATGACGCGTTGAGACCCGTGTTTCTTTATTTTAGTTTTATTGGTATTTTGGTGAACTTCTTTTGATGTAGGTTTTTAAGTTTATCATTATATGAATTTATTCCAATAAGAAGTATCTACAGCAAATATTGTTTCCACAACGATGAAAAAATAGTTTTCTGTCGGTAGGTAGCTAACCATACCAAAGCTCCAATGATTATCGACTTTTATTATTATTTTGGTGACCTTCATCGCACATACAAAGTGAAACGTTTTACTGCACTTTTTATATAGGTTTTTTATGCATAACAGGCCGCAATCGCACCTGGTGTCAAGTGAGATGCAGTCTAGGATGGTACATATCTGCTTAGATATTTAACGTATTCTAATCCTACCCTTCGTTTCTTTACAGAAACCGGCTAGAGAGCAATGCTGAGCACTGGTCAGCTTTATTGCTGTCGCTCCGGGAGCTGACGGAGTGGGTCATCAGGAAGGAGACCGAGCTCAATGCGCTTGCGCCGCCTCGAGGAGACCTGCCCGCGCTGCTCAAACAGCAGGTAAGATTAATATTTTAAACTAAAGCCTGGTCCGTGAGCACGTAGAATTTTGTCCAATGACCCCAAGCTACCCATTCTTATCGCTCGCGCGTAATTATGTTGCTGTCGCGCTCGCACACTCACTGCGGGCGCCCGTCGCACAGTCGCGACAGCAATATAATTACGCGCGAGCGATAAGGATGGGTAGCTTGGGGTCATTGGACAAAATTCTACGTGCTCACGGACCAGGCTTTAGTATGTTGCATTTTCACTAAAAATTATCACTATCACGGGATCTTGCAACACAAAAAACACTTTTATATCTGTAAACAGATATTTACCCTGCCGCGGTTTCAACTCGGTTGCACGAGTCATGGTAAATAACCGTTATAAAAGTTTCTTGTATCGTTATGTAAAATCTGTCGCATCTCACGCAGAATCTTATTTATAAACTCAGGTGGCGTAGTGGTTCTAATCATTTTATTGTAACAAAAAAAATACATTTTATTAATTCTATACTAGCTTTATTACTTGTAAATTGTGTATTTCGCATCGTGTTGTCCATTCAACAAACTCCATGACGGGTGAAATCACGTCCAATGTCCAATTAAACGCGTACTGCTGATGCGATGTATCGGTGACGTCACAAATGCGTAATTTAATTCCAAATGTGTCGCTTAGTGTGAATGGTGAACTAAAATGGAGATAGAACAATTTTTTGTAGTACCTATTTTCCACTTTTTTAAAGGCCTTTATCCAATACCATTCTTCTTCTTCCTTCATAAATCACATTGGTGACAAAAAACAACATTAAAAGCCTGAAAAACTAAACGAAAGCTCGATATACTTAATGAGTATTTTTTTCATCGTAGACTCAGGTTACAAGAACCTTATACAAATTAGTTTCCTGTAGAGGACTCAAAAGTAATTAGATTTTAGAACACTAATCAAAATACGCGTATGTTCATAAAAGTGAAAAACAAAAACCAATACGACATGAAGGAGCCATCGACAGATGTAACCTCAGATCATAGAATTCTATGATCTGAGGATGTAACTCAATCACCTCGTAAAATTAAAGAAAGAACAACGTAAAATAATTTCACCTGTAGCATTTTTAACGTTCGAATTCCGTTGCCAAAAATATGTCGAATATCATTCAACACATCTTTGCAAAAAACATTAATTGCAACTCGCACCGCGCAAGAAATGAGCCGCCATATTACTACGTTCGCGCCATTTCGATTGTCACACCGCAAAATGGCGGCCGCGAATGCGACAAAAACAGGATGTATTGTTGTCAATTCAACATTAAATGTAAATTGTTCTTCTCCTTCACCCAAAATATGGTCTGATTTTGATGAAACTTTATAATGATGTTGCGGGTGTACATGGGCGACGGCAATTGCTTACCATCAGGTGATCCGTCTGCTCGTTTGCCTCCTATCACATAAAAAAAAAAAAAAAAATACGTGAGGTAGCACATAGGCTAGGTACCTTTTATAGAAATTGCTATGACTCACTACTACTTCCAAATCTATTTATTTACTACTTCCAAATCTTTCAAGTAATCTCAGGTTTACAAGGCATTATTAAGTAGGTATTAGTTGTACCCATCAGTACCTAATGTTACTTTTTTTTTATCCACAACGAGGAAGCTCTTGGCCTGTATCTCACCTGATGGTAAGTGATGATCAGGCCGATTTTATGTACGAGTACCAACAATCATACTATGGTTTCTTATAACGGTTATCCCGACACCCTGTATACTTGCGGTGCGTTTGAGCCATTTCTCGTAAAGTTAATTAATATGACAGAGCGTGTGTTCGCAAATACACGGGACTAATCGCACGGATTTACATTCGTCGAGGAAGTTGTGGCTTATAAATAACAATTAAATTAAGTGCGGTAGGTCTATTATATTTTTGTAACTGTCTGATGTCCTACCGTTTTGTAGAATTTCTCAATCAATAAATCATTCTTATGCCTAAAATGCCGTTTTATCTTAAGAGTTAAGGTTAATGACTAGAAAATGTCATCAATTCAGTTTGCATTTTTTTGTTGAGATTGTACAAGACTTTACAGTGATGATATTATTAGTGGACCAAGTAAATAAATAAATAAATGATGCGTTCATCTTTAGAAAATTTACTTTGTCTTAGCAGAAATTTGAATCTGCTACTCGTATAACAATCAAACATAATATCTTAGTTAATCATTACTCCATTTCCCAGCAAGATATAGAAGCAGCCATGTTTTCCCTACTTCCATGAGCCTACTGTGTTACATTTTGGAAATAAATAGCTCTCGAATGAGATTAAAGTCACCAAGATGCAAAAGTAAATGAATTTCGACGGAACTTCAAAGGGCGTTTGATGCGCAACTCATCTCATCCCTTCAATGTTAACAATGGTATATAAAATGTAATGTATAGACATTATTTATATTAATATTGACATAGTACGTACGTACATAGTACATACCTAATGTGCCAAGAGTTTTCCTTTTCTGGATAAATAAGAAAAGTTTCATTAATCCAAATGGTAAGACTGTTGGATTCTGTAACGGTCCAGGGTTTGATCCCCAGATGGGCCAAAGATAAATATCATCCTGTATTCCGATGTCACGTTAATTTAGAATATTTACTGTGTGACTGCATTTAAAAAATACGTTTTAAAACGTAATGAACGAACTTGTTTCTCTATATTCAATTCACGTATAAAAGTTTTACCGTAATGGTTTTTCCAGTGACTGATAAAAGTTTCAGGTAGTTTTTGTTCATTTTATCTCTACCCGAGAATGAAACCAAAACTCGTAGTTTATCTGACAGATATCCTAGATACGCGTAAGTTCCTATTTCGCTATCAGATACCTACTTTAACAGCTAGTGGAGGTGGCCCTTAAATTCCCATTATTATCGTTGCCTCAAGTGTGGTATTAAAGGTTTTACCTTTGAACTCCAACTTTTGATTCAATTTGTGCCCTCCCGAGCCTCCTCCGGGAGTGCCCCGGTCTTTGTTGACTCGGTAATTGTTATTAGGAAAATGTACAGCCAAAACGAAGGCCCTTGGCTTTGAGTTAAAAAACCTTTTTTCAACTGGAAATCCAATTGGAATGAACTGATGTCGTCACGAAATAGCCGTGGGTAAGGAAGAGTAATAAAAAATATCTTGTAAGCTGTAACGCTGTAACAACAAACGAAACATTTGAAAATTAAAATTTATCAATTAACTTTTATCTAACCTTTTTGAAATATTAATATTTTTGGATGTAAATGATAAATGGTGTTAAAAAATATTTTGATATCGCGAGCTAAGTAAGCAGTGCCATCTAGTTTTCAAAAAGGAGTTAACATTTAGCCCTAAAAGCATATTCAAGGCGCCAGCTCAAACAGATCACTTGCAGCCTGCTCGTAAATGGTTTCATAGATTTTAAGATAAGATAGGATAAGATAAACTTTATTTGACACAAAATGAAATTTTAGTATTATAACATGACAGCTTAAATTATCATGTAAGGGTGACCAAACACTTTTTGCATACTTTGAAGTAGACACTAAAGATCATGTTACATTGTTCCAGGATGACCACAGAGCGTTCAGGAGACAGCTGGAAGACAAGCGGCCAGTTGTCGAGAGCAACCTCCTCAGTGGAAGACAATACATCGCCAACGAACCCCCCCTCTCGGATACTAGTGATACGGAACGTGAGTTTTTGTACATTTTGTTTTAGGCAGTAGAAGCCATAGATATCACCATCATTTCGGCCACAGGACGTCCACTACTGGTGGGAAAGAAGGGCGGGATTTGTAACGTACGTCGACACCGCTCATAAGATTGAACTACATGTAGTGTCTTGTTTGCTTAGTATCCTGAATATTCCTGAATAAGCAACTTTTAGTTTCATTTCATTATAATTATTTATAGTGTCCATAGAAATTCCTATGTTAGATCGTTTCATCCACGAAGACGCGCCCCACCAATTTTTGGTCGAGGGAAGCGCGGGGTGCGGGATCCGAGCGTCATTATTGTAGTGTTTTATTTAATTTATCACTCATAGTGGGGCGCTTCTTCGTAGATGAAACGATCTTGTATAAATCTGTCATTCATCATTCATTAAAAAATCAACTATAATGGCTATGAGATCTGTCTGCCTGCAGTCATGGTATTCAATCTTGTAAAATAGTGGAACCTTTCGTGTGTGACCCGACTCGCACTTGACCATTTCGTGTGCTGATCAAATCCCCTAAAAAGGAATACGAGTGTAACTTTGATCACATGGCAGTCAAAGAACTGTGATACCGGCATAGGTTTCCAATCTCGCCGCCAATCCGGCAGAGAATGCGAACCTTTTTATTATGGCACCCGGTGCCCTGCGCGCTGGAACACAAAAAGATGATATACGTTTCAATGGGATTCTATGGGGGCAGGTAATGTAATCAAATGTGAAGTGTAAGACAACATGGATGTACAATAATACGTAGTTACTAATTAGAAAGAAAAGGGTAGATAATAGTAAATGTAAGTACCTAGGATGTTTGATGTCCCATTTTAAATATTTTTATGCTTTAGTAATCAAATCGTAGTTCCTATGTGGTAGAGACAACATCAATTATGTGTGTCGGATTTAATGTATTTTAAATCTATCTGTCTATCTATTATATCTGCGTAATATCTGCCAATTGAGTGGTCATGATTCTGTTTTTTAATGAAAAAAATTTTGTCTAAAAGATATTTCACAGTGAATTTCATTTACACTTACAAAGACCCCAAATAAACTTTCGTCCTACACAGACTTATAAAGAGTCACATTAACATGTCTACAATCACTCCTAAATCCTATGTCACATACTCGTAATTTCGTTACATAACGTTAAAATAAAACCGCACACTCAGCGAACCATTTTCTAGTTCTTAATCAAGCGAGTCAAGTTCCAAAGAGGGATTAATTAAGATTGGTACAAAATCTTGCAGTGTCTAACACCGAGATCTGTCGAGGTTTCTTTTGAAGCTTCATAAGAAGAATCTCTTTAACGACTGTGTATTGAAAATTTAGATCACAAGAGTATTTAAAATTCTCCGAGAGTTAGTAATACTTAGTCGCATTTATACTAGCGGCTTCGCATGGGTGCTAAGTATACATATAAACATTCCTCTTAAATCACTCTTCAAAATCAGTTGCGTAGTTTTAAAGATCTAAGCATACATAGGGACAGACAGCGGAAAGCTACTTTGTTTTATACTATGTAGTGATAAAGCAATAACAAGATCATTTGTCAAATCGCCACACTTTTTCGCTTGACTATCGATGCTTTTTTGAATCAAAGTAAAAAAAAAGTCAAAAAACGCTTGACCAACGACACAATTATCATATTTGAGCTGTGGTACCTTACATATTTTTGTGACGATCTGGATATTTTAATAAATAACATATAATTTTTCATTTACGACGAATTTGCTCATCGCCTTTGTGGCAGATCAACCTAACCTAACCTAACCTACCTTCTGAGTTATTGTACCAAATTCCCAGCATATGACGTAGCTACCTGCCTCTACATTCTACATATGAGCAACCAGGCAGATATGCGAGTCAGCACACGCCTGCCGTCTGTCTGCTAAGCCGATTACACGTTCTGAATGGTGTTAGGGGTACCTCAAGTGTTGATAAATGCCATGGGATTGTACAGTGTACACGTGTAGGCAGATTACTACAGTTGGCCTAAGATGCGCGCCGCGATAAGCTGTTATCACGCCATTTTATCGATTTTGCCCATACATATTTTGACGTCGATAAAAGTTATCACGGCGCGCATCTTAGGCCTACTGGTATATTGATGCTAAGGGAACCGAAGGAGAACTGTACGTTTTTAAAAAAGGCAGACGATTATTTGGCAACCCTTCTCAGCACTTGCCAAATGTTTGTCTCGAAGCGCTGGTAGGGCAAAAAAAGAATGAGACATGCATAGGCTCCTTAAGAGCATTTAATTTTGACGATTTGTAAGTACTAATTTAATCTGGGGGCACGGCAGTGCCCCCACCAAGTCGAGCAAAAAAGCGGCACGGCCGTACCATCCTTTTCTCGAAGCAATTCAGGCCATTTTCGACTGCCTGTAACTTCGTTGTGGATAAAACTAGAAGGCTGAATTTTCATTAGCTATGCAGGCATTGTAAAGACACGGTATATTTAAAATTTCATTCAATTTGAACCAGTAGTTTAAGAATTATAACGGGTCAAAGTTACTTAATTTTGTCACTCACTGACTCACTGACTGACTCACTGACTCACTCACTGACTCACCGATCATCAAAACTCTAAGGCACTTCTAGCAGACCTAGAAGCTTCAAATTTGGAATATAAGTAGTGTTTGGTGTATGAATCAAGGAAAAACTAAAATATTTGGGGGCACGGTAGTGCAACCGCCAAGTCGAGTAAAATTTTTCAATTTCGGTCCAGTTTTCTAGATACATAACTGCTGTCTACAAAATACAAAAAGAAATGAGATCCCATCAAAAACAATACTTGTCAAAAAAACCAAGTCTCGCAACTCAGTTGTTCTACGGTAAAAAGTTGTGAGATCCATGTAATACCAAGTCCAGGCCAGGAAATCTTTAACGTTTTACATAAATATATTGACTTGGCCATCGCATGAAAACACGTGTAAATTAAATTATTTAGTGCGATGGCCAAGTCAATAATTTATGTAAAACGTTAAAGATTTCCTGGCCTGGACTTGGTATTACATGGATCTCACAACTTTTTACCGTAGAACAACTGAGTTGCGAGACTTGGTTTTTTTGACAAGTATTGTTTTTGATGGGATTAGTCTAACTAAACAAATAAAGATCATTTTGATTTTGAATGTCAATAAGCATTAGGAATGGTGATCTAAAGGCTCGTTTTATGCATAAAATAAAATTTACTTAAAGAAATAGAAAAAACTTTATTGAGTCAGTTCATTTTAAGTTTTTTTGAACTGCTTTTTGATGCTGAAACTTTAAACTGAAATCTTTATTCTTTTACTTGCTTTGACCTTATCCAAGGGACATTATTATAGGTCTGAAAGTGTATTCCATAGATTTGTAAACACTACACATCGCTATTATTCTACACTCAGTGGAACCATTACAGTCCTTAACAATACGAACAAATAGTGGCCCCGTTTCCATCAAACGCCCAAAACAAGGAGCATCTGAAGCGTGGTTTACAATCAAGCGCTGCAGCGGAACAAAGCGCTGCAATCCAGCGGCCGGTAATTGCAAATCTCGGACTGATCGCGTCGATCGTAATGGGATTACAGCGAATGAAGCGATGATTCCGATTTGCAACAGTTCTGGAAATGGGGCATTGGCACACCTTTGTACAGTCAGCGTCAAATACATAGTTTGTTGGGTAACAAAAAAGTTCGCAACAAGTCTTTGTTACTTGGAATAAGGTTGTGTTTCACTTTTTGGCTACTCTGGGTGTCACGAACTATATTTTGACGCTGACTGTACTCCGTCAAAACTACAACTGCTTACAGGGTTCTTTCGAATTCGTTTTAATATATTTTGACGCTGACTGTACTCCGTCAAAACTACAACTGCTTACAGGGTTCTTTCGAATTCGTTTTAAGCAGGGCGTTATTTTTATTCCAACACATTTTCATAATATAGTTTCCACAATAATATTATGTCGTCTCAACTTCTAAAAAAAACTCATTTATTTTCTGCATTTATAGGCTTTTAAAAAGCGCTTAACACGTTGGCGTTTTTAGTGATATGAACGTGTAAATCGATAATAATTTAGACTTAATTTTGTTATGTCAATCCTGGAATTTGTTTGTTGCGAAAATATTTCGGAAAATTCCTTTGAAACTACGAATAAAAGCATACTAAGCATTCTTGAAACTATTCTACTTAAACCGGGAATTCCTGTGAAAGGAAGTAACGTTGTAATTATTAAATTCCCGCTTTTTTCGCAACACTTCCTGCAGGTTCCGCTTACAGTTCGCGCTAGTTTTAGTTGGGTTTGTGGCTGAATAGTTCGTTGTTTGTGCTACAAACTATTCACAACTATTTTTAAAACGGTGAAATTAAATTTTCTATTTCTAACTACATTATAAAAGCTTTTAGAGCAGTTTTAGCATACAACGAATACAAACATTGTTACTGATACGAGTATATCTGTGACACTTGGTCTCGTGAAAAATAAAATCTCGTAAAATTGCGGTTTATTTATTTATTTATTTATTTATAGGTACAACAACAGAATACAATCTCAAACATTTTTATAGAATAACATTAGTTTTTTTGCATTCAAATTGAATTCCTATAAATGTTGCACACAACGTTTACATAGAATAGATACAATTAAAAGAAAGGGGTATCGATGCAGAGATATTACAATTTAATCATCATTATGCACCTACCCACATCAATGCTAGGCTACAAAGTTTTGCGGCATAAACGGCTGTATCTTTCGATTGCGTTGGCTTAGAAATTTGTTTTTTTCACAGCTCCATGGGACAGTAGATCTGAGTATCTATATCTATATTATAAAAGAAAGTCGTGTTAGTTACTCCACTTATAACTCAAGATCGGCTGAACCGATTTAGCTGAAAATTGTCAGGGAGGTAGTTTAGAGCCAGGAGAAGGACATAGGATACTTTTTATCCCGTTATTTATTGCCATTAAGGCGGAACAAAGTTCGCCGGGTCAGCTAGTTTGGTATAAATTTTAGTTTGATACCTCCACGCGTTCCTGAGAAAAAGGGTCTTGACAGACGGATGGACGGACATCGAAGTGATCCTGTAAGGGTTCCGGACGAAATGATAGACGTAATTCCACTATAGGCCTTATGCACCAGAAGGGTGCAAACCAACGATCTAGCCATTTTACTGGACTGTAACTCATTGTATTACGTTTAAATAAAGCCAATATCTAACCAGCTCTTTCTTCGCAGAAAACCGCGAGAATGAAGGCGACTCCCGCGGCTACCGGTCAGCTGAGGAGCAGGCGAGGGAACTGGCCCGCTCCATCAGGAGGGAAGTGGCTAAACTGGCTGACAAGTGGAACACCCTGGTGGACCGAAGTGACGCCTGGGGACGGTGCCTCGACGACGCTGTACAGGTCAGTCCTAGACTAGTCTTCTTGGAGATATTTACAGAACGATTGCTTTTACAGCAGAGTAGAGGTAGATTGTGAGCAGTGAGCACCCCTTACTCTTTCCGTAAGAACTTCTTCCCTTCGTAAGATACAACTAAGGGACAAATTAATGCGAACATCAAGCCTCCTTAACCTGTCCAACGTAGGGACTTTAGGCCAAATCATTTTGTTTCCGGTAAATTCGAGAAGATTGTAGTAATCCTGCATTATAAAAGTTTGAAATAATATAGGTACTGTCAATGCAGACTTCAGTCAATTATTTGTTAAACCAGTTCCAATTAGTTTTCAAGAAATCAACGCGCTGGATTTCACACACCTTCTAAACCTTTTAAATCTAACGTCAAAGCCGTGATTGCTCTTTTCTCACAAACAAATTGCATTTCGCTGCACCAATTCTTCGCTCAAAAACGTGTTTCAGAACAAGCGTGTTATAAGAAGCTATCTAAGCGCACAATTAGTCTGAAGTCAACATTGAGCTGAGCGAGCGCGAACAATGCTCGCTCTGCTTTTGTGCGCGAGCGTGCAGCGTGACGCGAATCAGGGTAGGGTCGGTTCACACAGAAGACAAGAGCTATGGGACTATTCCCACCTCTCGTTCCCACCGCTGCAACTCCTGTGTAGCCAGGATCTACAGCTTGACCGCCAATAAAAACCCAACCGACAGACAACTTCAAGACGACAAGAGCTAGTGAAATGCCGACATACGAGTAATGTTAGTTACCCTTTGTATAGTGATGGCACATAAACTAAACACTAAAACTCTAATGCAGTTCGAATAGGTACGATTTTGCAGTAAAACTGTAGGTATACTTAGTCGAAAGTGCTGTTGACTTAATTAACATTACACAAAGTTTATTAAAAGAATAGTAGGTATGTCAAGGGTTTCGTTTCGGTAGACAGAAAGAAAGTATTTATCTTATTATTATCTACTATATTGGAATCTTAAAAACTTCTTCAAAAAAATGTAATTAACTTTCAATAAGATTTTAAGAATAACATTATTACTTGTGATACTACCATAGTTCTTTTTTTTTCATGTTTGGTGTGGTTTACGTTTATCATATCACAACATCTTTCTCTATTGTCATTCCGCTCTGTGTGAATCGTTCCTAACATGTACTTAGGTTGAGCTTTTCAGATCTGTATTTAGTTAGCACTGTAGTGTATGTCTGACTTATGATGTTAGAGTTCAAACGTGCGCTAATGTGTATTAAACTGGGAGCTTTTATGTAGCTTTTAGAGCTTTAGGAGTTATCCATTTGGAGAGTAACATAAGATCTGATTAAAGGACAAAATGACCTAAGACATAAGAAGCAGCATGTTGGTCAGACTATTATAGCGTTTGCCGCTCTTCTACACTAATATTATAAAGAGAAAAGATTTAATTGTTTGTTTGTATTGAATAAGCTTCAAAACCACTGGACAGATTTGATGAAAAATTACTTCACCATTAGAATCCTACATTATTTTATAACTAGATTACACGTTGATCCCGTTTAACCCCCTTAGGGGTTGAATTTTAGAAAATCGTCCCGTCTTAGTGACCTACATTCTGAAAGGAACCCCCATACAAAATTTGAGGCTCCTAGCACTTGTAGTTTCTGAGATTTCGTGATGAGTGAGTCAGTCAATCAGTGACCTTTCGCTTTTATAGATAGATAGATGAACATAGGCGGTACGAAGTTTGCCGGGTCAACTAGAGATACAATTAGTCCCAGATTCTGTCCCAGGCCCATCAAAGTATGCTTTCTAGTTAGTTAGAAACGTGACATCATCTATTTCAACTTTGTCACTACAACTGAAACCGCGATTATGTATTTTTTTACTGCATGAGCTTGAGTCATAATCTTACAGCTGTGCAAACGGTCTATAGCGAAGCGAACTTGATCAAAAGATGCCTGTTTACTCGTACATTAGAAGCTTTAGAATTCAGGGAATTCAGGAACCTAGGTCTATTTATTTACTAAGGACCTTCTTCTTGTCGTGTCGACAACAAACCTACACAGCGTCGGCCCCAAACTCCGCCACAAGAATGGCGTTGTCAGTAGCCTTCATTAAATCTTCCTGCGTGCAGTTGTTTGGGCACGCAGGGCACGACATCATGTGCTTCGTCGATTGGGGAACAAAACCACTCCTGCACTCCAAGTTTGAGCCATCCAAGAATATCAACAGCTTACAGATTTCAATGTAACTAGAGAGTTATCTATCTTATACTTGCCCTTATATTCTATCTTTTACTTACTTGCAAATATCAGTTAAAAGCGCGACCAAAACAAAGTATCGCTCATCGCTAGCGAAGCAACTCTACCATTGTGCATTGTGACGATTGCATCAGCTAATGGGGACAGTCGCATTGCATTACGAGTACTGTGCAATATCAGCGA
Source organism: Ostrinia furnacalis (assembly GCF_004193835.3). Classification (NCBI taxonomy): domain Eukaryota; kingdom Metazoa; phylum Arthropoda; class Insecta; order Lepidoptera; family Crambidae; genus Ostrinia; species Ostrinia furnacalis. The sequence goes on from NW_021131650.1 coordinate 209,525, forward strand.
TATTACAGAACATTACTGGAAACGATCAATAAATTAAAAAGGTACGAGTAAAATCTTATTCAAGTAGCTTTCTATGCAAAACTTTTTTTTCAATAACTATGTTTTCAAAGTAATCTTAATTGTTAAAGTTATAAAACAGTTTAGAATTTTAATTGCTTTGAAATTGAAAACCAAAATAGGAAGGAATTTTGACAGCTCAAAAAAGTAGTTACGAAGGTAATAATTGTGGTGTCAAAAATATACCCTAATGTGTGAAAAAAATGTAGAACTATCATCGATCAAAATCGATTTCAGTATTTTCAGAGAAGTGAATTAAATATCTTTGGACAATCTCACACAGCGCCATCTAGCCCCAAAGTAAGCAATTATATGCTTGTGTTATGGGTGCTAGCTTAACGGATATACTACTTATATACTTTTTTTTTTAAATACATACATATTATACATAGTAACAACACCCAGACCCGTCACAGAAATTAAAATTCATCATTTAAATTTCTGCCCGGCCGGGAATCGAACCCGGGACCTCTCGGCATAGTAGTCCGTTCTGAACCACTACACCAAACGGCCGTCATCATTTTTTAACATTGAATTATCAATGAACTAAATAAGTTTACCAGGTACTATTTTAAAGTCTTCTATTATGACGTTCATATATTTGTATTTTTCGTTCTCGTTTCAGTCAAATAACTTCCACTGATGGAAAATACCTCTTCCAAAAATTTCCATAACTTCATTTAATATTGTGTAACCTGCCCTAGTAGAAGGGTAGTAACAAAAAGGAAATTAAACAATAAAAAACTAAACATTTACAACAAAGGTTTATTAAATCTAATTTACGAAGGTTCAGGTAGTGGGTCAATAATTGGCAACCGAGCGACACAAAGTCCCAGAAATAATCAAGGCCACGGTACTGATCTTCCGATTTCCGGTAGGCGTAAAACTGTTCTCGGTGGCAGCCCAGGTCCACCAGGCTTGATTATCCAAGGCAGCAATCTTGCCCCAAACTTCCACGGAGAGAAGTGTTTGAAACCCGGAACGGGGACCCTGGAATTCCGATACGGACAATTTTAGCAAAGTCCGATTTCGTACTTATGACTGCGACATCAGACCGGAAGCGGCGAGAAGCGGATCAGATGAAATGATTATTGCAAAAAATAGTTAATACTGATGAGGCAGTCACAAGAATCATTCTTAATCTAGATTTAAGCACTAAAAACACGATTAATGAAGATTAACTCCAAAGCATCGGTAAATAATTATCCATTATTTATAAAATGAGTTCCATATTTATAAAACAATATCTAATGCAATATGAATTGCTTAGCACATTAATTTGTTGTATGGAAAATAAAAGTAAAGGAAACGTAATAAAATTAGGTTACAATTGTTAGCCTTAGAATGGAATAGAAATGTGTGAAATGAAATGAAAGTTACTTTTAATTGGCAATAACATGAATGGCCAGCGAATTCCTTGCTTTCGGATACAAACTAACATTGTGGACATAGCATGAATGGCTTCGTAAGTGGCTTCAATTGGAGCCTCGCTTATTGATTGAGGAATTCCTTTGACTTTCATCTTGCCTTGATTACTCGAGGTTTCACTTTGTTGCGTCCTGGAAACGAGAGCTTTATATTCTTGAGTTTTTAAGTAAATAAAGTCCTTAAGGGCTTTTGCCTTGATGTTTGAAAGTTGTTTTCAGTGCTAGATTTCAATTTCAGCAGAGGACAGTTGAAATCACATTAAAAACAAAATAGGGTTGAACGTAAAATCAACTTACATAAAGAAAAGCTCCCTTTATGATATGAATTAGGTACACCATGGGCTGATTTTTCAGCCGTCGGATAATTTTTGTCTCAGGAATAAAATTGTCATTTCAACATTTTTCCCACATAGAAACTACTGTGTAGAAACTGTCAATATGCCAATTTTATTCGTCAATAAAAAATATACGATGATTAAAAAATCAGCCCCAAATCAACATATTATTACCTTTCATATATTAAAATAACAAATTGGCACTTCCAGATATTCTTTATCCAAAGCTATTAAGGTACATTTCAGCGTGATTAGCCAACAATCAGGTCGCGGGCGTGATCCACACGCGACGGTAGGCATTAATCGGCTGCGCCTGGGCATGTGTCCCGCTTCATTTGCCATAGATTAAACACGGACAGAGGGTGTAAAATATGGAGTAAAGTACCTAACATGCCCACAATGCGATGCGGATGTTATTGTGGTTTTTATGCAGAAGCTAACAATGTTACGTTACTGTGTTAGTTTTTCTAAGATGTTTAGAGTATTGAACAAACCACCAGCCACCATTGGACACAGGTTTTGCCCTAGTGCATGTTAGCGAATCCAAACCCACACTATTCTTCTTGCGTTATCCATTATTGATTCTAATGTAGGTAAGTGGGAAAAGTCTAGTGCCTATTTAAGATTATCATTTTATTTTATGCTGATCAAAAAGAGCTTTTCATACTCTTGGAGGACGGTAGATCAATTCTTCTCATGAATGAAACACAGACTTAACTTTCATATTTAGTTAGTGCCTCATTTACAATACAATTTATCATTTAGCACCAAAAGCGCGCGCGTCTCTCTATTCTAACGTTTTTTTTTTGCGTGACATTGACATGTCAATGTCACTATGACAACAGCTCATTGGCAATAACGATACCGTTATTTTAACATTTTAGATTTTTCACAATTAATAATACGTAAGAGATACTTCTAAATGTAGGTACATTATCATCATATGCAAGAATGGATTTTGTCTCATCTGTATTTCATACTCTTTGGCAGTCCCTAATGGAAGCTTGCGCACGCACTTTTGCCATAGAATAAATCCTTTATTGAGTTGTTAGCCTCTTTCATGACAACCGGACATCCGGAATCCGGGGATTTGTGATGTTTAGGATGGAGAGATATAGTGAATGCGTTTACGATAACTTACTCAAGAAAATAGCTGTGAACAGACTTCATAGAGGTGGACTCTTACCTCATAATATGTAAATTATAAGAGAATTTATCTGTCTCAAATCATTTCCATCAGGTGAAGAAAAAAATCTGAATCCTCTCTGAAATTACATTTAAAAAAGTACTAACCAAATCTGTACTTATTTATTTACCGACACTGTTATGCATTTATTTTATTGAACAAAGCTCAAAGGTTGAAGAACAATGCCTATAATTAATTATCATGTGTTTGTCCAAACATACAAAACATTAATTAAACTATTTACACAGATTACATAAGTACACGAACAGGCGTCGGTTCAAAGGCGTTGGACAAATATAACTCGAACTATTTTAATTACTGGACGAGCACTTCGCAAACTTTGGAATGGTGGTCGCACACACGTTTAGTATATCACCCGAGCCGTGTACAGTCAGCCTCAAATAGTTTACGACACCCAAAGTGGCCAAAAAGTTATTTAACACGACTTTATTCAATTTTTTTTAAACTTGAAAAAATATAATTTCATAAGGTGGGAATCGAACCCATGACCTTTACGACCACGACCACGATCGAGAGGCGACTTTTACGCCAGATTTTTTTGAATAATTTATTCCAATTGTAACTAAGACATGTTGCGAAACTTATTGGCTACTTTGGGTGTCACGAAATATTTGATGTACAGTCAGCGTCATAATGTTAAAAAAATATTGATAAGAACTTGCCTTTGACTCAGCCTTGGAGTTAAATTTTTAAAAGGACTAAATATGGCATACGATTTATTTATTCGATTTTCTTTTTCTGCTTTAAATTCCTAAATAATACAATCATCATTATCATCATCATCATCATTTCAGCCACAGGACGTCCACTGCTGAACATAGGCCTCCCCCAATGCTTTCCATGTTGATCGATTGTCCGATTGATTGATTGATTGATTGTTGATTCCGGAAAATAATACATTCCTTTAATGAAAATACTAACTCAATTATGTCAACTGAGTTTTCAAGAAATGTATACATGCACACTAATCTCTCGTTCACTTTTTTATGGAGCGGACTGTACGTCTGAAAACTGCGGTTATGTTTGTTAGTTTCTAAGTTTTCAGATGAAACCTGGGACTTAGTTTGCACTTACCCTCATGAATAAACTGGCACTTTTCGACAATAACTTCCAGGGTGACATTAAAGTTATTGTAATCCGTTTAGTAGGTACTTTAATCATTATGTACTTACTTAAAGCCGATATCGTGTGTATGATGAGGAACGCATGCCTAAGGCGGTAAAATCACCTATTAAGTAGGTCTTAAAATAGCAAACACGCATTAAAAGTCACTTTTAATAGTTGTTTTTATTTGGCTTTAGACATTTTATGGTGGAACCAGCCGGATTTCCAAAAATAAATAACTAAGTATCTCTCCGTACTTGGGAGGTAAATTAGAAGTTAGTTTGACTGATCTTTATGTCTGACATTACAATGGTTGTTTTGTACCTAATCTTCTTCTTCTTTTCGTGTCGACAACAAACCTACACAGTGTCAACCCAAAACTCCGCCACAAGAGTGGCGTATGTACCTAATTTAAAGTCCTCTTAGATATGAAAGAAGAATAAATAGGCCGACAAAGGTGCCTGAGTTTTTTCCGCCACTTCTTCTCAGCACCAGCTTATGTTGTCCCGAAGTAGTGGTAGGGCAAGCTGTATTTGGGACGTGTATAAGCGCCCTGGAATGGGCCTAAGTACTGAATAAATGTTTTGATTTTATTTGATATACTTATCGAAAACAGGAAAGTTTTCTCTTCAGATAATAACGAAATAGAAAAGCACTTGTTTTATAAAGAGTCTAAACAAATGAGTATTTTCCCACGACATTATTCTTTCCCGGAAAACATCGGAAAAAGAATGTGTTACGGAATATCGATACGATTGCTTTGCATTCGTCGATAACAATGCAGCCGAGTTCGTTATCGAGTCGTTATGCGACCACTTGCAATGAGAGCTAGTGATGGGATCGTCCACTCGATATCGACAAAATACTAAAAATGAATCAATAAATTGTTATCATTAAATCAAATCAAATCAATCAAATTTCAAATCAAAACAAAAAATTGTTCGTTCAATTTTGACCAACATTTTGAAAAAAAAAATAGGTAGCACTTAAGAGGCACTTATCTCCTCCTTATCTTTTGGGCCCTACCAGCGTTTCGATTAACACAGATTACTCAGCAGACACTGCCTAGAAAAACTTGTGCTATCGCGATACAAGTGTACAGAGCACTGACAAACAAGTAAATATTTTTATGGGTGACTTATCGTTTGAAAAAATACAGGAAGCCGTGAGAAGTGTTGCGTTAGAAAACGCCCTATATCATACACAGCCAGCAAGACCTTCAGTGACTTTGACCTTCACTATCTCCAACCAGTGAAACCCAAAAACTCCCATCTCCCATATTTCAAGACAAACGGTACTCCACTTCGTTTTTACATCCATTATATCGAATCCATCGTGGAAGCATCGACGTCCTCCCACCACTACATAAAAGATTCACGGTGGTTAGGCCCCAACCTCGTTAGTGCCGCCGCAATCCGTCCGGGGCTTCCCCTTTTTATATTATGTGTTACTCCCACAACACTTGATACACCCAGGCGCTGTCTTACTCGCATAATCCCAATTGAAGAGGAAATTGAATACGAAAAAGCTTTTATTTAGGCATATGATAAAACTACTCCTGAAGGCGCTTTGCCTGAGGAGTTACAGGACTAGCGCATAAGAGTCAACGCCTGAGAATCGCCACGGGAGGTGACATTGACATATTACAGACAGAGCATTCAAATCTGAAAGAGATCTGAAGTCTCACTGATGTTTGACGTTTCAGAAACGTTTTGGTAGGCTTTCTTAACACATTACGTGCCCACTAGGTGGACTGACGATCTGGTGAAGCACCTGGATGCGCAGGACCGGTCGTTAAATCCTTTAAGAGGCCTTTGTCAGCAGTAGGTAGATGTCATTTGGCTAAGCCTAGGCGTAGACCACCGACTTTTAGTTGGCCGATAGTTGAATCGGGCTGTTGATCAGTATGAAAGTGCACACACTACACCGATTTAGTATCGGCCGATTCTTCATACAAATTAGAATCATGCAGTTGTTTCCTCACCATGATTAGCCCGGGTTTGACGCAAAATCGTCCCATTCGCATCCGGTCCCATTCGCACTCAATCCCATTCACATTCGCAGAATGGTCACACTCACTCTACCATTTTTGAAATAATAGTTCAACTTGATCAACCCCATCATTCTAAGCCGAATATCCTTCCCGCACTCGCACTGATCGTCGTTTATCTTTTTGCTTTTCACACGGATATTTGTGCACCCGAAAACATCGATGGTTTTAAACGTAAATTCTTTTCCCGTATATTTTCGTGCGTAACAGGATCATACATCGCATTTGCCCCATCGCATTTGCCCCATATTGATTCTAATGTAGGTAAGTGGGAAAAGTCCAGTGCCTATTTAAGATTATCATTTTATTTTATGCTGATCAAAAAGAGCTTTTCATACTCTTGGAGGACGGTAGATCAATTCTTCTCATGAATGAAACACAGACTTAACTTTCATATTTAGTTAGTGCCTCATTTACAATACAATTTATCATTTAGCACCAAAAGCGCGCGCGCCTCTCTATTCTAACGTTTTTTTTTTTGCGTGACATTGACATGTCAATGTCACTATGACAACAGCTCATTGGCAATAACGATACCGTTATTTTAACATTTTAAATTTTTCACAATTAATAATACGTAAGAGATACTTCTAAATGTAGGTACATTATCATCATATGCAAGAATGGATTTTGTCTCATCTGTATTTCATACTCTTTGGCAGTCCCTAATGGAAGCTTGCGCACGCACTTTTGCCATAGAATAAATCCTTTATTGAGTTGTTAGCCTCTTTCATGACAACCGGACATCCGGAATCCGGGGATTTGTGATGTTTAGGATGGAGAGATATAGTGAATGCGTTTACGATAACTTACTCAAGAAAATAGCTGTGAACAGACTTCATAGAGGTGGACTCTTACCTCATAATATGTAAATTATAACAGCATTTATCTTTCTCAAATCATTTCCATCAGGTGAAGAAAAAAATCTGAATCCTCTCTGAAATTACATTTAAAAAAGTACTAACCAAATCTGTACTTATTTATTTACCGACACTGTTATGCATTTATTTTATTGAACAAAGCTCAAAGGTTGAAGAACAATGCCTACAATTAATTATCACATATCCTACTCGTAGTTAATTATGTGTTTGTCCAAACATACAAAACATTAATTAAACTATTTACACAGATTACATAAGTACACGAACAGGCGTCGGTTCAAAGGCGTTGGACAAATATAACTCGAACTATTTTAATTACTGGACGAGCACTTCGCAAACTTTGGAATGGTGGTCGCACACACGCTTAGTATATCACCCGAGCCGTGTACAGTCAGCCTCAAATAGTTTACGACACCCAAAGTGGCCAAAAATTGATTTAACACGACTTTGTTCAATTTTTTTTAAACTTGAAAAAATATAATTTCATAAGGTGGGCATCGAACCCATGACCTTTACGACCACGACCACGATCGAGAGGCGACTTTTACGCCAGATTTTTTTTAAATAATTTATTCCAATTGTAACTAAGACATGTTGCGAAACTTATTGGTTACTTTGGGTGTCACGAAATATTTGAAGTACAGTCAGCGTCATAATGTTAAAAAAATATTGATAAGAACTTGCCTTTGGCTCAGCCTTGGAGTTAAATTTTTAAAAGGCCTTTAAATATGACATATGAGTTATTTATTCGATTTTCTTTTTTTGCTCTAAATTCCTATAATACATTCCTTTAATGAAAATACTAACTCAATTTTATTATGTTAACTGAATCTTCAAGAAAAGTATACATGTACCACTAATCTCTCGTTCACTGGTTTATGGAGCGGACTGTACGTCTGAAAACTGCGGTTATGTTTGTTAGTTTCTAAGTTTTCAGATGGAACCTGGGACTTACTTGCACTTAACCTCATGAATAAACTGGCACTTTTGACAATAACTTCCAGGGTGACATTGAAGTTATTGTAATCCGTTTAGTACTTTAATCATTATGTTATTACTTAAATCCGCTATCGTGTTTAATGCCTTAGCCTAGTGGCTAAATCACTGATCTACAGGTCTTGGAGTCGATTCTCAATTCTCATTGAAAGCCACTTTAATTGTTTTCATTTCTCTTTAGACGTTTTAAGCTGGTACCAGTCTGATTATACAAGAAATAATGATTCTTCGTAACTTCGTAACTTATCCAAAAAAACCAACTCCTGGTTTGGCTGAGTAATAAAAGTAATAAATGTATTGAAGCTGGAAACATAGATTTTTTTGGGATAGATCCTGTTTATTTTGTAACTTTATTGATACCATTTGAAAGAGCTCGTGAACCACTTTCAGGATCATTAACCAGTTTTTCGATATCTTGTATAGATTAGAAATAGGTAATCGAGTGAGATCACTTATCGTTCCCATCCTGTATGCTTAATGAAACCAGGAGATATTCTATTCTGGTAATAACGAAATAGAAAAGCTCTTGTTTTATAAAGAGTCTAAACAAATGAGGATTTTCCCAAGACATTATTCTTTCCCGGAAAACATCGGAAAAAGAATGTGTTACGGTATATCGATACGATTGCTTTGCATTCGTCGATAACAATGCAGCCGAGTTCGTTATCGAGTCGTTATGCGACCACTTGCGATGAGAGCTAGTGATGGGATCGTCCACTCGATATCGACAAAATACTAAAATCAATAAATTGTTATCATTATCACATCAGACATTTAAAGCTTGTGCTATGGCACTATAAATGTAAAGAACACACAGATACTCGTACTTGTGTAAGACAATTAAGCCCGTTTTCACAAACGATGCTTGCTTAAGTGAAGCAGCAAATCGAACGCACAGCGTTGAATAGAGCTCTGTGATTGGTACGTGTGTCACCCTGTGCGTCCACGCGCACTGTGAGACCTCATAGTAATGTTTATGAATACGGGCGTTAGTATTTTATTTATTGTTTTTGGTTTGCCTGATTGTCTAAAAGACAGGACATCGTGAGAAGAGGTACAATAAAAAAATCCGTAGGCCTAACAGTGCGTAACTATGTGAGTTTTATGATAGCTAATACTTATGAATATACTAGACCTTGCCCTGCTTTTGTAAAAAAATAAGATCTTTACAAACCCACAGATTTCCTAGATCCCACATTTCAAGATGTGGAGAAAATACGTGGTACTCTGCATCATGATAGAGTTCTTACATCCATTATATCGAGTCCAAGGTGGAAGCATCGACATCCTCACACCACTATATAAAAGATTCACGGTGGTTAGGCCCCAACCTCGTTAGTGCCGCCGCAATCCGTCCGGGGCTTCCCCTTTTTATATTATGTGTTACTCCCACAACACTTGATACACCCAGGCGCTGTCTTACTGGCATAATCCCAATTGAAGAGGAAATTGAATACAAAAAAGCTTTTATTTAGGCATATGATAAAACAACTCCTGAAGGCGCTTTGCCTGAGGAGTTACAGGACTAGCGCATAAGAGTCAACGCCTGAGGATCGCCACGGGAGGGGTGACATTGACATATTACAGACAGAGCATTCAAATCTGAAAGAGATCTGAAGTCTCACTGATGTTTGACGTTTCAGAAACCTTTTGGTAGGCTTTCTTAACACATTACGTGCCCACTAGGTGGACTAACGATCTGGTGAAGGTCGCGGAAAAACCTGGATGCGCAGGACCGGTCGTTGTGATGTCATTTAGCTGAATGAGCCCGGGTTTGACTCAAACCGTCCCATTCGCATCCGGTCCCATTCACATTCGCAGAATGGTCACACTCAAATAAAGCCTACCATTTTCGAACTAATAGTTCAACTTGATCAACCCCATCATTCTAAGCCGAATATCCTTCCCACACTCGCACTGATCGTCGTTTATCTTTTTGCGTTTCACACGGATATTTGTGCAGCCGAAAACATCGATGGTTTCAACCGTAAATTCTTTCCCCGTATATTTTCGCGCGTAACAGGATCATACATCGCATTTGCCCCATTTTGTTTGCGCTCAAAAATTGTTTTTGCTATATTTTAAAGTGCTCTGCAAATTCGTTTTTCGTTAACGAATGTATGGTTGAGGCGAGCGTTTTGTTCGTCACATAGTTTTTGTGTTTTTATAACACTTTTTGGCGGTTTCTGGTGTATTAATTTCATAAAAGTGAATTTTGGAGCGCTGTTTTTGCTTTTTGTAGGATAGTAACTTCTTTATGTAACAGAAAACAATGCATAATCTCAGTATTTTTGTTTATTCATAAACATTTACTAGCTCCTATCTGCAGTCTTGTGGCAGAGTTTTGGGCTGACACTGTGTAGGTTTATTGTCGATACGACAAGAAGAAGATCCACAATTTAGCGAAGATGTCAATCAGTCTCAAAGCAAATCTTACTCGTGCATTTGTAACATAAGTATAGACTATAGATCTATGTGCTATAGTTTACGAAACAGTGTTCGATATTATTCGTCTTCCACCTGACTAATATCAGCCCAGTAATGCCTCGTCACTGGCCAACTAATTTCTGTTGTATTGGAATCTTTGGCACAAAAGTATCGGGTAGACGTGGTAATATATTACTCGGTCATAATACGTGTTTTCTCATTGTGTTGCATTCTTTCTTCTCAGAATTTATTAAATCTTTTGATTAGCAAAAATATCGTCCGTTAAGTGAAACTTGCCCTTTCAAATCAGTCTTTTTCGTTTGCAATCATTCATTCGTTTTTCTTTAGGTGATTTCTTCGTCTTTTTTCTCTACCTTGGAATCGATCCCAATATTTGCTTATTACTCTATTATTATATACAAGCCTATTCTAGAAGTTCAACCCGACCTACTACACCCAACTATCCCTACGTATTAAACTGAAGTGAATTATAAAACCCCTACGCCCGCATATCCGGAATCCAAAATGCATGGCAGCACCCTGTCTGCCCGTCACACGTCGATCCGGCGTAATGTATGCGAGCGCACGCGCGCTTGTTTGCTCGCATAAGGGCCTTAAGAGGCGGGGAGATACGCGGCATGGCACTAGTGTAATGGCCCTAGAATGAGCATTACAGCGGATAGTTACAGGAATGAATCTGATTGAAAAAGCTACAATATTGAAGCCCAAAGTGTCCTACCTAAGGCTGCTAAAGCAGTTACTAACGTAATATTCAATGTGTCACAGAGATTCTTTACCGCGTTTGTGCCTCCCTTCCAAAAATCGGGATACAAATTATCCTATGTTTTCTCTAAGTCTCAAACTATCTTTACACCATATTTCAGTTCAGTGGCTTAAAAGTGAAAGAGTAACAAACATTCACCCATATTCACAAACATAATATTGGAAAGATTCGTCTATAAAAACACCAAATCAATTCAATTATTTGTACAAAAACATGGTACAATAAATATGTCAGATAAAACAATTAGATCAATCGGAGAGCTCTATTGAAAATTCTCAAAGCGCTAAATAAATCCACGATGTCAACAGACGTCCACCCCAGCCAGCGAGCGAGTGCTGACTGACCGCTGCCCGCAAGTGTCCCCACGTCATTAACTCCGGCGGGTGGGGGGGGGGGATGGCTGCGGTTTGACCCCCACCGCCCGGCTTAATGTTGCTCAAAGATCTTGCTGTTCGGTTGGGGACTTGGAGTTTTCTGTTTTTTTTTATGTTTCTTTCATTGATTCAATTGTTTTCTGTGTGTGCTAAAGCAGCAAATGTCTGATTCTACTTGTACGTTCTTTAATTATTTTTAATCATCTGTCTGTAGAGAGTAGCAGTATTAATTTTATTAACGCTATCTTGGAAACATTTTAAAATAACATCTTTATCTATCTTTATAGATTTCGATTACCTCAATAATTACCGATTACCTCAGTAATTTAACAAGCAACTTTGTAGTTTCCTATAATTTCTCGGAATCCTGGTGTTCATGAATGAATCTTCATTCACAACTCAGTTTTCTTTGATTAATAAATAATCATTTAGATGGAATCAACGAATTAATTATGGCTTACCGCAGTACCGTAATTTGTGTAAACGACATTTTGCCAAAATTTTATAACATATCTCATACAAATTACGACTCTATACCACTACTATACGGTTGGTATTCTCCTGAATATGTGGACGTGTAGTAATATTTACTTTTTGCCCACCATTTGTGGGGGGTGTTATTAAAATTAATAGTTTTGTGGTCTGTCGCTGCTAGCCTGATTCGGAAACATAAATAATTGCGCAGAATTTATTCGTTTAAACATAAAATATCTCTACCACTGGTATGTGGTAAGTTTCATTTAGACGGCATAAAGTTATGTTGAAATTTTTTTCAACTTTGTTTTAGTGTAAAACCTCTAAATTAGATTCTATTGCTGTAGTCCTACAATGCAAAAGAGGGCAGTAGCAGAAGGAAATCATTTTATTGCCAAATGTAGAATAATTGCACATGCTGCACTATTCACAAAGGCGACTGACGCCCGTATTCACAAACATTACTATGCGGTCTCACAGTGCGCGTGGATGCACAGGGTGACACACGAATCAATCACAGTGCTCTATTCATCAACGCTGTGCGTTCGATTTGTTGCTTCACTTAACCAAGTATTGTTTGTGAATACGGGCTTGAGTTTCTTCCGACACTTCTTCTCGGCACCATAATATGTTGCCGATGTGGTGGTAGGGCATCCTATATTTGGGTCGCCCTGGAGAGGGCCTAAGTACTACTGAATAAAAGATTTGTCTTGATTTAATTGCACACTGAATAGGTATTTAATATTTATCCTAATAAAGATCACCTATTGTCTTGTCGTGTATGACTCCTCAACTTTACTTGTAGATTAATATATCTAAACTAAATTATTATGTAGATGCTATATGCGTAACGGAATGCGTGAACTGGCGCCGGCGCACCGTACCTAAGTATATTGTATGCGCGGGCGCAGATTAATTGCGTGCTCATTGGGATCGGCTGAAAGATCTACTAAACATAGCTTGGGCGCCATTGTTTTAAAATGAGTTAGGTCTAAGGGTGCGAAAAATGAAAGGAAACTCTAGTTTGTATTTTATAATACATATTATAGAACTTTCAATCTACATCCTATTTATAGGGAAACTAGCTTTCAGCCCGCGGCTTCGCCCGCGTGGAATTTTGTCTGTCACAGAAAATCTTTATCACGCGCGTCCCTGTTTCAAAAACCGGGATAAATCTATTCTATGTCCTTTCCCGAGACTCAAACTATCTCTATGCCAAATTTCATCAAAATCGGTTCAGTGGTTTAGGCGTGAAAGCAAGACAGACAGACAGAGTTACTTTCGCATTTAAAATATTAGTATAGATTTTTCGATAAAAAATACTTACGTTCGATGGATATAGTGGTTCTAGAGACTACCTTTGCATTAAAAATCCTTTTCACTTATAAATATTTATTAATGCAAAGGTTTAAAAAAAAGGCGCCTAGTTCAATTTAACTTTAAATCTTATTTTACTCAGTCTTGTTTCCATAATGTGTTGAATATAACTAATTAGCTTCATCTTATTTCAAATACAAAATTCTATAATTAATCATGAATGTTGAATAAGTTCTAATTTCAGCTTATCTTTCTTTTACAGGTAAGAAATTATGCTATGAAAGGACGTCTTAGAAGTTTCTACACAGGGTAAGCTTGTTTTGAAACTGTTTCTTTCATCAAACTACCTACATAAATGTCCAAAATTATACATATTACTTTTAAACTGATATTCTGTAGAATCCTAAAATTTTGGAACGTCTTTTGAATTGAATTAAAGCTTATATCTTTTACTTCATAAGCCAGTTCAGTCTCAGATGAGTTTTTTGAAGGTAATGCGATATTATTTCTCATGACAAAATCCGTAAGGTACCTAATATAAAGATAGTAAGACATACACTTTACAACTTTCCTGTCACATATTATATACATCGTATTATTTTTATGCAAGTGTGAAAAAGTCATAAAACTTAACTTTTTTCACCATGATGTGTGGAGTATGAGGTAGTAAGGATGTCCTTGATTTACGGGACACTGTATAAATATAAGGAAAGCATAAGACCGCCAACATAGTGGATCGTTTTCTAATTACAAGCTTTTTATTACTTTCACATGTCTGGTGTCTGTCGTCAAATCTTGCAACTTAAAATTGACCCACTTCCCGGTTTCCTATTGAGCTGAAATTTTGCATACATGTGTAAGTCCGATGACAATGCAATATTATGGTACCATTGAGCTGGTCTGATGATGGAGTCGGGAGGTGGCCATAGGAACTCCTAAACAAAACGGCGGAAACTCATCGAGTTTGGGTTCGTTGGATTTGTCTTTTCGAGCACTTTAGTGTTAGATAACGTCCAGGGTCCTGAGATTAAGATATAACTAAAAAGTGTTAAATAAAATTATAATAAAAATAAACTTTATTAAAAACAAGCTTTTATTCTGAATTTCGAAAGCTTGTAGCGCAAACAGAGAAAAAGAGGAATAAATTCCATGCGCGATACAAACTTTCGAAATTCAGAATAAAAGCTTGTTTTTAAAAAAGTTTATTTTTATTATAATTTTTAATCTTGTGCGCTTAACCCATAATTCGCATAATTCAAAACACCACAGGCAATAAATACCGGTGATCATATCGAGTGATTTATTGATAACATCTAAATCACGTTCCTGTATTCTGGACTAGGTTGCGGATGTGCGATTACAGTGAACTTGGTTTATTTAGATATATGGGATAGATAATAATGTATTGGATATTCAGTAAAAAAACCTTACGAGTACGGAAAGAAAGAAATTACGGTCATTTTGTGATTTAAGTGAGCACCGAAAAGTATATTGACCTTTTCAGGAATCAAATAAATACTAGGTAACCTACTTGTAGAGGCCAATCGTAAATAATATTAGCTATTTGTAAATCACGAATTACAAGTGTTAAATCCAGGAGATTTACCGATCATAATTAATTTGAGTAATTCACTAACATGACAAAAAATATGAGTCGCTGTCAGTTCAAAAGGATGTATGTTATACTAGTAGGTTTTCAGGAGACACAAAAAACTGTATATTTTTATTCATACGTCCATTTGAACTGACAGCAACGATGTTTGGATACACTCAAAACTGTCAACAGACTATGCAATATCCATATACTGTAATCCTCCAATCAGTTAGATCCGTATTGAGTCGCATCACTATGCTAATGCCCAGCTGGCGGCTGCCCAACGCTGGCTTGTTGTTTTTGGCCGTGGGCGTAGTGATGCGCTTGCACTTGCCAAATTATCGATGAAGCTGTAGGTACGGGTCTGATGTCTCCAATGATCACTTTGAACTAAAATACGACTATACATAAAAATAATACCTTTTATGTTAAAATACACGTGCCGTAGCTTCGTCCGTAAAAAAGTGTAATATTAACGGGCATTTTCAGGATGGAAACTAAGTCCTCAGTGAGTATAGAGCCTTTTACTTCAAAGTCTCTATAGCCTTTGCGTTACTTAAAAATAGATCCATGATAGGAAGGCTTACCATGATTTTTTAAACTAAATCAGGTAATGGTAACGGTGACCAACAGTTGGGCAAATTCACCTGACTGTTAAGCTGGACGAAAATTTTACTAAACAGGTGGCCGGCTGACCGACCTCTCATTTACTCATATAAATACTTTATTGAGCTTTCTTATTAATAAGCAAGCATAAATAAAATAATTTCACCTGAACTCAGAAATATTGTACATTTCTGTGCTTTATGTTGTAAATATTTATTTTTAGTACCTCGTAAATATCCGCTATTTTCGTTGTAATCTTAACCCTCTTTGGTCAAACGCCATCATTTCTTCTGCCGATACGATATTAGTTCCGCAAGCATTAACATACTCACAGATGGGTCAGAGATAGCTTGTAGCTACTAGTGATGTGCTATGTTAGATTAGAAATCATCGATATTTTTACTTGATAAACAAAAAATATTAAATTAATAACTGTATTAATCTCGCCCTTTTATTTCACACGATGTGTGACCTTCTTTCTTATTTTTTTGTTTAGGTAAAGTCTACTTTTTCCGAATAACATTTGAGATGACCATTATTTATGTTCTGGTATATGATTTACCCAGAAAATAATCATTCATTAATGATATTTTATCATAATAACTGAATATTCATATTAAGCCTTAATGATTCTGATTGGGCTTAATAACTAATTGTAATGTGACCCCAGGACCGCCATAAATCATTCCTACGAAACACGTAAAGCGTGTGATTAAATCCATACGAGTATAGTACGATTGGCGTAGTCGCCCAATGCTTGAATGCTGTGGGTTCTTTTCTCTTGCGTATCTGTATCAAGCAAGAGAACAGATAACAACAACTGTACCTAGCTAACCGTCAAATACTACCAGTGATTACACTGCCTATCAAAACTGAACCTAATTTTCACCTTAAATATAACTGAGGACACACGCCTTACGCTTAGTGTATGATAAATCCTTCCTACTAAACAATAATGCAAAGATGTTTTATGGTTTCTGTTCACCTAGACACAGCGTAAAACAATCGAAAGATCGGTCATATTATTATTATTTGGAGATGCAATCGTCAAAACCTCATATCAAATTAAAAAATGTTCCTCTTGTAATTTTAGCAACTGTTTTATACTATACGATAAAGTATCCTATTCTTATCAGCTAGTACTCGATTATACGATCCCGTATCGCATCCCTGCGCGGGCTCACCCCCATCCCTAGGGGCGGTTGCCATGGCAACCTTATGTGACCTCATGCGTAAATAATGTAATCTTGGGATGATTATCTTTCGGTTATGCCGTCTAGGCATGTTTTTAAACGAAAGGGATTTGCTCTTTTGGTCAAGATTTTTATTTGAGTTTTTATGCATGAATGGTCAAAGTTAGGCACATAATTAAATAGTTGACTTTGTTGATCGTTTATTCTTTGAAGTAAACTTGAAATGCAACAAGAGCTTTACATTTTAGAGACTTGTAATAGTAGTTATTATTTTATATCGTTGCGTTAGAGATTTATTTAGTGAAAACGTCGTTGATTAACGTCTAATATTACATTTCCATAGCAAACTGCTATTTTCTTACTTTCATCATAATAACTTTTTCCCAAGGGGATCCAAATGCTACCGGAAAGTCGGTGCTAGCTACCAAGCCAGCTGGCAGATCTTTTTTTAGCGGCTATTCTAGTTCAATAAAGTCCTAGTATCATTGCGACTTACATCCTGTGGTTTATTCACAGCCGGCAGATTGTCAAACTAGCATAGGTACATTATGGCAATATTTTGTCACTAATTGCTAATAAAGATCGCATTACAAATACGTGTCCTAAAGTGCAACATGGCGGTCGCCTAAATCACAATTAGGCAGCCCTGGTCCGAGCTAGGGTTGCCACACGTAAAAAACACACATTAGCCTTAATTACAGTCTGGGTTGCCATAAAACGGGTGCTCTTTAATTTTATATTTGTCTGGGTTTCTACTTCTTCGTGCTTTGAGATGTCTGCAAATATATTATTAAAGACTAGCGGCCGCCCGCGACTTCGTACGCGTGGATCCCGTTTTACCCCCTTCATCTATCTTACGCGGTTTAGATTTTTTCATACAAATGCTTTTTCCCGCTAACTCCCGTTCCCGTTGGAATTTCGCAATATCCTGTTGTAACTAAGCTTTAAGTTTACTAAGGTACCTGCTTGCCAAATTTCAAGCGTCTAACTTAAGCGGTTTAGATTTTTCATACAAAAGGATTTTCCCGCTAATGCCCGTTCCCGTGGGAATTCCTAAGTATCCTATAACCTGCCCAGGAGTATGAAGAATAATTGTACCAAGTTTCGTTCAAATCCGTCGAGTAGTTTTTGTTTCTATAAGGAACATACAGACAGACAGACAGACAGACAGACAGACAGACAGACAGACAAAAATTTTACTGATTGCATTTTTGGCATCAGTATCGATCACTAATCACCCCCTGATAGTTATTTTGAAAATATATTTCATGTACAGAATTGACCTCTCTACAGATTTATTATAAGTATAGATAGATTTCACGGAGTTACTTTACCTTATTACTCAGTATGCCCGTTAATTAGATTCAATTTAAATCAATAAGGGCACTTGAACGATGTATTGATGTTTATATATTTTTTTTAATCTTAGATTTTATTTATCGCACTAAAATAAATAGGCTGGTACCTATTTTGTAAATAGTTTTTATAATTAGTAATTTTTAAATTATTAAGTTTTTAAGTCATTTTAAGTTAATGTATCTATTATTATAAAATTTATTCTCACGGCTGGTACCTACTATTTTTAACCCTTAAAAAGTGACTTAGCTTGGCTTAAAGTTAACTCATTGATTAAATTAAATGACCGAGGTTGAAGAGGTGACTTAATTAAATGCAGTCACATTTAGACTGAGTTTCTTCCGCCACTTAAGCACCAATCAATCACCTTGGCTTAAAGTTAAATCCTTAGCACCAATCAATAGTGGTGATTGGACTAGCTATATTTGGGACGTGTATAAGTGCCTAGAAAAGGGCCTGCATAGGTACTAATAAAGACTGATTTTTTTATGCATAACAAGGCAGGTATTTGACCGCAGTCGCACCTGGTGTTAAGTGAGATGCAGTCTAGGATGGTACATAAATCTGCCCTGTAAGTGCCTATTCACTGTCGCCTTGAAAAGGCCCGTATTAAAATAATTTTTCTTTAGTTGGCAGCCCTGGCCCGCCTGTAAATTCCGTTGATGCACCAATTACGTCGTCGCTAAACGAGTAATCGATAGGAATTAGTGCGTTAACGGCCGTTTAGGCTCGCCGCTTGATTTAGGAGTTGGTGCCCCCAGTTGTGCTACACAAGGGTTAAGCGCGTGAAAAATGGTAAAATGCACATAAAAATGCGTGTGTAAAAGTGCTCATTCGCATTTCAGAGTGTAATTTAAAAGGACCTAGTCAAGTTCAATATTTAAGCATTTTATTTTATTTTTCTTATTCAGATAACCACAGATCTTTATAATATTACTAGCGGCCGCCCGCGACTTCGTACGCGTGGACCCCGTTTTACCCCCTTCAGGGGTTGAATTTTGCAAAATCCCGTCTTAGTGAGAACCTTTCTAAAAGGAAGCCCTATGCAAAATTTGAAACTCCTAGCACTTGTAGTTTAGATTTCCTGATGAGTGTGTGAGATTTCATGATTTGTTGAAATTAGTACCTAATAATATATTCTGTGGTGGTTCTTAACATAATAATGAAAGGGTTAAAATTATTGACTGTAGGCTTATAAGTGTTACGGACCTTCTTCAATATGTCATGTTACATTTTTTGAGATAACAGAAGTTTTCGCAAATATTTTGATAGGCGAATAAAATATGGAATGTATTGGTAGTCAATATATTCCGCCATTGATTAATTAACAACATTTTTGGCTACGTAACTAAACAGGCATCGTCAATGATTGCCTAAATTAGACTGTTATTCGAGCCGCACAAAGAGATAAGACAACAACCACAATATAAATAAGTATCTACTTACCTACATAGCAGCCGAAACGTCAAGTTGTGAGTACATATTATTATGTAACTCTAATAAAAAATGTCGCGTTGAAACCCGTGTTTCTCTATTTTAGTTGAAATGGAACGCGAAAGGTTTTCACAATTAATATAGTTTGGCGATGATGATGTTTCTTTCTTTGGAGGTCCAATAACAGTATACTTTCCCGCGGGACACACTTGACCTTTATTGGCGGTCAAGCTGTCCTGGCTACACAGGAGTTGCAGCGGTGGGAACGATAGGTGGGAATAGTCTCGTCAAATAACCCATCCTTGTACTTGGTTAGAAAACCTTCACTGATACGTCATGATGCCTTTCTAACTTGTCTGGCCAAAATTGATTGATCAGATGATGATGATGCATGATGAAGTTCAACTTTAAGATGGAAAAAAGGTCAACTTTTTAATACCCGTATTTTTAATTTCAAACACTTCAATCTGTTCTTTCATATCCATTTTTACTGGGCTGGCTGTAATCCCCAGGCTATAGGTACGCAGTGCGCGTCTGATTAATACATTAATTAATATTTGCTGATCACTGCTTTGCAACTAAATTGATTTGTCGATAACAATGGTTGTTTGGTGATCAATATTACCTACTAGATTGTAAGTGATTGTTTATAGAGGAGTGCTGAGGACTGGGTGACATGTGAACTCAACCATAGTGTAATCTTTAGTAATTTAGGAGGTGATATTAATACATAATTGATAGAAGGAAATTGATAAAGTTCTAATGATTATTCAACATAGAATAACGGTAATGTTATAAAAAGTTTTATCCTCGTTTTCACCATCAATCCCAATTTTTAAGTAGCCCCTATGAAATCAAAATTCCTGTTATATGTTGCCATAGGGGGCACTTAAAAATTTGGGATTGATGGTGAAAACGGGCATTAATCTTTCTGTCAGACCTTGAATTACATATTGTTTGGGCATAGAACAGATTTTTTCTGTCACAGGCTCCTTCCAACTCTATTTCTATTACCATGAGAAACCAAAGTTGACATTTTCTGCTGCCTTTTTTAGTTTGATATTTAAACTACTTAACCTCTCTTTAACCCCTATTGATTCATACTATAAACCAAATCTATGTTAACCACTGTTAAGAAACATTGTCCAAATGCCCAACACTACATTTATGATACCTACTCTAAAAGCTCCATGAATTCATAAATCCTCCTTCAAAAACAAATTCCTTTTCAAAAACAATAAAAAAATAGACTCTCTTTTCACAGAGCACCATATCGCACGCTTTTCATCAGTCCCACACTTCCCCATGAATTTTTATCTCGCGCCAAATGAATCCGGCGAAATCCGGCCCGAAACGTGTACGCCATTATTTATTTAGTCCGATGTAAGTGCCACTCAAAACAGTGTCTTAATTAACCAGAAACTGAGACGAGCTACAGCGGGTGTTGGTTATAAGCTGAAGCGCGAAATGCTTTGGGAAAAGAGCTATCTGAGAATACTTCAGTTTTGGGCAAAAAGAGTTAACTATTTGAAATAGTCTTGGGAATATAGTTCCCACCATATTTTGAACCTTTATCGCTTGTCTTATTTATTAGGAAAAGCTATTTGCTATAAACTTTTTTTAACTCATTAAAAATATGTTTTTGCCTTTATAAGGCAGTGGGAATATAGTTCCCACTATAAGTTGAACCTTATTCTCTTGTCGTAAGGTCCAAAAATAATTAAAAATTAGATTATGCTATAATAAGGGTTAATGTGTAAGTTAAAAAATAATTGTCAACGTGTAAACTGATTAGAAATGTCTACGCGAATAATGCTCATAATCTTCTTTTTTATAATTCTTGCCGTTTAAATTAAAAGAAAAAACTTTGTATAAATCGTTAAAAAGTAGACTGACAATATAAATTGTATACTGGGGCGTGTAAAAGTGCTTTTTAAAAGCTTGATTGAAAAAACATTTTCATATAGCTTATGCTTAATACTAGTATTATATTATCTGTGGCTCAATTTTAATTAAACTATGTATTACGGTCTTTATGTGTTATTTTTACTTAACGTATTCACATATCTATCAAAACGAAATCTCCTTACAATTAACTATCAATAAAGATAATTAACCTATCATTTCATCGTAGTAATAGCATTTTAATTGACTATCCAAAGAAACTAAAAATAAAACTGAATAGACCACCTATGCTTTGGTAAACTAATTTAATTCACATTAAATTAAAAATTTATTCGAACCTATCATTTGTAGATTAAACTTTAGTTTAAACATTTCGTTCGAAATCCATGTTTATTTACATGTTACAAATGCGTCAAAAGCCATTAGTGATTATGACGTCATAATAAAACAGTAGTTAAGGTGAAAACTACCATTATTAAAAAGCATTACGACATAAGTAAACATTAATTCAAATAGACATTAAGTATGTTGGATAATTTCACTAACAGCGCATTTTATTAATTGTGTTTTGAACGCAAAATAAACAGGTTGTTTTACGTTGATGATATTATCATTATCCCATAAATCGATTACTTATTATGCTCTTTAATCAAACTAGTATTTTTAGTGAATGATTTATGTACTTTTTCATCGTTTTCTTTTTTCTTTTGTGAATTATTATGGCTTCAAACTTTTTCCTACATCAAACATTATTAACCCCTATCGTCCAATAGTTATAAAGTTGAAAATGGGGCTAATTCTCAAGAAACCATTTGTATGGTTAGGGTCTTACCGAGCCATTTTAAATACCTTTGTTGTCCTACAGTGCAGGACAAAAAACGATGTCAATTTTTTTGAAATTGTGTTTCATCTATAGTGTAGGTCGTATAATTTTTGGCTAGTTAAAAAATTCTTCCCGCTTCAGTCCCTCACTGAGCCCACACTTTTCCATCTAGGTTTGCATTTTCCCACTGCTCATAAATTCATAATTAAATAGCGAACTACCGGCTCGTCTCATTATAGTGCTGAATTTTATTTAATTTTTCCCTCTACCCTCAGAGGAACGCCTCTTAGAGTTTTAATATTAATGGAAGCATTTCTTTCTTACTTTTTTGAATATTATTAATTTTACATGGAAATAATTAATGATGTGCTATTAATAGCCGAATTTCCAGGGATCTTTTTACCCCTATTTAGCTGGTTCAATGTAGGTAAATGGCGGTATTGATTGATTTGATGAAAGATAGCTACTTTTTTGTTTAAGAAACCAATGTGAGGATGAGGATACCACCATTTTTCATGTAACGGAATATTATTAAACATACTTAAGTATTTAATAGGGATACCTTTTGTGAGACACAAAGAGTGTATCAGTAATCCTCTATTTTCCAACCACACAGAGACTCTTTCTTGAGTTTAATGGTTTAACAAAACTCGCTATAAAAATGTCTGTGTAAGAAAGAAATTACAGGTCAAGCCGCGGGCCTATGCAAGTACATAATAAATAACACAAACTCCTTATTCACTTACTTGAAAACGGAGGAATGTAACAATTAAAAAGTTGCCGCTTCCGAGCTGTTTCTTTGTCAGCAGTTGCGCAACTCAAATAGCTGCAGTTGCTCGCGCTTAACGTCTCAGTAGCAAAATTAAGTTTGAGTTGAATAGTTTGGTACATGCATAGTGTTGAAGGCAGACTATGATGAGATGGGTACATTATTCTAGACGACTTCATCATAGTCTTCGTCATAGACAATATCAAGTAATTGTCCTGAAATAAATAAAGCAATTTATTTTTCTACTTTTTAGTGCACTTTTTTGGTCGGTTTTACATTTTGTTTTATTTTTTCTTTAATTCCGTCTTAACCCCTCAAAGTAGGATATAAAAGAGCACAAACTTATTGACAGTGAAATATATTGTAAAATTAATTACACTTTCTCTATTAATTTACATTTCCAGCCTTTAAATAGAGCAAAGTCACCGTTGCAAGTAGAGCAATATAATCGCCTTACTGTCCTCTGTATCAAAGCGCCTCACAATGGCTACGGCGAGCACTTAACGTTATTATTGTACATTGTCTTGCAAGGAATTGTACGGGAATATTGCGCAGTATTACTAGACAAATATTAGGACACTACACTTAACTCGCTTATGTTAATCCAAGGAATAGACTAACTATGACGTAGGTATACTAGGTATGGACTAGAACGTAGTGTAGGTGGGAAGTATTAAAGTGCTCTTGTAAATTCGAAAGCACATCGAAATTTTACCAAAATGTGTTGAAATTTTTTTTACCCAGAAAGTTTCTTCAAGACAAATAAAGAGAACTTTCGCCGCATTTAAAATAAACAAAATAACACATTAACGCCCAAAATCCGGGTTTTTAGGCCATCTCGTGACAAACGGACACGCGGGGTTAATAAAAATAACAAATTGCGAGTACGCATGCAGGGGTTAAGAACTTAAGATGCCATTGGGTGAGGACTGGTTAAGCACTAGACGTATATGTACTTCACTACTACTTAACATGATAATAAATAAATAAATATCAATTTCACACAGCGCCATCTAGCTATCTTATATTCTATGAAAGGAGAATAGATACTATTCCGATAGGTATTTTAATTAAAAAAAGTGTAATTACTTTTACAGTCATACTCAATGTAATCACATTTGTAAGTTTAACTTAACAATTTAAATTCACGGTAAAAATGTGCAATTTCAAGTTCATTCCGTCTAGTTTAGTTTTAATTCAGTGCTGTGCCTGGACCGAGTTAAATTTAGATTCCACAATTTCATTTCCCGCACGACGGCAGTTCCATTTCCACAAAAATATGGAGTAAAATCCAAATTTAATATTCCAGTTAGAAAAACGCAGCACTTGAGGTTTATTTGACTTAGAGTTAAATGCAAGCTATTTAAGTTTTGTAGTAAATTACTATGAGAGATTTTTCAAATAGTTACAGTACATTATGTATTCCATTTTGACGAATTTGCACACAAGTATAGATAGGCTAAGTGAATATTAAATATTGAGATAATTAATGTAACTTTACATTAACAAATACATAAACTGGCCTGACCTATATTAATTAAAAAGGTATGAAGATTTATTTTGTATAAAAACTATTTAGTTTTGTACTGTGTTGTATTACTTGTTGAACTTCCAAGTGCCCTTTTCAACCGACTTCAACAAAAGGAGGAAGTTCTCAATTTGGTTGATATGTTTTTTTCTTTGTGTAAGCAATAATCAAAAAAAGGACAGTGCCAATCCATGTATGGAAGTTGGACCAAGTGCTGCCCAGAATGAAACTATAGTGCATTATGTTCCTCAGGCCAATACTAATTTGAAAACCGGAGCGCACTGAAATCTATCCCTGGAGTTAAGAGAAAAAAAGAGTTATGTTTGGAATTATTTACATACAAAATATCATCGTACCTACTACGCATCTTGATTCATTTTGGAAATCATGATTTCTGTCAAGTAACCAAACTATTGCAACAGGGCTAGATCGCTTATAAAGAATGTCTAAGTCGCACTAAAGTAAGGTGTACGGATGCAGTATGGTTAAGTTCAACATAGCGAGTGTTATTTAATGCCAAAATCGCGAAATCTTATGCGTAGTACGTATACCTACATCGATGATATTTTGTATGTAAATATTTCAAAACAAAAATCTTTTTTTCTCTTAACTCCAGGGATAAATTGCAGTGCGCTTCGGTTTACACATTAGTATTGGTCTGAGGAACAAAATGCACTATGGGTTGATTCTGGGCAGCACTTGGTCCAGACCCTGGCACTATCCTTTAAGCACTTTTTTTCATACTGTGCACAACTGCACATACCTTAAAGTATTTTTTCATATGTCGATAGTAACAGTAAACTGATCTATGTCATACCATAGCTTCGTGCATTGAACCGCGGCAGGACGTACAATGCGTCCCGGGAGAGCCGTCGAGATCCGTAATATCGCGAGCCAATCTACATGGTAACTAACTTTCCTTGCCATTGCATCCGCTTCCCCGTGTGGGTAGATTAAGATTGGTTATTAGATAAAATAAGTTTATTTATATAAAAGGCAAATATGTTTAAAAGACTGTAAACCCTTGAAAAAGGGGCTGACAATAGTGACTGAGTTTCTTGCGCTGCTTCTTCTCAGCACTGGCCCATTTTTCTGTCCCGAAGCAGCGGTCGAGTTAAATAATACTGGGACGTGTTAAAAATCTTTTTATAAGCCTATTTGCAAACTAAATGAATTTGAATTTGAAACTTTGGCAGTCTTGTTAAGTTTATGGAACTATGCCACCTTTAAAGTTGCATTACATTCGTACTTACAGAAGTATTTTGATCAAAATGTGACCGTGAAATAATATTACTATGGTGAGAAGGCAAGCCAACCTCTCTTGATAAAGTAGCATTCGTAAGAAATTCAATTTCTGAATCCATGTAAATATATATCCTGCGATAACAATTAAATTCATTTAGTGAAATATTATGGACGCTCAAGTACAGTAAACATCTAATTTTACAGAGACAAAAAGCCATCATAAAATCTAACTGGATAGTTAAAATTTTTATTAAAAAATAAACCAGTTCGCAACGGGCAAATGCAATTGCTGAATCTAAATGTAACGTCGGGAAATTAAAGCGAACTAACTGGACTGATCCGGACTGGCTCTGAATTATACATTTTAATTTGGCTCTACACTGGGCTACCTTTTTGGAGCTGTAATGCAATTTTGTTAGCTTATTTTGCTATTAAAATGATTCCATTATGAAATAGGTTGGTCAAGTTAGAAGTACTAACCTTATCACTATCCTATACCAGGTTATACCTTGTTATTGTTGTATTCCATCTCACTTGCCAGATGCGATTGTATAAAAAAAAACGACTCCAAAAAACATGCACTAAAAACTATAAAAAAATTTGAGGGTTGCCCTCGATTTCCCTAAGATCCCATTATCAGATCCTGACTTGGTGACAATGGGACCACCTCAGAAGTGTACCCTATCGAACAAAAAAAGAATTTTGAAAATCGGTCTACAATTGACGGAGTAATCGGTGACAAACATAGAAAAAAAGTACATTACAGCCGAACATAATAACCTCCTACTTTTTTGAAGTCGGTTAAAAAACCTCCCTAAATGAGAAAACTCTACATTTCGATGAATGAATAATACAGGTTCGATTCGAACAACTGATTGTCTTAAAAAAATAATTACTTATTCCCTGCTTCGGTAGTATTTATAGATTAGACGTGTTATTAACTTACAAGCATTTTTATGACGTTAGAGGCTGATGTCAATAAAGAGCGTGATTTATGACACCGTCTTGGATCGATATTTTGGGTATACCAATTATAGTTTTATAATCATCTTCTATTTTTACATATTAAAAGGATCTCAAAATCAGGTTCAGAAACTTCAAATTATCATTGATTTGTTGTCTTTATTGCAACAAATAGAGGCAATCAAAATCCCAATCACCTTTACGATGAAACAAAATTGATACTCACGGGTTATATTTACGAACTTTTGATCCACGCAAATATGAAATAACCGCGATTCACTGGGTCCGATCAGCCGGAGAACCGCAATCACAGGAACAGGCTGTAGGATTATAATCTAAACATGCATGCGCCGACGCAAGCGCAGTGTCATGGCGCGAGAGCGCGCGCTCGCCCGCACCGCACCGCGCGCGCCATTTTTGAATACCGCATTCCTTTTTTCGAATTCCGTTTTTAAAAACGCGGAATGAATCCTTTTTTTGAAGTGACCATTTTATTTTGCGCCAGTATTTGAAGCTGAAGTTTTTAACGTGTTCTTTTTTTTTTATAAAAAAAAGTGTTTTTATTGTGAAGTGTCATTTACCTTTTTAGTGAAAAGTGAATATGTGCCATATTTTTGACGTTTTACTGCGTTTAAAAAATTGAGTTTGCAACTTTATGGAAATCAACAGGTTTTTGAATTAGCATGTTAAGCTTTCTTCTTATCGTGATAATGTTTTGCCAAACGTGGTTTTTATGCCAAAAATGGAGTTAATTCACATCGTTACAGTTCCAACTTGATTTCATTAAGGATTATGGATTAATGCACTTTCGTTTAACATTGCTGCATATCTACTTGAACACTAAGTTATTGTTGACAGCTGTGTACATAGACATATTGATGTTTACCAACTCCTAACGTTTATCAGGCTAACTTTTGGATAACACGATGCAATGATGGACATCAATAAGTCATATCTAAATTATGAATAACTACTAAAGTTGAAAACTTATTGCTCGTCCGAAGTTGTCTCTTTCGTGTTAACAGTAACAAAGAAATCCCTTATTATTGGGCTTTGTCGTAAAATGTTGTTTAACACCATCATTAACAACGCATAAATACCTACCTACTTATACTTACTAATATCAGTGCACGAGGTAAGACTAGATTTTTTTTTTTCAATAAGTAGATCCAAAATTATTTTCTTCTTTCGACAATCGCTTACTCTATCTAATGTTACAAATACCGCTATCTACAATTGACAACGCTATAGTTAAATTACAAACATGTTTACTGTACTAAATCGAAGCAAACAAACACAACACCAGTAAAAGTTGTACGTATCGTAATGAGGGCACGCACTGTAGGGATTAAATTCGTTCTGGTCCAATTTCCAGCTTATCAAGTTACAGGTTACAACTGTTATCTATGGCTATAATAATATGATGTTTCGTATTACCGTTTTTATGGAGTGCTCGTAGTTTGTCATGCGTGGTTCGGTATGTAACTGTGAATCAGATACTAAAAATATCTAAGGAATTTACGGGGTCCTTTGGCGATGAAGATGCCGATTTTTATTCGCGTCATGTTTAAAGACAGATGGCTTTTTTTGTATTTAAACCCTTTATACGGCAGTGGGAATATAGTTCCTACATATTTTCAACTTTATTTCCTTGTAAGGTCCAAAAACAATGAAAATTTTTGACTTGTTATGCCCGTTAAAGGCTTAAAAATAAAAGTGTATCTTAGAAAATACCAAACCAAGTTATTATAGGTATTTTTGAGATTATTTTGTTTATTTGGACTATTAAAGAATACATGTTTAAAGGATTCATTGCAGAATACAGTGTGAGTCACGTTAAAGTGTACATATGAAAATAGATGAATCTAGACCTATTTTTATCGACAAAAAAGAGGTCAAAAAATTTTTGAGATTTTTTTTTAATTTTTTAATGAATTTTTTTTCTTCCAATTACTTATTGTAAAGAAAACATAATAACTTTTAAACTAAGCGGTATATCTTGATAAAATAAAAACAGTAATAATGCTAAATAACAGGCAATACTAAAAAAAATACATAAAATACACAAGAAAGGCCAACAAATAATAAAAAAATTATACTTTTTGAAAAAAATCCGCTTAAAAATTCGTGTTTTTTTGGTTATTTGATAAATTTCTCCAAAAAATGCCCCTATAACTGGTAGTTTTTATTACTTTGTATTATTCTCTATCGTATTACCTTCGTAAAACGAAAAATCGCATGTCTCTATCCCTATCACAACGTTTGCAATGATCGTTTGAACTAAGCCTCTCCGGGCGCGCCATTCAACGCTTCGTTAACAACAAAACTGAAAATGGCTCTAGATTTGTAATTTTGATAAAGACAAGTTAGATTTCAAATAAAAACAAAAGATTTCGAAGTAAAATAAGCATTTTAGTTAAAATTAAAATTGTCTCTACCTGTAGCTGAGAATAATGTTGTGGCAGGCCTTTGTTCAAACGATCATAGCAAATGTTGTGATAGGGATAGAGACATGCGATTTTTGGTTTTACAAAGATAATACGATAGAAAATAATACAAAGTAATAAAAACCACCTGTTATAGGGGCATTTTTTGGAGAAATTTATAAAATAACCAAAAAAACACGAATTTTTAAGCAGATTTTTTTCAAAAAGTATCATTTTTTATTATTTGTTGGCATTTTTTGTGTATTTTACGTATTTTTTTAGTATCGCCTGTTATTTAGCATTATTACTGTTTTTATTTTATCAGGATATACCGCTTAGTTTAAAAGTTATTACGTTTTCTTTACAATAAGTAATTTGAAGAAAAAAAATTCTATAAAAAATTAAAAAAAAATCTCAAAAATTTTTTGACCTCCTTTTTGTCGATAAAAATAGGTCTAGTTTCATCTATTTTCATATGTACACTTTAACGTGACTCACACTGTATAAACAGAGCTACTTATATTTATAAGCAACATAGAAATCACAATAAAAATGTTCGCCTTTTTCAAAAACGCTCTACCTTGACGATATCACCTGTACTTGGAACATTTTAAACTTTTTATTTCATTTTAACTTCACACTTTTAAAACAAGTTTAATATTCGTTGCAGCCATGATCCATTTAGTTTTATTACCAACCTTGATTGTTTTTGGGTGTATTTTTAATGTTCTTTTGTATCCATTCAAAAATGTCCACTCTCGCAATAGCCATCCATTAAGTTATTGGCATTATTCACATTTTATTTTTTTGAGTCATGTAATAAAATGTTAACTTTAAGTAATATGTCGTAACAAGAAGAGCCTAGGTAGTCCTATTGCTGGTAGTCATTCCATGAAGTTAAGTAGTCATTACGTATACTTACAAATAACTAATAATTTTCTTCCATTTTGCCAAGTTCGAGTAGACTCTCTCTAAATATCTGTTCATAGCATAGCGCACGCTCATTAAAGACAGAAATCTGTACTAATATTATTAAGAGGATTTTTTTTATTTTTGTATGTTTGTAACGAATAATCTTAAAAAGTACTAAACCGATTTGAAAAATTCTTCCACCATTTTTGATATGCTATTTTTTTTCTGATGAACATAGGCACATTTCTCTCCAATCTTTAATTTTTGTTCAATAAGTACTACCAATTATCTTCCCATGTGAAGCCGGGCGCTAGCTAGCTAGTAAATGAATCTTCCTTAACCTTTAAACTCTAGATAAAACAGATCGTAATCATCACCAATAAGCCTTATCTATTTTAATAAAAGCCTGATAAGCAATTCTGACTGACACGGTCGAAGTCAAAGATACTGTACGACCGCGGGCATATCATCATGCGCCGTACGTGACGTAAATTACAAACAATTCATTAGTTGAATGTTAATTTTCTTGTGAACTTTCGTTGAATTGAGTTTATTTACAGTCACACACAAGAATAAGTTTTGGTTTCAAAATAGCATTTATTAGAAGCACATAAATATGTGTTAAATTTATATTGTTGTCATTTGTAACGTGAGACGTTCCTCCTAATTTAACTATTAGATAGACAAAATGTTGCTCCGAATTATCTTCTTTTTGCTATTAATTTATCAGTCCTTTCTTACAATTATTATTATGCCTAAAATATGAGTAAAAACATCAATAATATTTATGTATTTTCTTTTGATTGCTATAAAAATTCTTTCAACTGCATCTCTGTTTAGAAAAACTGAACTTATCGGTGCCCTATTTCGTCTTCTAAACACTCTACCTACTTATGGCATATCAAAGTAAATACCATGCCTTAAATTTTTCTAATAGTTGCTATTTTAAGGCATCAAAAATGTACCTTTAAAAACATAACCCTCCTTCTGCCGCAGTCGGGTAATCGCGCTATCGACAGTACTTGAACCATAGGCGTTTGTGATCGATCATTAAGTCTGACACCATTAGGATCTTTAATTAATCAATAGTTTGTATACTAACCGCCGACATGTTGACAAACTATCGTCTAAGAGTAGGCGCACACCGTTGATTTTTAGTTGGCCGATAGTTGTGCCCGATTTTAATTTGTATGAGGAATCGGCCAAATCGAATCGGCGTAGTGTGCGCACTCCCATACATGCCCATACTGATCAACTGCCCGACTAAACTATCGACCGACGAAAAATCAACGGTGTGCGCCTACTCTAATTGATATCTTGTAAAAGTACAACGTTGCCCAACGTATGTTTCCATTGATAAATTTATCACAAACTAGAGACGTAAACATTCTATTTTGATTGATAATGGCTACTCTACTGTCCGATTTACATTAATTATGTTGATTACATAATAAGTGAACCCAAACAGATGATACGATGTTTATTTAATTAGTTCTTAATTAAGGAAATAACAATGAATGGTGACTATCATAAACAATTATTATTTAATACTCAAGTATAAATCTAGATTTGTCAAGTATATAAAATATGGAAGTCTGTTAGTATTAAAATTCAAGGCATTTTTATTGAATTTTCAGCATCGTTTTAATTATACAAACCTTTCCAGTATACAATTGAAACTTAAATTCATAGACCTATTTTCTCGCAATACTCGTATTTTAGAAATTAATAACTTTTTTAATAAAAAAAATACTCCATATTATGCATAAATATGTGTAAAAATGCTTTCTTCAAAACAAAATCTGCCTGCATAATCTCGCAAAACATTCAGTTATGCTGGAAGCATCTCAACGGGAATCGATCCAAGGACGTCACGCGGCCAAACCGGTTGCGAGCCACCCGGCTATAGGAGCTTCGCGTTTTGCATGCTCCTATATCATGTGGGTATTTTATACACCGGGTTTTGTTTTAATACACTTTTAAGAACAAGTTAAGACTAGAATAGACTTAGGAAATTATGAGTACTATATCAAGTTTTTTAGTTTGATTTAAATCTATAGTTAGAGATTATTAAATAACCTAAGAAATTTTCATGTGATAACTTAGTGTAAAAGTGATTTTTGAAAGCCTAATTTCAGAAAAATACTTTACGACTTTTCTATCAGTCTCAAAGCTTCATTGAATCTAGCTTTAGGCTTCGTTCTCTCAAAAGCCATAGATTTTACCATGGTAGAGTTCAAATATCTAAATTCTCTTGCGGAATAGACTTGACTTATGCTCGTTTTCACCATCAATTAAGTGACTCCTATGAAAACAAAATTCCTGTTATGTGTTACCTTAAGGGGTCGCCTAAAAATTAGGGATTGATGGTGAAAACGGGCATTAATGTCCTATGTCCCCTAGATGGGGCAGAGGGCGTCCACAACAGTCCTCCATCGCGTTCGGTCTTGAGCTTCGCGTTTGATCTCGCTCCAAGTCTTGCCGATTTTCTTCGCCTCGTCTGCTGCAGTGCGCCGCCAAGTTTGTTTGGACCGGAATAGACCCAGTGCCTTATCTTTAGGTAGAAGTTGAACTAGAAATTCTGATGAACATTTCAAATGTCCTTTAGGTAATAGAAAACAACTACAGGTGTTGCTCAGTAGGAACTCTATTATCGTCGTTCAAGAATAAAGTAATAAAACTGAGCCATTGGAAACCCGTTCTGACAATATAGTTCGTGTCCTGGTCCCACGTGACTCACTTCCGGTTCGCACAATGTACGTAGTTCTAAAACAATGGCGTTTACCGGGAGCGCGCGCGCAGCCGTCGGTTGTGGATTGAATTGTAGTCAACTTTGCTGTGCTGAATTTATGATCACATCAATTTCTTCATCTATACTATCTATACTAATATAATAAATGCGAAAGTAACTCTGTCTGTCTGTCTGTCTTGCTTTCACGCCTAAACCACTGAACCGATTTTGATTATATTTGGCATAGAGACTATCTCTATGAGTTGAGTCCCGGGAAAGGACATAGGATAGTTTTTATCCCGGTTTCTAAACAGGGACGCGCGCGATAAAGTTTTTCTGTGACAGACAAAATTCAACGCGGGCGAAGCCGCGGGCGGAAAGCTAGTTGAAATATAAATAAGGTCTGTACGAAACGACTCTTCACTAGAAATAAAGATAAAATAAATACTGAGTTTATTATTTTGAAAAAATAATAATGTTTATTTAGCGATTAATAAGTTACCTATGTCCTTCTCTGCTAGGTATATCTCAGTTAAAGTTACTTTTGTTGTCAAAAAATCAGATTTCTTCAATATACAGGGTGGAATTTTGTAATGCCACCCGGAGGGAAAGTACCCTTAATACTGTAGATAGAAAATTTTACTCAAAGAAAACATTCCTTTATTTTTTAAAAGAAAGAAAACTGCATTCAAAGATTTTTTAATTTTTTTCGAAAATGTACCACCATACCTTACAATTTTCTGTAAATAATTACAATAATTTATGATTTCATGGTTTTCCTTTCATTTGATTTATCAAGTTTGTTTGAGAGATTTCATCCTTAAACTTAATCCTAACGATCGATGCAATAAAAATACAGGGTGTAATTTTTAACAAATTTTAGTGGTTCGATTCCCGGGTGAGGCAAACAATTTTTTAGAAATCTTTGAATGCAGTTCTATTTATTTTCAAAAATAAAGGAATGTTTCCTTTGAGTAAAATTTTCTATCTACAGTATTAAGAGTACTTTCCCTCCAGGTGGCATTACAAAATTCCACTCTGTATAATATTGACGTGAGTCCCCAGGACTAACGTCAATAGCAAATGCTCAAACTATTGAGGCCGATAAAAGCGGATTTCACTCGGAAACAGAAAACAGATCGTCCGACATCCGAGCCGATGCTTTCCGAATAAACGCCGAGTTTGTATGCGCACGCGCCTTTTAAAAGGAAACCTGCACGGAAATGACCTAGCTTTACTTTATTTAGATTGGGTTGTAAAGTAATTGATGTGTATTAACAACGTAATGTAAATAGTGTGCTTTTATGTGGTGTGTAAATCTTGTGTTATGCGATGTGCAATTAATCTATCTAGGTCAATAAATTAAGCGAATGTTGCAAGTTTGTTTATTAAAAGTGAAGTGTAATTACTATTACCAATGCCCTACATACATAACCAATCTTTAGTAAAATGATTTTTTTAACAGTAAATTATTTTTGTTTGTATTGTTACATGTTGTAAGATTTACATACGTACTGGCACATGAAATTGAAGAAATCCCCAGAACGTAAATATAACTGAAGAAGTAACTTAACTAGGTAGACATATCAGAAAGACTTATGTAACTTACCAACGTTAACTTACGCAAAATATAAGTTGAATTATTACATAGGTATTAGGTACCTACTTTATTTGATTTTTACAAAAGAATACATTTTAAAACAAAATATAGGTGAGAAAACTCATAACCCAAACAGAATACCAAGTTGATATTAAAGCTGGACACAGCGTTTTTGTTTGGCAAGGAATTCGCCCGAACTTCATTAAAAATAATAATTAGGGGGAAAAAAAACAGCATCTCATTAACAAAATTTAAAACTGAACAGGTTCAACGGGATTTTTCATTCTGGTACAGTCGAGTACAATGAAATTTGTGAACTTTAATCCAAAAGGTCTATCCTATTATAGATAAGCATACTACAAATTTTCAACCATTTCTAA
Source organism: Ostrinia furnacalis (assembly GCF_004193835.3). Classification (NCBI taxonomy): domain Eukaryota; kingdom Metazoa; phylum Arthropoda; class Insecta; order Lepidoptera; family Crambidae; genus Ostrinia; species Ostrinia furnacalis. The sequence goes on from NW_021131650.1 coordinate 244,423, forward strand.
TCACAAAGACCGCGAACCGCCAGTCTGCTTGTGACCACGGCTGCAGCATCGCAGCCGAAATGTCAAGCCGTGAGTACATGGGTCGTTCTACTTTTAAGGTCTTAACCATGAAAAAAAATTGAGAAAGCTATTTAGTACATTTCATACGACTGAAATGTAGGAAAATTAACATAGATTCGGTATCTGTAGACCAGCAGCTCAGTTTTTTATCAAAACTTATATTTTTTTGCGTTTTACTAGACTAAGATGGAAAAAAATGTATCCTTCGTCACGAAATTCAGTTGTTTAAAACTCGATAAATTAAAAGAAATTTCAATAGATATTTGCATTTATTATTACAAAATCTCAGCTTAAATCAGTCTTGGACAATTGGTAGTTAATCGTTATTTAATCAGGCAACAATTCCATAAAAATCAACAGTTTGTCTCTTTCGTCACATNAATTTCAAAAACTGCTTCAACTGGTTTACTAAACGAATACAAAATTCGTATACCTTTTTCTGAGGTGTTTTTAGTATTCTTAACATATTATCTAACTGCACAAAGGACACATCGTTTAGATGTAGGATCACCTGTTACGAAGGATACGTGTGACGAAGTATACAATTTTCCAAAAAGATCAATAATAATCGTAAATAACGATAATTTGGATCGAAAACTATACTTAATCTTAAAGATTACATAAAAACAAATCATGTTTACAGTAAACCAATTTAAAATTCGTTAAATAAATACCAAAAACCGCTGTGACTAAGGATACGCCCAATAAACACACGCCGCCCGTTTTCGTGCCTTATGTAAAAGAAGTGACAAGCTGGCTATGTTAAACACTTGATTTGAGTTTCGTTCTATACTCTATGGTCTATGGCCTTTCGTTTTACTAAAAAACGTGATCTACTCACGTATTTTTTAAGAACTTATTTTTATATTTGACTGTTCGTGACGATGGATACTCCAATTTTCGGGACAATCTTTCGTCACACCAGAAAAATATATTTTTACAGATAAATAAAATTAAACTTTGTAGTTACCATGTTTAACAATGTATATCTCTTTTTATTTAAAAATAATTGTGTGGCTTCAACAAATTATTTCTAAAAAACGTAATAGTTTTAAGGAACACCTAATGGGGACATGCCGTTTTAGCTTTGTTATAAAAGTTTGAAGTCATTTTTTTAACACAGTTAAATTGTAATTGAAACTTAGTGTAACTAGATAATCTAAACAGGTGTTATTAACTTTATTTAAATAAAATAAATGATAGTTTCTTCATTTTGTATTAAGTATTAACCTTCGTTATGGTGGGGACAACCTTATTTTTGTGATGGACTCTAAAAGTAGAACCACCCACATAATGTAACTCATTAATAAACGTCGCGTTAAGACCCGTGTCTTACTATTTTAATCACAAAGTCTGTCTTGAAAAATATCAAAAACACGCCCAGAAATAACTGGTTTTGTGAGTTGTAAAAAAATTGATCTTTTTTTTGGATTGGAGTGTACACGGTTTTTGAAACTCGACTTATTAACTAAATGAGACACGAGCAAAATGATCCCGAGACGATTAATGGAAGCAAGTGTACGGGCGCATTAATCATACTTTAAAAATATAAATTACGAAGGACGGTTAAGGGGCATATACATTCAGGGTGACGAACTGCCCGATGGACGGATGGCTTGATAAGATTCAGCGAGCTTTTGATTATAACGTAGGAATAGCATAGGTATGTAGCATGATCTTAATGATGATGACGATATTCCCACAGAAAAATACTTTTTGTGATTTTTGGATTTATAATGGTAAATAATCCTAAATCTTAAAGATCACTTTAAAAACTGAAAAATCATTTAAAAACCGATTTGGAAATCATTGGGGGAGGCGGAGGATGATGATGATCCTAACTTAAAAATTTGAAATAAGTAGCGCGAAATATTTGTTATGCGCAACTTTGAGGCCCTGTAACATCTTTATTTTTATTGTAGAGATATTTTCATGATTTATTTATTGGTTTTACTTATATTTTCAAGTTTTATTAATAGAAACAAATTGGAAACTTCTCCATTTTTACGCATTAGTTTTTGCCAATCCCAAAGTAAACTTAATATAAATCTAAGTTTAATGAATGTCCAACATCCACTCAAAATGGAGCCCATTGGCCTTACCACATTTACCCATCCACAAATACCGTATGTTTGTCTAACTGTTACAATGAGATTGTAATTAAGTCTCAAGTATGTGGCCTAACGACTGTGAATCATCACAAACCTTAGTGGATGACACCGTACTGAGATAAGACTACCGTTATTTGTATGACATAGTTTTTTGGAACATTGATGAAAAAAAAACCTGGCTCTTGTCAAAAAATCAATCAATGTTTTGTGTTTAAACAATGTGAAGCAGTGTTTTTACAACTGATATGTCACAATTCCATTTGTTCTTGAACAACAACAATGGACTTCTAATTTTTTTATACAAACATTATTATATTTAAGAGCAAATTGCACTAAAAACAATTTATTAAAACAAACACAACGCCCAACAATTAGCAAAAAGCCATCAAAATGCCCAAAATTAAATAACCATCTGTTCATCAATCCAAATTCCCGAAAAGGCATTAAAATAAAAGCTCTTTAAAAGCGCGCCCACTTAAAGCTTATCAGGAGTCGGAGCCTGCCTCCAAAAATGTTTCCAAAATAAAACGAAAAAGCTAAAATTACCACCCTCGTGATAATTACACGTGCTTTTTCACAGGCCGTTGAACCTAATGAAAGGCACTTATGAAGGCATTAAGTTAATAAAAACGATTTTTAACAAGCTACCAATCGGGTAGAGTCGAACGTAAAAAGCTGCGCTTTTTTCATATGGCAGTAATTTTATTAATGTGTCTCGCTTTCTAATAAACTTTTTTCCTTTTACACGACTGTTTTTTCTGCCAAAATCTCTTTGCTGCCAAAATCTTAAAGATAGCAAAAGTATTATCAATTAGATTAGTTGACAATTTAATTGTATTTTTTACGGTTCCGTCTGGCCAAAACGTCTATAGGAAGGATTCCTATTTTGTCCATTCAATTTCAAAATGATTCGATACAAAATTACGATGGAATGGAGAGTTTAGGCCTGGTTAATGTCCCATCAATACCAGTTTCACCATCTTACTTTAACTACAACAAACGTCAAAAATCTGTCAAATTCCATGCAAAAAATCGTTATCGTTATAGTTACGGTTAAAGTTAGGTAGTGTTACAAGTGTGTCCTTACTCTAACTTCCAAATTCGGTTGTTTTTTTTTAAAGGAACTGTACATTTTGCGGTTTGTAACATGCACTTGTAAAATTTTGAAAGTCATATTATTGAATGCGGTTCAATTATTGCGGTTTGCGTGAAATTGGGTAATTACATCCCAAATTATCGGAATAATATAAATTATGGAACACTTCGTTTAATTTCCCATTATTATTCATTTAACAAGGAGATATTTCTTAGAGTTCCTTGATACATTAAAATTGATTTGATTCTGGTCATTTGAAACTAAATATAGCTTATTTTATTATGATGTTACTTTCCTAGACCAGTCCTGAAATACCAGCATTTTTAAACACTAATTTATTGTATAAACTAGCGGCCGCCCGCGACTTCGTACGCGTGGATCCCGTTTTACCCCCTTCATCTATCTTACGCGGTTTAGATTTTTTCATACAAATGGTTTTTCCCGCTAACTCCCGTTCCCGTTGGAATTTCGCAATATCCTGTTGTAACTAAGCTTTAAGTTTACTAAGGTACCTGCATGCCAAATTTTAAGCGTCTAACTTACGCGGCTTAGATTTTTTCATACAAATGTTTTTTTCCCGCTAACTCCCGTTCCCGTGAGAATTTTGCAATATCCTGTTGTAACTAAGCTTTAAATTTACCAAGGTACCTGCATGCCAAATTTCAAGCGTCTATCTTACGTGACTTAGATTTTTTCATACAAATGTTTTTTCTCGCTAATTCCCGTTCCTGTAGGAATTTTGCAATATCCTGTTATAACTAAGCTTTAAGTTTACTAATGTACGTGCTTGCCAAATTTCAAGCGTCTAACTTAAGCGGTTTAGATTTTTCATACAAAAGGATTTTCCCGCTAATGCCCGTTCCCGTGGGAATTCCTAAGTATCCTATAACCTGCCCAGGAGTATGAAGAATAATTGTACCAAGTTTCGTTAAAATCCGTCGAGTAGTTTTTGTTTCTATAAGGAACATACAGACAGACAGACAGACAGACAGACAGACAGACAGACAAAAATTTTACTGATTGCATTTTTGGCATCAGTATCGATCACTAATCACCCCCTGATAGTTATTTTTAAAATATATTTCATGTACAGAATTGACCTCTCTACAGATTTATTATAAGTATAGATTATAGGTAAAATAATTTCATAAGCTATATGAATCAATGCCAACTGAAACTTAAACTGATTGACTGCAGTACTGAATGGAACCGACGCGGAAGTCATAATACGGAAGCTGAGGCTATTATTAACACTGCATCCAAACATCCAGTACAAAGCAAAGCACTGCGAATGTGTTAAAATGTCGCTTGAAGTAAGGGCTGGCAACATGGGGTTTTTACGTTCATCAATCAATATTTTGTCAACGAAAAGACTGATGAAGATTCTACAGAAGATAATCAGTTCCTGCTTTAAGAAAGAAAGAAAGATAAACATTTATTTTGGTTCCAACTTAAAAAATGTAACACACAGATATAAAAGTAAGTACCTACAAGTAATTAGAACAATAATTGGCCACCGCTCAGCATGTTTCATGCTCTGAAAGTAGTAAAACCCAGAACATGACGCTGTTATTCTGCGGTAACCACCACCTCTTTAAGGAGAAGACTGTTAAAATTTCGCTTAAGTAAGGGCTGGCAACATGGGGTTATAGGACCCATCAATCGAACTTACTTAGCGAATAGACAATTAGTAAAGTAGGAAGCAGTAACGCCAAAGAAAATCCAGTTCCGCCTGTGAAGAGAGAGAAATTAAATGGGACAGGATAGGGCTTCTGCTAACTTTTCACGAAATGTTGTTAAGGAATACATATTATCCTGCTTTCGCCTCCGAGATTTATTTTACCGTGTAGTACCCCTGTACGACAAGCCAATCCGCACACAATATTCAGCGTAGTAGTAGTAAAAAACAAAAGAGCGGGCAACCCCACCCCTACCACGCTGTGGGCTCGGTGTCCGAGCGGTCTCATTCCTTTGTGCGCACGCGCAACGACCGCACGCAGTATAAGAAAAATGCTTAAGNATTTCTATATCTTCTTCCCTGGAGGTAAACGTCAATGTCATCTCTTCTCTAAATATAATGAGACCGCTCGGACACCGAGCCCACAGCGTGGTAGGGGTGGGGTTGCCCGCTCTTTTGTTTTTTACTACTACTACGCTGAATATTGTGTGCGGATTGGCTTGTCGTACAGGGGTACTACACGGTAAAATAAATCTCTTCGGCGAAAACAGGATAATTTAGATCGAACTTCACTTGGTAAGTTCGTTTGATCATCTAAATATGGTTACTTAAGGTTGAAAGCAGCAACTCTTGGGTACAGTGTAGACCTTCAAAGTTCTTAAACTGACTCTGCCAAAGCTGAATATGCTTTATACAGTGGTTACAGAACCAGATGTGGGCCAGTCAAAAAGTTTATGTTTTCACCAAAAAGTTTAAACACTCCTTGCAAGAGGGTTAGCCCTAACCATGGATTTGGTCCAGCTAACAGTTATTTTGTTCTGAACAAACATGACAAGCATACTTTCAATGGAAGTTCAACTTCGTTGGTTTATGTCAAAATCATTAGCTGAATCATTGCAACACGTGCTTGAGTGGAAATCGTTATCTAAACTGATACATTAATTAAATCTTAAAAAGCTGTTTTCAGTGAATTTGAAAAAGCTCTTGGACATTTAATTTTGATATACCTACTCAGTATTGTTGATAAATACTTTGAATAGGTCATCATCATCATCTCAGCCATAGGACGTCCACTACTGAACAAACATAGGCCTCCCCCAATGCTTTCCATGTTGTCCGGTTGGTAGCGACCTGCGTCCAGTGCTTTCCTGCTATCTTTATGATGTCGTCGTCCTTTGAATAGGCGTTTAGTTAATTTTTGTTTATTGTACCCGTCTGACATGGCTACATTTTGACACCGGCGATATCTTGATTCGCTTTATTAAAATGAGCATGTAATTACTTACCAAGCTCGAACTCCGTACCGCAGTCGGTCCGCGCCAACATTCCACGGGGCTAAATCAGGACCGTCTCAGTGCAGTATGCAAAACGAACACGCACCGCTTACCTTACGAGGCGTGTTGCGGGTAGATGGGGAAGTCAGAGGTGGAGCGAATTGTCTGGTAAAGATAAAAAATACTGTGGAAATTTTGAAGTTGGCGGTAATTAAAAAAATTTGAGTCTATCTCTGCATGCTAGGCATAATTATTAAATTACTGGTCCATACTTTAACCCCTTAACCATATAAAATAACTTTAACTGCCTGGACAGTGGACATAGGCCTCTAACATTACATACGTACTAAGATCTTTGACTACTCTTTCAAGCACCCATTTCATTAAAGCACGCATGCAATAGGCACAAGTTATGTTTAGGGTTTTGAATTATAATAAATGCCTTGAAGATAATAAGAGAAAGGTTTTTTAGTAAACTAAAAATGAGTCCTTTTTGATGTACAGTACTTATAGTACTTGTTTAATACCCGACTGCGCCAGAAGGAGGGTTATTTTACAACGCACTGTAGTTATTTCGTTCATTAATTCATTATTTAATGAAAATATCCTAAAGTCTAGTTTCACAAACTACCTGCGACATTCGCTGCAGTCCAAATCGGACGAACCGGTTGTCCCACGTGGTTTCTGCGGAAAGCATTTCACTTTGTACCACTAATTAGCCGTTACTTTATTAACTAATTATGTTGTTGACTACCTGCTTATGTCGACTAACATTATACGTGGTTATGTAGAAATTATGGTAGAAATAGTATAGTTTAATATTACTAGACTTTGAGCTTTGCAAATCATAAGGGACTCGTGCAATCACTCTGACAAGCATTATAGGAAGTAAATGTAATTACTAACAAATTAACTTAATGTGTTTTGCTGTTGGCGTACCTTTATCTAGAAATAAAATCAAAAAGATACTAATTTAACCAATCAGTTAAAATAATAGATTACGTATTTTCATCAAAGATATTAAATACGAAAATATAAGACGCGAGAAGTGTCAACAAAGATGTTTCAGTGTATCAAGTATTTTTTTATTAAGGTAGGAAGTAGAAGTACTGATATTTATTTAAAAACAGTTCACTTATCCGATACTAACATAATTACCTGTATGCACCCCACGGCCGAGTAAAAAGATAGTATCACTTCCACATTCGAGCCAAAAAAGAATAAATGCAGTCCAGAAATAAACCCTATCATTACAGATCAAGCCGAGTTGAAAATAGCCCGTCAGCATCCTGTCGTGAATTATGATTTAACCGCAAGGCAATAAACTAATTGGTCACACTACGAGACGGACCACAGTGTAAAGTGGACCAGTAAGGATACTACGTGTTTTGACGTCGCGAAATGCTTTGCGCGTATCCACTGGCCAAAAGAGACGACCAGTGGATAGTGTAGGACTCTCCCAGCCAGAGATACCGTAATCTAGCATGATTTTACAAGCCTTTGTAATACTGTGCGTCAGTGTTCGCCACCCTATGCTACACGTTCTTTTTATCCCAATGTCAAAGTTGATTAAATCCCCATAAGAACGTTCTTACGAACAGCCCAATGGCCACCTTTTGTCACTATTCATGTATCTGATGACTTTATGACGCTCTAAAATGTCACCATCTGCTACCAAGTAGTTTGTCGACTTAAAATTAATCTCACATTTATTAAATACGTACACATATTAAGAAAGATGCGATCATAATTAGTAGTAAGTGTGGTGCGATCTTTCTCTATTTTTCTATACTGTGGCCAGACAATGTGATGTTTGACTGGTTTTTTATTGTCTACTAATAAAATTAGTAAAGCTCAAATGGCCAACGTAAAAACACAAGATCTAACTTTTGTAACATTGTCCCGTCTGCTTTGTCAATAATACAATCCATGGAAAAAGATTTCAATATACAATTTCAAAATGTTTGCCTAGTTCAATAAATATACAGGGTGTTAGGTAAATGGGTATATGAGCCGACACTAACCCATGTTAACATGGTCATATAAATGGTATGGTGAAGTCAGAAATTTGATATCATCATTTTAATTTTTTAATTTTCTTACAAAATAAATTTTATAAAATCCGATTTGTATGAAAAATAAAATAATTAAAATGAAGATATCAATTTTCTGACTTCACCATACAATTTATATGACCATGTTAACATGGGCTAGTGTCGGCTCATATACCCATTTACCTAACACCCTGTAGATAGCAGAAACTTTAATAAATACACGACATGAATACGAAAGATAAAATTATAACAATATTTAAATGCAAGAAATACCAGCTCCATCTGAACTTAAAATCAATATCTGATAGTAAAAATAAAAGAATTGTCAAAAGAGTCATCCCTCTCGGAAGCTTTTAAATGGTGACCTTTCAACAATATTAAATTTTAAAACTCTGCCTCGCCTTGTGACTTTATTCCGGAATTCCTTTCGAGAACTATTCTAGTTTTGTTAACGTTAAAAATTCAGTAGAGTTTGATTGTGATAAAATAACTGGCGGACGGCCAAAAGAAACTTCGGACTGTCAGCGAAAGTAGGCAACTTGAAGTTAACATCTAGTTAAAATATTATTAGTTTGGATTACAAAATAATATTGGCTACTTTTCATAAATTAAATCTTTTGTCTGTATCAGTAATTTTCTAAAGTCAATCATTGTCAATTAAAAGATTCCGGAACGTATACTAATTATTTTATTTTAAATGCAAATTAAGTAATGTACTTTTCCTGTCGTATAATTTCACATATTCAGTCTAGAACATATTATTATTGTGAAATTGTTTTATCGTTCGATATTTAGAGGCATACATTATAATGTTTCTGAGTGGGAAATAAGAGATATTTAGATATTTTATCAATCACAATAGAAACCGTTTACCGTTAATGATGGAATCCGTTCGACAAAAACAGTTGTAACATTTTTCATACCAATAACTACGACCGTCTACTCACTTATAGTCTATCCAATATAGCTTGATTAGAATGACAGCTGTCATCAATAGTAACGACATAACTTTGTAGTAGCGATCAATGAGAGCTAAATATTGGCGGACAAGAAATAATTCACGTCTGACCTACAAACAATATTTTCGACGACAGTGCTTCCAATAAAAATGATAATTTCGTGTAAATGCAGCGTTAAATTACACCAATAAGTAGTAATTCGAAATCATAAAAATCAAGCTAGAGTATTAACGACGTCTCTACAAGGTTATCTCGAGTTACAAAAATGTTAGTGTTGGGACATATCGATAAATGTCATATTAAATTAAAACTATTCTTTTAACATATTTAACAAAAAAAATTTCTAACTAATTTTTTAACATATTTAAGTCAAGTTATACGTTTTTCTAAATGTTCACTATTAAAAACCAAAAAACATTTCATTCTTAAATAATCAAACATCGGAAATCAATCACCGGTATTTTTTTGGGTATTCATAGAACCGTTGCTCTAGAAGAGATGCCCACCGCCCTCTAGCGAGAGGAAAAAACCACTGAAGAACACTGATGATAATGACTACGACTTAGGTTGTACATCTACTTAGGTTTACTGTCTTTAAATTTAAATCATAATTGTCATTTTTATGAATAAAGATATATGAAGAAAAATTGGGTGCATTTTTTCATATCATTTTTTCGAAAACTTATCGATACATCTATGTGAATCGTACGAAACATACCCATCACTAGTCACATTTGTTTGACAGCCGTCATTTTAATCAAGCTATATTGGATAGACTATAGTTATTAATTTTATTACCAATCCCAAGACATTTCCCACTTTTACTTGTTGGGTCTTATTGGCTGTCTAAACTAGTTATCTTAACTTAACAAAAGTTGCTCAAATAAGTTGCAGCAATCAATGTCCGTAGCATTATATTTCTTTTAATCCAATTCTTATATCCAAAATCCATTACGACCTTAATAAAATCAAGAAATTTTGGCATATTACCCACGGATCTTTTAAAACATCCACAATCATAATTCCAGTCCATAGAAATCCAAAAATCAAAAATTAAATTAAACAAAAAGTTACTAGCAACAATAATGCCAAAGAAGTGAAGTGAAGTGACGTAAGTGACAACAAAAACGTAGTGAGTGATCTAATAAGTGATAACAAAAACAATGAAAATGCACCTGCAATCGGAGCTGGCCTGTGACATCACGCACGAGATGGAGAAGGTGAACATATCCAAGGAGGCAGAGATGCTCTACTATGAGCTGATCAGTGCGTTGGAGGAAGAAGAAACGGTAAGAACTGCGACAATACCAAAAAAGAACCCACGGGTGTAGATGTAAGAGTTCAAAGTGGCTGGAGACTCCAGCAAAATTTCCAAATAAGAGAATAATTCTGTTAATGTAGGCCAGTTTTTATCTCCGTATTTTTGGAACCCTGGACCCAAAAAGACACCCGGATACAAATTAGTCGAATCTTTTCTAATTTAAAATTCTGACCTTTAGGTTTATTGATTACTCGCTTGACCAATTAATCTTAGCAAGGAAACACTTACAAAAGACGACAACAAGCTACTGCTTTTTTAAACCAGAAGTCAGTGTTATTTTTAATAGTTGAACCACAGATTAAAGTTAAACGCATCAGTTTTACTGCCTGGAAATATAATTGAAAAATCCCTTTCTCACCCATTTTGACTTTAATACCTTACTGCAATCGTAAAAATAACTTTAACCGACTGAATAATTACTAGTTAGGTACTAGATAATCATACAACTAGTTATTTAAACCTTCCAACGTTATGAAGTTATGGCTTGTCCAATTAGCAAAGAACTCAAGTCATGCAAGGCAACAAGAAACTGCAGACACGTCTCTCCAAATCCAGATAGAAAAAAAGACTATTAGTTCAGATGTCGAGATACTACGTAGAGTTATAGTAGAAGCCAATGCAGTAGAATCAATCAATGATAATAAAGTAGATGAAAACTCCTCAAAAGAACAAATCACGCTTATCATCGTAAAACAAATGAAGGCTAGTGACAAGATGGCACTTCAGATGCCTACGATGCCGCGATGTGTAGATATTCCGTTAGACGTCTTGACGACAAAATTGACTAAGCTTCTTTTGAATAACTAGTGACCCACATTTTAGTCTCAAAATCAAATTTCAAATATCTGGTTAATAAATTTTGCGAATGGATTTATGAACCTTTCGGGATAATCGACACCAAATTTTGGGGTTACACTCGTATTGTCAAATTCGTGTTAGAGCTTAAAGAAGTGCAGAAGTATATCCTGACATAAATCATTAATGTCAGACACCCGTGAGGTCTGAGACCTACTTTATTTAAACTTTACTATCATTCTTATCCTTAGTAGTTGACTGGTGAAGAAACCGGACCGTTAAGCCCGGAGTAATGAGGTGCGATGACGCTTGTTTATTAATGAAACGGAATACCAAAGAATGTTTTAATTAAATCTCTAGTTCCACGAGGCATCAGGCAAAAGCTTTGCATATTTTAATTAAATATTTTTTATAACAATTCTCAATAAACACACGTAACAGTAAGTAAGGTTAACATTCTCCTCCATGGATATAAATGGAAGTTTCATTACTATCGATTTCAAAATTACTTTGTTTTCTAAGAACCTCTTCAAATATATTCGCTGTGGATATCACTTTAATGAGAAAAGTTAATTTTACTAAAACTTTATTTAATTCGAAATGAGCTTCAATTACACAGAAATTGTAGTCTTTATCTTGTCTGTTTGACAAGTATGTTTGTTAATTAAGTGGCCTCATTCCTTTTTGCACTGCGCAAATGCCGCTGTTTACCCAAAAATAAATCATTAGTTAAATATTGTATAAAAGTTTTAAGTTTTTAATTACCACAGAGAACTAGATTGGGATTAAAATGGCTAGAATGCAACCTTTTTGTATTTTTACAATTACGGATTAAATTGTAATCAACCATAATATTAACCATAACCTGTCTATCTATCAATATATCTATTTTGTCCAGAACCAAAGAGCTTTTATTTCGTCCGCCGTTCCTTCGCAGATTTGATAATCTTGATTTAACGTCTGTTCCAGTAACTTGAAGTTCTAATATCTGTTAACACGTAGGCTGCCATGACAGTCACCGGTGACTGACAAACATGCAACCTATTCGGGCCATGTCACTCACTGGAGCCTGACACTGAAGCATCTAAATCAAACGACCGCAGTAGGCCGCCTGGCACGTTTAATGCGTTACTTCCTATTTTAAATGACTGACGTGGCCCCCAACAAAGTATGTTCAGCATGGCCTGCAACTCTTGTACCTAAATAAAAATTAACACAGGTTTGAATGAAAATTTTAGTAAAAACACGACAAATATTTGAAATTCTTAATAAAATTACAAGTTTACGATATATTTCGGAATAAATTATTAAGCATAATTATTAAAATTATTATTTGTGTAAAAAATTGAAACATTACAGACAAAAATTAGGCTGATTAGGGCTTTGAAGAGAGTAAGTTATAACTTGCTGTCTTTCTCGACTTTACACGACCGAAATTTGACAGTTGACCGACAGCAACCGGACAGAGCGATAGTATTCACGAGGGCTAAAGCGAGGAAAGCGATGCGACACGGTAGTTCCCGCCAAAACGCAGAAACGTGATTTTGTTGTGCCTGACAAAATGCTTGACATGGCGCTGTGACTGAAATTTATACCATTCGGGCCGCGTCAGGCACGGGTGGCTGACAGTTTTTTTTATGGGTATAATATGTCAATATAAATAGTAAAAAAATATTTTTTATCAATAACTATTCATTTCAAGCCATTACACATCGATTAGCAAAAAAATCAATTTTGGCGAATTAGTAAATTTACTTTGGCAGTCAACGTGTTAATGATTTTCTCCTGGATAGTTGGAGAATTTCTATCCGACAAAAGCCAATTTGTTCTAAAACATTTCCTTACAAATATTGAAAGCTTTAAAGTTTAGCTATCTTAACCATTGACACGCTTATCATGCCTAAGAATAAATTAAATTATTAAGTCAACAAATTCGCCAAAGTTCGTTCACTCCACGCATAAATTAACTAACTTCAAATTCTAACTGTTTTATTTAGAAACTGTGCGAATAATATTTTATAAAGTTGCCGGTTTTCGTTGATTGTGTTATTTTGTTTTTGGATGTTACTCGTACATTTGCAATAACAATGAATTCGGGTTAGGTTTATTTGTTCTGACTTGTCCAAGGCTTTTGGTAAAGTTGGCCCGTTTCCAATGTTTCTAGGATTTATTTTTGTTTAGGTGTCTTAATATGAATCAGGGTATTTGTTATTTCAACGTTTGTTTACTATTTTCTATTGTGCTTTTCATATTCAAAAATTATCATTAAAAGTATCATTATTTTCGGACTAAATTCTTAGTTAAATTAGAAAAAATATTTAGTCATATTTTTCTGGTATTACGTAAATTTTTCCAATTTTTTTTTCTTTATAATTTAATATTGTCCTTATTTAATACATGGCACCATTAGTCTTCCTTGTGTCAACTAACACTCGGTAACATTTTACTGTTAAATATTTCTCCGATTAATATTTCGACGGTGTCATTCAACTACACAATTGGCTTTAAATTGAATACGTAATGACACATAACTGATCCGTCGACAATTTTAAAGTAACGGCTTGATTCAAGTCACGACAATATTTAAATTGATTCTAGGTAAATTAAAGTGTTTGATTAGGGGAGACCTAGGAGAGTTGTGACAGAGGTGAGTTGTGACAAGGACGATTTCTCCTTACTTAATATAGTTAGGAAGCTGGTGAAAACACTTGTTTGTCGCTTTTAAGACGCTCTTCTTGATTAAGTACCTGCGGGCGGCGCAAGAGGCACGGTTACGTAAATATGACGCCTGTGTACAAAAAAATGCGAAAAGTAAGTTTTTCTTCAAAATTTTATTTCAATTTATATCATGTTTTAGTATATGTGCACTTTTATGTTATTTTTTCTCAAGTTGCATGGTTATTCAGGTCTCAAAATGTAGCACTTATCTTTTGTGTGCACATCGTGTTTAGAAAATAAAAATTATTATTCGAACCAAGTCGTCATTTTAAACACCTAGGAGAGTTGTGACAGGCTGTCACAACTCTCCTAGCTTACTTAATTTTTCTGATGGGCCATTTCCACGATGTTTTTAGATGTTTTTTGTGTGTTAGTAGGTTCATAAGTTGTATAATTGGATGCTGTTACTTTTTTGATTCAGAATGCCTAATAAAAATACGTGAAAGCTATATATAGAGGAACTGCTTGCTAGAGTCGAAATCTAGGACCTGGCTTATGAAGTGATTAGGTTAAAGGGTTAAAGTTTAAGATAAAATATGCTGCGACCTCTTACAATCTAAACTTGTCAAGATATATTAAGAAGAAAGAGGCTTATCAAGTAAACCCAAAAAGCGAAGCTCCGTCTATGGATTATACCACCGCGACGCGATATGGATTTTATTTTTATAGAAGAGAAAGAAAATACAATATTAAGTGACTAGAGTAAAGTAGTACATAGCTAAAATATAAATTAAAAAAAAATCCAGTACTTAGGAGAAAAATGAAAGCTGGAGAAATGTGGCTCAATCTGTGTAACGACATCCTATAACTATTTGTTTTAATTGGTACTAAAGGATGATTAAAGTACTTTTTTGCTAAAAAAATCATATTTGATTGAGTATTATGGTATTTTTATATGTAATAGATGAAATACAATGCTGTCACAACTCACCTCGGTACCTGTCACAACTTACCTCGGTGCTAGGAGAGTTGTGACAGAGGGAGTGGTCTAAGATTTTGGTGATTTTCTTAGAAACCCTAATACTTTAGTTAACTTTGGTGATTGTTTTGAAAACAGAAGGAACGGCGCTACATTAATTTGTATGATTCATAGCTGTGGAATGTTTTTTGAGCGAGATATGGCCCCTAAAGTAAAAATTGTCACAACTCTCCTAGGTCTCCCCTAATATTATTCTTCGTAGATGTTTATTGTTGAATGTTAAAACAGAATGTATCGTGAATATTCAGTTATAGAATCTTTAAACTAATTTAGGTCTCTATCAATTATCTTAGACTCTGTTTTCATAAATATGTGTATGACCATTTGGGAAAAAAATCTACAAGCAAACCTAAATGAAAGACTTCTTTGCTGCTGTAGTTTTTTACGTTTTTGGTAACATAAGAACATCCGCGCGTATTGAATTTCGTAGTTTCTCACGCTACCGCAAGGATGCCTTCTAGGGTCCCTTACTTAAGTGTTCAATCCTTCCCTCTTAGAACCCTCCTTCAAGTAACAGACAGTCATTATCATTCCTTCATAATTTAAAAGCCAATTAGTCTATTACTAATATTATCAAGAGGAAAGATTTTTTGTTTGTTTTGACTCAGTTCCTAAACTACTGGATCGATTTGAAAAATTATTTCACCATGGATGGTCGATGGAGCGGGCCATGCTTGGAGTTTCCCTGCGTGATCGAATCAAAAATGAGGAGATCCGCAGGAGAACCAAAGTGACCGACATAGCACGCAGAATTGCTAAAACCAAATGGCAGTGGGCTGGGCACATAGCTCGTAGAGACGATGGCCGTTGGGGCAGAAAAGTTCTCGAGTGGCGACCACGGGCTGGAAGACGTAGCGTGGGCAGGCCTCCTACTAGGTGGACCGACGATCTCGTAAAGGTCGCGGGAACATAGGTTACCTATAGAATATGGTTGAAAGATATTCTACAACAGACCCAAATTAACTCGGGCGAAGCCGCGGGAAAAAGCGTGTACTTTATAATTTTATAATCGCTATGTCCAACTTTACATTAGGCTTTAGAACATACACACACAACATCATAGTCATACGTATATGAAACCTTTATTGTATCCCATAAATGTAAAATACATATCTTGAACACAAATATCAGATCAATCGAATACATCCGCGGCAATTCATTCCGCGGTTTTTCAATATATCACTTCATTTCACCGGAGAGATTCTGTGTATTTGTGTAAAAGCAATAAATTTGATATTCGCTGTAAGCGGGATATATTTTTAAACGTCGATATTTGAGCGATGATTGCATTAATTTTTTTTCAGTCGGGCAACTTGCTGCGAATCGTTTTTTGTTTTAAGTTTACTGAGATAAAGCCTTTGATTCACGGTGATTTGAATTGTATCAATATTCGAGAGCTTTTATTTAACTTAATCTGTGTCGATTTCTGTTTGGGTTTCATCAAATCTTAATATTTATTATTTCTCTTCTGTCTTTCTATTTATCTGTTTCTCTGATCTATGTATACGAAGTGATTTACTGACTTAAACGCACTTCCTGGAGTTGATCTGAGATTTTGCATAGTTCAATAATCTAGATCGCAATGCAGTATTATGGTATCAAATGATGTAGGTGGAGGAGGTGTGGTGAAGATGGAATTTAGCTTAGTTATTTGATTCTAAGGAAGCCTCTTTAAATTCATTGGTTAGATATTGCTAGTATTTGCATAGGTCTGGTTTTAAGTGGTTGGTGCATTTGCGTCCTTTTCAACCGACTTCAAAAAAGGAGGAGGTTCTCAATTCGACCCGTATGTTTTTTTTTTTTTTTTTCTATGTTTGTTACGCGATAACTCCGCCAATTATGAACCGATTTGAACAAATCTTTTTTCGGCGTATAGGTAATACCTCAAGGGTGGTCCCATTTAAATTTAATAATAGAAAAACAACCCCCAAGGGTGGAAAATTGGGGATGAACTTTTTTATACGCAATATCTCCGCCGATTATAAATCAATTTGAACGATTATTTTTTTGTTGAATAGGTATTATCAAAAGGGTGGTTTCATGCGAATTTGAAGAAAATATTTCATCCCCAAGGGTGGAAAATTGGAGATGAACTTTTTTATACGCAATATTTTTAATTTTTAGTTTTTTTTTGTGTTCACGCATTTGAAGTCGGTTTTATTTTTTTTAAAAGTTATATATAGTAGATTATCAGTAAAGCCACTAGAGTTTTAGTTACACAAATAAAGTATTTATACTACAATAAAAGGCGATTTCTCCGTAACAGACCCTTTCTCAATTCCTTTAATAGTCCATTACAGTCTTTATTGGGTGACGACGGCTGCGTGGGTGTTCTATGGCTTTCATGACACTAAAATATTCTATTTCCTTACAATTCTGAAATAATGGCGAAAGCAGATATCTAAATTTAGTGTAGGTAGAGAGTCAAATATAATATTTGCAGGTGTACATTTTAGCAATTAGCGTTGAAATTCACACAAATTGGTTCCAATCCGCTGACAATATGGTATTTGAATGCCTCAACCAGTAACTAATTGTCATTTCATTCTATAACATAATTATTTTGGACTTTATACTTTTGTCTAAAGATCCAAAAACCAATGAACAATTTGAACTGGCCACGTGAAGCCAGCTCCACGCTTTGACCCCAACATTGGTCCCTACACCACTCCAAATTGTGTGGATTAAGAAAATAGGTTGTCCCAAGGATTTTCTAGAATCTAGAAAATAGTAGATATCCTTGGTCACATGTGGATCTAGAATCTAGAGTTCGTTCGTTGGACGAGTGGAGTTGAGACCAAAGTTGGTGCTAACGTGCGAAGCTCACATAAAAAAAATTATTAGATTGTCATTGGCTCCCTCCCTTTTACATTTAATACGAGAAACTTTCAAGTTCTCAATACGACAAATTCGTCCATTAGGTCCATAAAAATTTAAGACTTGTACACATAAACTGAAATAAATGACAAAAGTTTGTGGTTTGTTCATTTTGTCAATGTCGTTAGATGTTTGGGTTATCATTCGTCATTCTAATCCATGACTGAAAAAACTCGGAAAAACTTTATAAAACAAACAAAATGCCGTTATTCTTTAAGCTCATGGACTAAGTTTAACTATAATTTGTCACGGTGTTCCATATTTATAGGTCTTTATAGGAAGTTTAGCAAATAATACTCTTATATCTAAACTTTTTACTTTTTGAGAATAAAATCGATGTTAATATTATTTTTTCTTGATGTATCTTCAAATGAAAATAGAGTTTACTCTCTCTCTCTCTCTTTTCTATTTTTTCTTTTATAAGATTCTCTTCCGATTTGCAAGTCACAAATACAGGCAGTCTTTATGAATTACATAATATGTATTTTCTTTTCATTTGAAAGGATTATTACCTCAAGGCATCAATTGATAAGGACATGGTGTGTCAAAAGTATTTAAACATAAGCTTTTTGTCAATTGAAATGCAAATTAAAAATGCTAAACTTTAGCGTTGATCATTCCAAAAACATAAAACACCTATTTTCAACCTTACCCCACTGGCTTAAAAGCTCTCCTAAACATATGGTGTTGAGCATCAACATCAAGGCATCCAAACATTAACGAGTCTATTTGTGTCCTTATCTCCTTGCGTTAAGGACTATCCTCCATTTGTGGAGTACCAGGGCTAGTTTTCTATTCTAGTCTTTAACTCATTGGGTTAAAAACTATCTTGTGGAATACCAAGGCATCTCCCAAACATTCACACGTGAGTCACGCGACGGGCAGGAGAGTCCCGCATTGTTCCACACTAGGATGACCATAGTTCAGGGAGTTTATGGACATAATCCTAAATATTGCCAATGGCAAAAGTAGGCTCGTTTCCTCTGAAATCCAGTTTTGCAGGATCCAGTAATGTGTGATCCCGCACTGGACTGTCATGTGAACACGCATATTATCAAATCTCTTAAATTGTTTGAAATTCGAACAGAACGATTTTTTGCAGGACCTTGCAAATGGGATGTTCGTGTACCTAAACGTTAAGATTAAAACACTTATGCTACAAAACGCAATCCTGCAAAAAAACAGTTCCTGCAAAAAACAGGATCTCTCTGTGGGAACAAGCCGAAATCCTATTACTAAAGAACGTAGAGTTTGAGAACCTCATCATGAATTTTTGCCCCTCTATTTTTTTTTTATTATCAAAACAAAGCCTTCAAAAGCTTAAACAATATCCTCGCCATCCATATAATAATGTCGCCCTCCTTTGTAGGGCTATTCGAAATTCAAATTTGACATTTCCTGCGCGCACGCAGCGACGCTGACAAATAGTTGCCAGACAAGGCTCAATTCTCATTCTAATTTCATCTTTATCTCATCTTGTTAAGAGCTCTTTCTTATTAACACCATACAAATTCATTTAAGCTCACGTTGACAGACGTTAAATGTGTCACAAATTAACAAGAAAAAGTGACTGATGATGTTATTTGTGAAATGAACTGGCGAAGTCAAAACTTTTTTAACAAATTGACGTAGTTATTAATTAATAGTAATAGTCTTTGTAAGTATTTACCGTTTTATTGAAACACTAGCGGCCGCCCGCGACTAATTACGCGTGGATCCCGTTTTACCCCCTTAGGGGTGGAGTTTCGTAAAATCCTTTCTTAGCGGATGCCTACGTCATAACATCTACCTGCATACCAAAATCAGCCCGATCCGTCCAGTGGTTTGGGCTGTGTGTTTAATAGATCACTATGTCAGTCAGTCAGTCACCTTTGAGTTATAATTTAGATTAGTGAAACTAAATGGTTTGAAGAGAAATATTTCTTACTTATTTAAAGTCCTATTTCAATTTCATTTTTTGTTTTCGCTTCAAAATAAAGCCTTAGTAAATACCTAGTAACGTTACTAAAGTTACTCTACATTTAACCCTTGTACCGACTTGGAACTTAGTTGATTTCGCGATTGGATTATTATTTAACCAATTGTACACCCAAGTTACATTAAGTAATTGACTTGGAGCCGATCCAATCGACTTAGCGACGTCATAACTAGAAGTTAACAGACGATCGATAGGCGATTAGTTAACTTAAGACTAACTTTGGAAGTCGAAACCTTGTTGGAAATAAATTTTACTTTAAATGTTTGTGTTTGCTGAGTATTCATAGACAAATAGTTAAATAATATTTAGGAAAAGATAAAGTTATTAATTATTGCCATTAAACCAAAAAATATATTAAATTCACTTAATGGCGAAATTCATTGAGGAGATCACTCTGTGGCCGTAATATCGCAGAGACGCCATAAGAAAACAAAAGAAGAAATTATATTTATTTACTTTAAATTCGGGTTTAAAAAGGTTTACCTACATTTAATTTTTCCAATGACTGACGACTAAAAACTCCTTGACATAGCTGGCCACTCATAAAACTTATTTTTTATTTCAAATTCGAATTTCGATCCGTTTTTGTTTTTTATTTCATAAGGCGCGTCGACACTAGTGGTAACCAACTGATTGAAATTCGCGAGCGCGTACGTTTGCCCAGTTTGTTATTCAGCCATATTATTGTGTTTAGGTTTTCTCATGCACCCGCGCGGTCCTAGTGGGAATGCACCTTTAGAAATCGAATGATAAATAAATTATTTATTCAAAAATATCTTCTCAAATCATTGTAACAAATGACTGTTAAATTATTTTATTTTTAAAAACTCTTTCACACAGGTACAAACTCTACATGTGTGTTTTAATTTTGTGATTTTAACTGTATTTAATTTGATTTGTTTTTGTTACAGGTAAGCTCGAATCTTCATAAGTTAAACACGCAGTAAGTGGCAGAACACACGGCCCCAGTTAAACCAATATTGGTTCACAAAGTGTGATCTTTTTGTTTACAATGACCCGTTCGAGTTTATGGTAAGTAGTTGTTATTAATTTGGTAGAGTTGAGCGTGGAGGAGGCTTTGATACAATATACGGTTATGTCCATATTATATTGCTCTCTTATAATTAGAAAGTTTAGTTGAAACGTACGTACGCATAGTATCGTATTTTAGTTTCGCTAATTCTAAATTTCTGATTGCTAAGGGTTTGCTAAACATGATCGTCTTAAGACGCAAAAATTAAAGGCCACTTAAGTAGGTAGATACCTACGTTTAATGTTTTGTAGTCTGAAGCAATCAATTTTTATCAACTTCATTAGTTGAAATCAAACTGACAGTTTATCAAAAAAAAAATCCTCTGCCGGTCTAGTTTTTTTTAGATTAGTGTTCTTAAACTTGCTGAACCGATTTTAACAGGACTTTAAAACTAGTTTCAGAGATAGCTACTGTGTAGTCCGAGTAACTTGTTATGTACCTTTAAAAAAATCAAGTTCGGTATAAAATGTATGTACAGACGACGGCACGTCAACCTAACCACTGTGGGTTCTTGTGCAGTTGTAATAGGGAGGAGTTTGCAACAAAAATGGGTAGCCTAATGTGCTGTCCTATGTACAATGAAATGCTGTTGAAACATTGTTAAACAAAAAAAATAAACCGATGATATAGTTACGATTTGACCATGACCATGATGAGTGTATAGTAATAACATTAACATACAAATAGTAAACAACATAGCATCAACAGAGAATACTAATGTCCACATATAAAGGCATATTTAACCGCAAACGAATATAGTCGGCCATCTTGCTATCTGGTTGCAAGCAGAACTAAGGCTAGCCTTAGACGGTTGCAAAGAAACAATACGTCCACGGGTAGCCTAAAACGACTTGTCTTTATCAATTATTCTCAAAAGGGTGAGCGTAGGGGAGTGGAACCGAATATTGGATACGTGCGCAATACTGGATACTCCAATTACTGAAAAAGTAACAACGCTATCTTCATGAAATATTTAAAACCAGTTGGTCAATGCAATGTTAGGGATAGTTTCCTAAACGGTATCGCCATATTTCTCTTCACTTGGCAATCAAATTTTAAAGTCCGTTTTTCGTTCGTCATTTTATTTTTGACTAGCGGCCGCCCGCGACTTCGTACGCGTGGATCTCGTTTTACCCCCCCCTTCATCTATCTTACGCGGTTCAGATTTTTTCATACAAATGTTTTTTCCCGCTAACTCCCGTTTCCGTGGGAATTTTGCAATATCCTGTCGTAACTAAGCTTTAAGTTTACTAAGGTACCTGCATGCCAAATTTCAAGCGTCTATCTTACGCGGTTTAGATTTTTCATACAAATGTTTTTCCGGCTAACTCCCGTTCCCGTGGGAATTTTGCAATATCCTGTTGTAACTAAGCTTTAAGTTTACTAAGGTACCTGCATGCCAAAATTCAAGCGTCTAACTTAAGCGGTTTAGATTTTTCATACAAATGTTTTTTCCCGCCAACTCCCGTTCCCGTGGGAATTTTGCAATATCCTGTTGTAACTAAGCTTTAAGTTTACTGAGGTACCTGCATGCCAAATTTCAAGCGTCTAACTTAAGCGGTTTAGATTTTTCATACAAAAGGATTTTCCCGCTGATTCTCGTTCACGTGGGAATTCCTAAGTATCCTATAACCTGCCCAGGAGTATGAAGAATAATTGTACCAAGTTTCGTTAAAATCCGTTAAGTAGTTTTTGTTTCTATAAGGAACATACAGACAGACAGACAGACAGACAGACAGACAGACAGACAAAAATTTTACTGATTGCATTTTTGGCATCAGTATCGATCACTAATCACCCCCTGATAGTTATTTTGAAAATATATTTCATGTACAGAATTGACCTCTCTACAGATTTATTATAAGTATAGATATTGACTTCAGGAGGCAATAAAACTATGATAAGTGATGTTTTTATTTATAGTGATAGTACATAATAGCCAGGGATAAAGTTATTAAAGCATTTAATGCATTTTCTCGATAATTGGAATAGGTTAAAAATTTCATAACGGTTTTCGTAAAAATAAGTTGTTACCTCAATATTGGATACCTAGCTGTTCCCAATACTGGGTATCCAGTATAAGGATACCTAAATAAAATGTAGCATTTATTATTCTTCTGACAGTGTGACATGCATACAATGCTATTATTAATAATGAAATGAGATATTTAAAAGCATCCAAAGCTTTTCGCGTGCTTCGATCATCATTGGAAGCTGTGAAAAACCGATCTAAAACAATAGATCAGTTAATTAATACGAAGCAAGGACAAAAAGCTGCTTTTAATCCCGAAATGGAAAAAGAGCTTATTGACTACTGTTGGTCAACAGTTGTTATGACTTGAGAGCTTTCGACATTCGCAAATTAGCTTTTCAACTAGCAATGAATAACAAATAGTTAGTCATAGTTCAGTTCCCTAATAACCTAGCTACCGAGACCATTATTATCATCATCATTTATAGCCATAGGACGTTTTCTGCTGAACATATAGGCCTCCATATTAAATTGTTATCCTAATATGGGATATCCGACATTAGGAACATACAATATCCAGTATTAGGGTACACAAAATTGCATGGTTGATTTTTGCCATTTTGGATAAATATTTATTTATAAAAATAAATAAAAGAGTTAAGATTTAATTTGGTTCACTAATTTAAAGTTTAATGATACGCAATAATTTTAAGTGCAATTAATGAATATATTTTTGAATTTGTATGAGTTTTTTTACAAGTTTTCAAAAAGTATCCAGTATTTGGTACTTCTCCCCTATACAGTATACTTAGGCTGCGTTGCACCATCTTACTTTAACTTTGACAAACGTCAAAAATCTGTCAAACTCCATACAAAACGCACCGGTTATCGTTATAGTTACGGTCAAAGTTAGGTGGTGCAACTCAGCCAGAGTTCGTTAAGTAAGGAGACTAATGTGTTCCTATAATATTTTTAATAATTGTAGTTTAAAGTGGAAAGAAATTTTAAATTCCACAATAGTAACTAATCTGAAATCCTGGATATAAACAATTACATAATTTGTTTTTAACTGCTCAGTGTAAACTGTTTTAAAAAAACGGTGTATAGAACCGGCTTAAAGCGCAGGACAATGCATAAAGTTTCTTATCATTCGATCTCTAAAAGGCTTTACCTCTGCAATGCCTAAGCCTTATGCAAAATAGTTTTATTGACTTGAGGCTAGAGATGCGTGAAGTTAAATAAGTTTTATCATTTTAAGCTAGGTTGCACCATCTTACTTTAACTTTAACATACGTCAAAAATCTGTCAAACTCCATACGAAAAACACCGGTTATCGTTACAGTCACGGTTAGTTAGATGGTGCAAGCAACTCAGCCATAATGAATTACTAGTTATTTACAGCACAGGCCCACATTATAGTCCGAAGCTGTTACAGGATAAAGTTATGCCTAAATTTATATACTCGTAATTACATGTTCAAATGCAAAACCAAACATTTTATTCACCTACATAATTTAGGAAATGTTTGAAATCCATCACGTTTCATAGAATTTTATTAACCATTAAAATAACTCATTTTAATAGTATTTTTGTGAAATACGCTGCCACGAGACTATTTGTTTCAATTTGTGGAGGATTTACAGTAAACCACTGCCTTAAATTACGAATTTCATTTTCTCTGAATTATTTTGTTTGTGCCGTTTCGGTGGAGTTATTGCTTTTTATGAAAATCTATTAGTTTTGCTGGTGCTGGTTCGGAATCGGTGGGTGGTTGAAATTTATTTGGGCATGAATTTCAATGAAAGTATTGAAATTGAGATTCTTATTTATATTTTTAGTCGTTATTATAATTATTAGGTTTTATTTTGCAACAAAAACGTGTAGCCCGATCTGCTGTCCCTTATTATTAACAGTTGTGCATTATTCAATTAATTTTGGGTTCAAATTAAACCCGGTATTAATGTTACTCTCATTTGAAACCACAAATGGCGCTAATTTTGACGTAAAACACATATTCGCGAAATTGCAAGCTGTATGCACTACTAAATACGCGTTTATGATACAGTTATCTGTCATAACTAATAACATAGATTATGATTATCCTTATAACTTTGTTCATCAAACATAGCCATTATAAGTTCTTCTTAAGGGTTAAATAATTTTAATCAGTCCAGTAAGATACTTATAAATTAATTTAGAAAGTGTTAATTTTAAATTTAAAAAAGTGATAAATTAATCAATCAAAATAAGCAAACAAAACCACATAATGTAAAAACAGGGGAAAGAAATTCCTTCAGAAAGCTTTAGAAAAGACGAATAAAATAAATTAAAAGAAGAATTCCTTTCCGAAAGCTTTCTAAAGGAATAAAACTAAGAAGAAGTGTAGTTTTTTTTTAGTATAAAATCTAAATACATATGATCATTAACTTATCCCTGTTCCCATAATTCCGCAATCCATAGAACAATGACCGGTGGGAGACTAAATAAAAAAAGGCTCGCATAAAAACTATTTTCTTACTCCCTTCGATTACCCACCCCTGCTTTTTGACCTATATCAATCACGCCCACGATCTAATTCGAAGCCTATTACACTAGATTTACGGCTCACTTTCGTTTGTTACATCCGATGGATGTGCGACTTTTTGCGCACACGTCACTTGTAAGTTATAAGGATTGGCACGTTCCGAGTTATCGAATTGTAAACTGTATTGTTATGTGATAAGGTATGTTTTAGATTGCGGGTGTGTTTTCATTCAGGCGCCATGTGCGGGAAATGAGTCAGAGGTGGGTAGTCAGTTTGATGATATTTTATGTGTTTCGGATTTTTTATTGCAAGTCTTTGTTTGCCTTTTTTGCTGGGGCCATGAGGTCATTGAGAGTATAGGACCTGTTAATAGTTTTTTGTAGCCGTATGCAGTAAAGTACTTCGTATAGCGTCATTGAATAACGGATGAATAGCCTATTTTCTTGTTAAATTGTATGCAATTGAAATTATATTTAAACGAGAGACAATCGCGCCTAGTCTAAAATTTAAATGGTGCACGCAATGTACCAATGCACGCTCCAGCCAGAACAACGCGCTTACGTCATTCATCTGAGTTGCAAATATTTACTGCTTAATTCAAAACATCAGACATGTAAAAATTATTCTAGTCTACCCCATTTACGTGGGACATGCAAAAAGTACATTTTTATTCATTTCAATCAAAATTCAGAAGTCCCCTCTGCTAGACTAAAAGTGATACATTTCCAGCGGTAATTTATTGGGATGGCTGAGCATTATCTCAGTTACAGACTATAGAACAGTTTCCTAGACTAAAATATCAAAGCCAGCTAACTGGACATTTCCCTAACGTATCCGATATACCGTTTTCGCGACATTACCTCTACATCACGCAATTTCTCCTCCGTCCCTTGCAAATCCCTTTCATAAACAGCGCAACCGGATACCCGGACGGGCGTAAAACCAGATATATCCGGTCATATCCAGACGCTACCGGATTCGTCGGTGAGATGAAACAATGAACCGGTTCAGACGGGCGATTCTCTCTACTTATTGCGTCTAATGGTCTGGTTATCATTTTTATTGTACGTACAATTGCTGCAGCAGACATTTTAGCAAAGGAACATGACAATAATACTGTTTTATACCGATTTGATAGCCCTCTTCACAAGCAAGTTCTATCCAACCAAAATGTAAAATTAACCATTGGAATTTGTTCTAAACCTACTCAAATCTTTGAAACTTGTAATTTAAAGCAAAAATAAATCACCTCCCCTACAGACACTAGAAAGAAATATAATGTCCAGACTTAGACTTATCGTTGGACTAAGAACCTGGTTGGCATTAGTCTACCACCAAACCGATAATTTACACATTGGTGCCTGGAATAAATTATGCTAAGTCTATGCAAAACCAAGAAATATAGGACCACTTTCTCTAGGCTCAACGCAGCAAAGAATGTTTATAAAGTAGGGAGGTGCAGAAATTCTGGTCGTTACTTTAGGATTTTGCTTCAGGATCATTGTTGAATATATTGCTCATATTTTGGACGACAATAAGGTCTTTTATCGGGCTAAAAAGTACATTATTATCGCTAGAGCGAAGTTTACACTTTGGCTGCCTTTTGCGTAATCCGAGATTGCTTCAGAAAGCTTTCATCGGCCTACACCTACACAGCTTTTCTACCAATGTATACCTACCGTATTTAAGTACACTATGACTTGATACAAGGCTTCCCACGCGATCCTGAGTGGAGCACGCAGTGGCTGGATCTGTGCCAATTAGTGACTCAGATTCGATTCCCTGCGGAGACTGCACGCACACTAATTGGGAAGATGGTATTGTCAACAGTTTAATAGATCATCTTTATCGTACATTGTAACTCTACTGTGTAGATAAAATCACAATAGAAAAACGTTTTTACCGTCACAAAGCCGGCTGTAAAAGCCGTCCGAAAACCATTCGATATATTATTGATAGCTTTGTTGGTGACCATCAATGGATAGCTGAAGTTTAGAAAGCTAAGAGTGTAAGTCACAATTTCGACCGTCATACTTTAGAACACTTTAGGTAGTCAGGAAGTCAAAACTGAATTTAATGTTACAGTAGATGTTCCCAAAATATACGTCCTTTACGCGAAGTTGCAGACACAGAACAAAAGTCGGATCTAAAACAACCACTACAAACGAAAGCCTAAATCCTTTTACATTTTAAAACCGGCTGAATTATAAATAACGTTTCGTTTTACAGAACAAATGACGGTCGCGCCAGACAGAGCCCGGGTATTAGCGTAGTTCACCATAATCCTCTTACGTGTGTCCTATTGTCTCATGTATTCGTTTAGACTTCAAAAGGGTATTTAAAAGGTGAAACACATACAGTAGAATACTAAATCATAAGACAAAAGACTTCATTGTTGCAGAATTGTATTACGTCGTTTTAATTCTGTAATAGGACCTGCAAACATAGATGTGTGTGTTTTGGATTAATTTGATTGATACGAGTTGATACTATAAACAATTTTACAAGCATTAATTAAAAAGTTATAAACTGAAGACAGTTTTAGATTAAAAGTAAGATGAACACCCCGGACGCAGCATAAATCCAACCTACAACATGGACTCGGCTAACGCATATTATCACATAGGCATCCATGTTAATAGCTGCAACAAGACTTATGGGGGCAACGCAACTGGATCCGCACACCCTTAAGGCTCCAACAACGGTCTGTCCTGACAGTCTCAACCTGTTTGGCTACATTTTTCTCACATTTGCATGCAGCTTCGGAGGTATCAAGTTTACATGGATGATATTCTAGTACTAGACAAGGATGTAATGATTGCAATAACATTTAACAACCTAATAGGATGCTTGAAAGCTTACTAATAAAAAGTTGCACAGTTGTTGAACACTGTTTTAAAATGACATTTCCATACCAAACGTCACTTTAAAACAGTGTTCAACGAGCGTGTAAGTTTTATTAGTAAGGGGGCATGTCTTTTAAAATATTACTTATTTTCTGTCTCACTCAGCTCATCCTTTAACTTATTCACTATTGTTCGTGAATTATTTGGTCTGGGAAACCCGAGTGAATTGTATCTTTGTTACTTATTCATTAATTTGCAATTAAACACCTCTTTGTCACGATCTAAAATCATCAATAATACTACGAGTACATGACTTATGAACACATGAAAGCGCGTACTATGGCTAGTGTTAATTGGTTCCCGATAGCCTTTATCTGCTGATCTGTTCCATTTCCGTGTTAGCAAGGGTTAAGGGGGAGTCATTATTTTCTATGGAACGCATATCGGATACAACTTACTTCCGCACCATTTTACAAAAACTCATGGTATTCGAGATCTAACGCATTTAATGAGTAATGAGTGTTAGTATAAACTAAGGCAGTTAGTTACAAGTGATACATTAGTTAAATAAAAATATCCCAGCCCTGAATAGCTAAATCACCTTTTTACCTTTCACCTTACCGACCCCAATCAGTTTTTTTTCTCCATAAATAAATCTACTTTTCCTCATCATTTCAATGGATCACAATTGATTTCAAATTATCTGGCATAACTGGATTTTCTTCATTGGCACATCATGTTCATTATCCTTAAATATATATCCATATCCATCATGAAACTAAACCTTCTTCTTTTCCCTAGCCCTTTATCCCATTATTTGGGATCGGCTCTTCTTGTTCCGAAGCGCCAGGACAGATCTGAAACTAAATAATAATAATAAGTTAATTGTCCTTGCTTGCATTGGGGGAGGCCTATGTTCAGCATTGGACGTCCTATGGCTGAAATGATGATGTCCTTGCTTCAATCAAAAAAAGTTGTAAAAAATCCTATAAGTTAGGCTTGCCCTTAACAGCAAGTGCGTTGACCCTCGATAATGACTGCGCGCGCCCTATGCGCCTGCGCCGACCTTGCGCGCTCTATTTTCGTTGCACAATGTTTACAACGCTTTATGCACTCCAGTGGCTGCAGGAAATTAATGTCATTGCCGGAAGTTGTAAATGGGAGTGGTCGTTTTATGCTTCAATAAAATGTAGGCCTCATGAAAGAGATGTTTCGTTAAAAAAGTTTCGTATCTTTGGAAAAAGTTAACAACAAAAAATTGTATTGGTTTTTTGAATAGAAAATGCTTAAAGCTGTTTCGCAATTCAAAGAGGCTAAGTTATTTACCAGTCATGTCAATATTTCAGAATTATTAAGAGCGCATAGAGTCGACGTTATAATGTGTAATAACTTTAAGTTAAAGTAAGATAAACTTTTATCAAATGTCAAAAGTCTGTCAAACTACATTACTATATTAATTACGGCATTAATTCTAACTGAGCTTTCACTGATGGGATTTTTATTGGCGGTTAAGCTTACATTTTGGCTACACAGGAGTTGTATTGTATTTGTGAAGCGCTAGATGAGAAGTGTTGTTTTTTGCAATACAAGACAGATTGTTGAGCCTACCACAGTGTTAGTATTGCAACGGTAATATAACACAGTGGTTTAACATTGTACAAAGCTTTTACTAGTATAAAACATGTATTATAAATAGAATCAAAGTGACAATTTGTAGCAACTCTACAATTACAACACGAGCCGCGAACACGTGCGCGCGCGCCGGCCGCATTGCTACAACATGACTGTACTGTGTGTGACGTAAGATTATACAGACCACGGCATATCAATTTTAACACGGGGTCTTATAAAGTCGTATTAAGAGTGATTTTACAACAAACATTTGTGCAGTTTGATTTGCTGTTGACTGTACTGACTGATACAGAGATTTAAATCTGCTTGTCTCGGTGGTAAATGCAATATTTTTCGGTTAAATTGAGTTTATTTGAATATTGCAGCACCTGGGTATGTTTCTATAAAGTAGGCGAGGAATCAGGCAGCTGAATCAAAAGATACTAGAAATGATTCCGTGTTTTAAAGCATAATAAATGCTTATGCTTGTACTCATCACACTGACATTTGCTCCCAGCGAGATTCAAACCCGCAACCGCAACTTTGAAATCCGAAACCAAACCACTAATCCAGACCGTGAACATGAAAGTAACTTTAACCAAACACAAAAGTTTCATCATTGATCTCCGACATAAATAAATCTCGAAACGCCATTCTAAGAATGCATTAAACTTGCCCTTTTCATTACAATGCAGTTTATGTTTCACGTTTCATACATCAACGCATAGTTTTAGACCTATCATCCATATACATGACACCTCGTTCCAATCAGAAAGGATTTTAAAGTTAAATGGAAAAGTCTGATTGCTCTCGGATTCAGGCCGTTTTTTAGGATGAACTGGATCCCAGGGCTAGCCATAGCCGTGTGGGTTGCGCTAGATCCTTTATTTACCCTTCAGCATTGGAAACTGGAGAGTTTATTTTGTGTGCTGTAAATAGGTAAAGTAGATTGGATTTGACTTGAAAAACTCGGTGGGAATGGCGGAGAAGGAATCTGTTTTAGTTTGGCAGTTTTTGGAGATTAAATTGTTTTTTTTTTCTTTGGGACTATTCCCACCTCTCGTTCCCACCGCTGCAACTCCTGTGTAGCGCAGGGTGTACAGCTTGACCGCCAATGAAAACCCAACCAGTGAAGGTCAAGGTCATTTGTTTCTACGAAGATCCTTAATTATTTTCATTCCATACGGAATCACTGAAACCTTGAAGACAAAAATGTTGCCGATCCCCGCTCCCAGCTAACACAAGTACGTCATAGAGTGCTAGATAAGGAGTGACATAAAATGAACCCGTGAAATGACCAGAGTCGACTCCCTCAAGACTGCAACCTCCCTGCTAAAAATACTCCCGTAATAACACGGTCCGGTGGAAAGGGGATGTTCACATGATTTCAGGAAAGAGGAAAAATAATTTATTATTTTTCATCAACACGTAAAAAGTGTTTTTGCAATAACGCTTTTAAAGAGCGCTTTTACACAACAAATTATAATCTTACAATTGGTTTTTATACAAAAAAATATTAAGTTTTAATGAGCATTCTGCGAGTCTGCAACATAGAAAAAAAACTACGAGTAACTCGCCCTGCCACAGTTTCCTGAAATACCAAAGCCGACCGCAAACCACAGTGGCTCTAGTATAAGTAAGTAAGAAATGCCTATTTGGAAAAAAAATACCACACCACAAAGATGGTAGCTCTAGCTACCTCATGGTGGTTTCTTGGCGGAACCTGGAACGTAGTTATAAAATAATAATAAAAAATATATTTATAAAAAATACTTCATATCTGTTGCAGTCAGAATTTCACTGAAAAAACAGTATCAGCCATAATGTATTTTGATCGGATAGATTCAACTTGCTTTACAAATCAAAACGGGTTGATTGTTATACAAGCGACGGCACATTCAGTTTAACATTGAGGTATCTATCATAAACAGTTATAATAACTTAATTTATGTGTTATTTTGCATCAAAAATGTTATAACCTGATGTGCTCTTGGCAAACTTCGTACCAGTAGTTCGTGTGTCCAAGCCCTAAGGTCACATCGTCAAATGCGGGCATTTATCGCGGCGCAGGATCGGGTCCGATACCCGGCTATCCGGCTATCTGCCGCCCGAAAATTCCGACTATCCGGTTATCCGGGCGAAAAATCTCGTACACTACGTACGGAGCACCCGTGCGCCGATTTTATTAAACTACTTCGTCCAGGCCGTTTTAAAAACACAAACGAATGTTGTAAACGCTTTTTTGCTATGAAAGTGTTGCCGAATTCGATTTTATTGTATAAAAATAAAGAAAAATGTAAAAGACAGGTACGTAGTTAAATAAATTGGTACAAATGTCATTATTCGTACCCTTTCGTACCTACCTACACAATGATTTTTAATTGTTTTTTTATTCTTATTGATATATTTTTATAATTTATTTAACAACTAGGTAAATGATTAAGTATGTGTTAGTGCCATTAATTAGTTACAAAGAAATATTTTAAATTCTTACTATTAATTTTACTTACTCTTAGTTCTAAATATGTTACATAGGATTGTCGTTAGATTAATTCCCGAGAACAAAACTAAAGTTAACATGACTAGTACTTTCACAGTACAATTCAGATACATTAGATCCTTTGTTTATAAGCTCCTTGATTTAACTTCCAACCTGTCACGAACGTGTAACCAAACACTGCACCACATTCGAGCGTGTGCGCCGTAAGCAAGATGGCCGCCGCGTATCACGTGACCGATCTGCGGGTACTTCCGCCGTTATTAACTTGAAAGCGGACACGGTACTCTACAATACTCCTGACTACTGAAAGTTAGTTCACTAGTGGTATAGATAACTTTTTGATTTTATTTATGAAGGTTGGGATCGTGTCTTTAGTGTGAATGTAAAATAAAGTACATAGATCAATTTTTAAAAAGTCCTAGTTCTATTAATTAGAAAAACGGGACTATTCCCACCTCTCGTTCCCACCGCTGCAACTGTGTAGCCAGGATCTACAGCTTGACCGCCACAAAAACCCAACCAATGAAAGTCAAGTTTGTCCCGGGGGAAATTTAAAACTGTCATTGCAACTAAATTAATCAGAAGAACATTGGAGGACTTCGAAGTTAAGGTTCGACTTCCCTCCATTGGAAAGCGGATGACAGGTGACAAACAAAGGTTTTAATTACAAAATGAATTGATGAGCGTTAGTCTCGCTAAAACTCAAGAACGGCTGGGTCGATTTAGCCGATTTTGGTTTTGAAATGGTCGTCGTAGTCCAGGGAAGATTTAAACGGTGATAGATGTAAATGATACGCAGTTCGTCGGGCCGTCTACATAGTTGCAAATAAACCCTAATTAAACTTGAGCTTTGAAAAGGGGTTTTATTTTTAAAATTTCAAAAGAGCTTTTACAGAATATCCAGTTAAATTTTAGCTCTTTCTGGCGATGAAAGGTGTCAAACAATCGCTATGAAGGGTGAATTCTAAAACCTTCGCCCATATTTCCTTAGCTAATTACTTTAAGGCTGTCGTGCTACCATGAGAGTTCGTTTGATAGCAGAATTCTAACTAGATTCAGGTCCAAAACTAGCTAATTCCTTGTCTGCTGGAGAATAAAACCCAAAATTGCGTGCACGAAGCGTTCGTGAGATATGTTACTGATATATCTTACGATAGGTCACGACTGGACTATAGTAAATATACAGGGTGGTTAAGATAATAATTTCAGACCGGAGAAAGGATACAAATTGTTCTCATTAAAGGTATTTAAATTAATTGCAGCCTGAAAGTATGATGTCTTATTATTTAAAAGTCAGTTTGAATTTACTGAACGAAAGATTACTGCTATTACACTAAAAGACACTATAGGAAGTATTCCAAGTACACAGTAGACAACGGCTTGCTGTGTATTTAAATAACTAGGCAAACCTTACCAGATACCTACTTTAATTTATTAATGAAAACTAGTGGTTTGTTTAGAAGCACCTACTGCCTACCTCGAAAAAAAGTCATACAACTTTTAAAGGTTTTCAAGAGTATCTTTATCCAACTTCAGTATTCAGTATCTTTCCGTCTCTACTTTTACACACCCTGTATTAAGACCACCTACAAGATTGGTCGAACTAGAGTATGCCCTAATAAAGTGTTAGTGAAATAGTAGTCGAGGTAGTTAATCTTGTTTTATTGTTTGGTAGAACATTTCAGTTTCCTACTTGGGAGTCGATTTCTGTCTATGCCCCATTAAAACAAAGGCTGAGATTATGTTTTTAAATCATTTTGTATGGCCTTTGTCGAAATCAAAACCAGATCTGCCTCTTCACAAGTATTTAGGCTGTTCCCAACATAATAATTGGTTTTTCAGTAGAGCCTGTTGTAGGCCTAGTGCTTAACTGACTCCAACGTTAGAGAGACTTCAGTCTCTTTTAGATTTTTATGCTCTGCCACGTCATATGTCAATATCACCTCTCCCGTCACTCCCGTGCCGCTTCCATACATCAGGTATTGACTCCGTTAAAGACAACATAATTCGCTTGTATGATCATTCATAGTTTTTTTAAAAACTATTCTCAAGTCTTGAGCAAAATTGAAAAAAAAGGTTTTTCATTTATTCTCAGTTCCAAATCGCGGGTAGTATGACACACCCTAACCAAGTCCCTTCGGAGCGAGTCAATTATCAAGGTACCTTCAATTTATTAGCTAGGCGGAGCTACAAATGACCCTTTTGTCTTACGACTTAATTATCTGTAGGAGTGTTTCTTTAGTCAATGCAATGGCTTGTTCACTGACAATTGATTAATTAATCGCTGCATCACACATTAATCAACTTTGAAGTTGCCGACTTGATAAAAGTACGGTTAACTGTCTTTGCTGTCTTCGAGCGTGGGTAAAACCTTCTTTTTTTAGTGTGATGAATCAACCGCATGTTATCCAGCTAGGTAACATTAAATTATTCTTTTACCTTTATTTTTTATCTTTTGTAAGTTGGGATACTTAGTATCCCATCAAAAACAATACTTGTCAAAAAAACCAAGTCTCGCAACTCAGTTGTTCTACGGTAAAAAGTTGTGAGATCCATGTAATACCAAGTCCAGGCCAGGAAATCTTTAACGTTTTACATAAATTATTGACTTGGCCATCGCACTAAATAATTTAATTTACTCGTATTTTCATGCGATGGCCAAGTCAATATATTTATGTAAAACGTTAAAGATTTCCTGGCCTGGACTTGGTATTACATGGATCTCACAACTTTTTACCGTAGAACAACTGAGTTGCGAGACTTGGTTTTTTTGACAAGTATTGTTTTTGATGGGATCTCATTTCTTTTTGTATTTTGTAGACAGCAGTTATGTATCTAGAAAACTGGACCGAAATTGAAAAATTTTACTCGACTTGGCGGTTGCACTACCGTGCCCCCAAATATTTTAGTTTTTCCTTGATTCATACACCAAACACTACTTATATTCCAAATTTGAAGCTTCTAGGTCTGCTAGAAGTGCCTTAGAATTTTGATGATCGGTGAGTCAGTCAGTGAGTCAGTGAGTCAGTGAGTCAGTGAGTCAGTGAGTGACAAAATTAAGTAACTTTGACCCGTTATAATTCTTAAACTACTGGTTCAAATTGAATGAAATTTTAAATATACCGTGTCTTTACAATGCCTGCATAGCTAATGAAAATTCAGCCTTCTAGTTTTATCTACAACGAAGTTACAGGCGGTCGAAAATGGCCTGAATTGCTTCGAGAAAAGGATGGTACGGCCGTGCCGCTTTTTTGCTCGACTTGGTGGGGGCACTGCCGTGCCCCCAGATTAAAAGGTGTGTTTGTTTACAGTTTTTAACAGCGAACCAGACAACAGTAAGGTAGTTGGAAAGAAGAAATGACGGATATAATGCTTACTATAGTATTTAGAATGTCATTACCGAAGGAGGTATGTCATTATTACTAATAGTGTCTAAAGACTTATCGAAGTTTTGTTTTGCCAAAACATCTACGCCTGACTCTGTGACTTTTTACTTACTACCCCCAACTACTACAATTTTCTATGAATACCTTTATGTTTGTTACTAAGCGAATTTATAATTCTTAATATGAATAAAGATCTTAAACCAAAAAGTGTCTGAAGACTTATCGAATCTTAGTCGGGCTTCTTCATACAAAACATTGCGTATACGAACTCCACAAGAAAATACACTAAACATTTTAACATGAAAATAAGCCGTCTGAGAGCGAAGTGACTATTTTTCGCATCAAATCGTCAGCTTAACACGGAATCGTTACCAATTTGGCTGACGTCCCCCTCCCGGGCCTGGGGCGCCGGCGAATGCCTATCAATTGTGCGTTCCAGGAAAAAAGGAACGAATCGGTACACATTACTGAGCGCCGGAGGCGTCCTTCAAAAGGGTACAACGATACATTCAATGATAGAAGTGGTATTTCTGATTTTCGGGTAATCGCGATTTATGTGTACTGTGGGGGGGTAGGTAAGAGCTTTTAAACTGAGATTTGATTGACATGAAAAAGGTGTTATTCGCAACAAACCAATATTGCCTATTTTATAAGTTAAACAACTACTTCATGAAATTCTGCAGATTAAAATAATTTCACTCCCATAGCATCTCAGGGAAAACTTCGAACTCCTCCTATGTTCTTCTGATTAAATTCGTTGCGGGTCCAGTGACAGTTTAACTTTCCCCCGGGACAAACTTGACCTTCACTGGTTGGGTTTTCATTGGCGGTCAAGCTGTAGATCCTGGCTACACAGGAGTTGCAGCGGTGGAAACGAGAGGTGGGAATAATCCCGTATCTCAGGAAATCCCCGTGAAATAATGCCACATCCATTCACCATACCTCTGCTACCCGCTTAAAATTCACGGGCTCACTCGTGTGACAGATTGCATTTACCTACCAAATAGCCCAGAGTATCACTTACCCGGGCTAATATAAAGATGGCGGATTCCCGCCACGCCGCCGGAATGTTAGAGGAATTACTTTTCTATTATAATTCATTCTTCAAGCCAAAAAAGGGTTTGCGAAATGAATGTTAAGTGGGTCTCCAGTGTTGATACATGTTTTAAAAAGACTGGAAGCTGATGGGACACATTCAATATTATGGATTTAGTTCGATGGAAATACAGTATTTGAAATAACTAGACCAGTTCTATCTACTTGGGTACCTATCTATCGTGAGGTTTTGAATAATTAACTTGGGTTAAAAAGCTAGTGCCAGATTTGCACTTGGTGCCATAGCTAAAAGCATTTTCAGAAAATCTTGTGTGGATTTCATACAATTTTAAATTCATGTCTCCTATCTTCTGACCCAGGCAGTCTTGTGACATTGACGGAATATCCTTTCCATTCAATTCCAAAGTGAATGAAAGATGAGGATAACCAGAATTTTGATGGAACCCTCTGAATTTTATTGCTCTATATCTATCAGAAATGACACAACATAAAGAAAGAAAAAGAAAAGGAAGTTAATAACACCCTAAGAAGATATTTAAGACTCATAATCTTTTGGCACTACATTATACCTCTATCCACCCTTGAACAAGCCGATACTCTAATTATTTTAAGACTGACTGCCGAGACTAGACACAATATCGTTCGTCGTAGTGGCGTCCAACATATTAAAAGGAGTCTGATACTAGAAAAGAACTAACATGCAATTACTAAAGTAACTGAACAGATAAACAAAAGCAGTGAAATGTGTCGCGACTCCAGCGAGGAAGCGTCGCGGTCGCTGCGCGTAAGCCGAGCCGCGGCGCAAGGCTGCGCGCGCGCAAGGTCACTGCCACTGCACATGTAGATTGCTGTCCTGAGCGGGACGGGTTTTACAATTTTTTTAATTAACACCCCAAAATATACTTGAGAGTATAGAGAATATTACTCAGTCTGATTTACCCTCCTTCCTTCTTAGCTTCTCCCCTACTGAATCCCAAAGTTATTAAACGGCATTGAAGAAATCGACAAATGAATTGTCAAAATCTGCTCGATACATGCAGTAACTTGGTTCTACTACCGTAAATACTTGTGGTTGGAAACTTAAGCATCAGTTTGGTTTGACTGTAAAAAAGGTAGGTAGTCCTTGTCTTTGATCAATCTTTGAACAATGTTTGTATCAGTCTCTCCTAAACATTGTTTTTGTCCAACAGCCCCAAATTCATAACAACTAATCGCGACTACTTGTGCTTGCATCTAAAGTCCGGTCTCCGAGCACGTAGAATTTTGTCCAATGGCCCAAGCGACTGTGCGACGGGCGCCTGCAGTGAGTGTGCAAGCGCGACAGCAACATAATTACACCCGAGTGATAAGGATGGGTAGCTTGGGGTCATTGGACAAAATTCTACGAGCTCGGCGACCAGACTATAGTAGGATAAATCTAGGCTAAGTTAGTTACCATGTTTTCCTACAAATTGATTTTATAGATTGTATCCAGTTTTACGAGTCAAATAAAAAAAAAAACAATTTGAACTCACCAACTTTATTTATTTCCAGCGCGTCCGCACTTTCACAACCTCCCTCGACGAGCTCGCCTCCCGCGTGCAAGGCGCGGAAGCGGCGCGCGCGTCGTGGCGCGGGCCCGGCGACGCGCGAGACGCGCGCGCGCAGTTGGACGCGGTCACACGCGCGCGCGCGCAACTCCCGCCGCTGCGGCGCTTGGCTGATGAACTACACGCGCAGGCCCAAGCGCTGCAGCGGGACAAGATACAGCTGCCCGAGCATCTGCTGGGCAGGCTCGATGACTTGAATACGAGGTTTGTACAATACTACGACTACATCACCATGTTTGTTTCAAATAGTTCCCATCACAATACTAGGATACTTAGTGGCCCCAGTGCTTAGCTAAAATATGTCATAGCTCAGCTAAAATATGTCGGTATAAATTCAATTAGTTAGTTGGTGCTTCTTAGGTATTAATAATTTATTGAAGGTTAAAATGGCCTTACCAAATTAAAGCTTTAGTTACTTTACTTTGCATCTTTTCCATGCATGAAGTTGCATACCTACCCTGCGGGGACAGGATAGAGTGGGAAGGAACTGCGGGATTCTGGCCAAAGCCTTCTTTGCCACAGTTTTATCCGACGATTGCCCTAAAAGCTCTTCACCTTAAGTGGGAAAGGAACAGTGGGATTCCGGCCAAAGCCTTCACTGGCACAGTTCCTCCCGGCGATTGCCCGCCTTCACGGCAGGCCCTAAAAGCTCCCTGAGTTGGGGGACGTGTATAAGTTTCCTGCTTCAGCTAAATGTTGTATCTTCCCCAGGGTGGGCGCGCTATGCGCCGGCGGCGAGGAGCGCGCGCGGCAGCTGGCCGGGGTGGCGCGTGACGGCGGCGCAGGCGCAGCGCAGGGCTTCCTCGCCGGCTCTGTGGACCCACCGTGGGAAAGAGCCGTCACGCCTGCCAACGTACCTTACTATATCAAGTAAGTTAAGTCTCCTTTAAACCACTGCTGGGTTACTCTTCAAAGAGTTCTTCAGGAGAGGCGCAGGGCTTCTTAACCGGGCCTGTGGGACCGCGCCGTAACGCCAGCCAACGTACCATACTATATCGAATGACTTTTACCCGCCACTTCTGACTTCTTGGATCTACTTCTGAATTACACTTTAAAGAGTAGAAGAAGAACCCTCTCCTGACTGTAAATTGAGAATGAGAAGTAACTATGACTACTATGAGACAGCCGCCGCCATCCAGGACACGAGCACTTCCATTCTTCCCGTGCAAACATTTCTCCTCACCTTGCGAAGGGAACTCGACCTTCGCCGGAAGAAGTGTTCTTAGAATCATCATATCAGCCACAGGATGACAGGAACATCCACTGCTGAACATAGGCCTCCCCCAATGGTTTTCATAATGACCGATTGGTAGCGACCTGCATCCAGCGCCTTCCTGCTACCTTTATGAAGTCGTCGGTCCACCTTGTGGGTAGACGTCCTACGCTGCGCTTTCCGTGGCTTCCACTCCAGAACCTTGCTGCCCCATCGGCCGTCTGTTCTGCGTACTATGTGCCCTGCTCATTCGATGTTCCTAGAATCATCATATTCAAAAACTCATTTTTAACCTTATTCATCATCATCAACAGCCCTTTACAGTCCACTGCTGGACTATGAGCCTTATTACAGTGACAATAAAGTTTCTTATCCTCCACAGCCACGAATTAGAAACGACACACTGGGACCACCCGAAGATGATCGAGCTGATGAACTCGCTGGCCGACCTCAACGAGGTGCGGTTCTCGGCCTACAGAACCGCGCTGAAGCTCCGGACTGTACAGAAGGCGCTTTGCAGTGAGTATTGTGTGCTCTATTGGGGATATAATAAGGTCGAAGTTAGAATACCATTAGGAAATCAATAAGGTTGAAGTTGAAATGACAAACATTTTTGACTAAGTTTTGATCATTGTTCTTTCTTCATTTTGAAATTGGCTGGTATTAAAGACCGCGCTCAAGCTCCGGCTGTACAAGAAGCGCTTTGCAGTGAGAATTGTGTGCTCTATTGGGAATTTTTTAAGGTTGAAATTGGAATATCATTAGGAACCTAAAAGGTCCAAGTTAAAATGACAAACTATTCACTGGGTTTGAATGTTGTTCCTTCTTCATTGAGAAGCTTCAAGCAAACACCTTATCACACAAAAATAATTACTGAACCACTGCGCCAATAGGTCCCTCCCGATCAGCATATTTATCTTGGCATGCTCGTAAGGACATGTCAAGAAGCTGGTCTTCCGCGGACGTTCTTGCTTTTGGCATCGCGCATCCTTTCGAGGAGACACCGACTTAGTTCGATATCCCTCAAAAGGTTGGGCAATACCGTGGTATATGTATGTAGGTGGGTAGTAAAGGGTCTTAATACTCACAATTTTGCATTTCAGTGCACATGCTCCAGTTACCAGCAGCCTTAGAGGCCTTCGACTCGCACGGGCTCCGTGCGCAGAACGACCGACTCATCGATATCCCTGACATGATCACCGTACTTACGTCGCTATACGAGGTAAGTTCAAATCTAGATAGAGCATTATGACTCCACTTACAAATTGTCTGCTTCATCACTCAACGTTGATAAATAATTTTGTCGGTTTTGGCAACTCTGCGTGACAATCTTTGCTATTCAAGAAAGAAGTAAGATGAAGACTTTATAGCTGATGCTGTTCTGCTGGAAAAAAAACGAAGGATAAGCATCTTCATGTGCTTGGTCAAGTCAGGGCTCCATTAAACTCTTAATTCGTAAAATTCGTAACCGACTCCACACAGCAGCAGCAGACGACATGTCACCGAAACTGTCACATGTAGGTATTTCTATAAAATACTTTCAGAAGACGTATCGCTAGCAACGTAGCAACAGATGCTATTTCATAGAAATATATAGAAACCAGTAGTATCGCGACGACACATCGCCTGCTGCTGCTGTATGGAGTCGGCTACGAACTTGCACCTTTAAAGGTCATAGCAGACTTATCAACTTGGAAAGGGAGCACCGTATAGCCTTTCGCGGGCTGTCATCGCCTTTCGCGCGCTGTCAACCGCGAGGCGAGGCGTTTTCGTTACGGGGCGGTAAATACAGGGTGTCCCGTAATGTAACGTCAAGCCGGAACTGGGTGTTGAGGCAAGTTATGCTGGTTATCAGAAAAATATAAAAAAAATCTATGTGGCATATTTTCAAAATAATGGGCATTTAAAAAAAATCAAAAATTTTTACTCCATGTGACGGTCTTTTTACTCGTGTTGCCACAAATCTTCACTTTTTCCAAATTTTTTTTTTTGTTATTTAACCCTGAATAATGCTTCTCTAAATTGTTATCAAAATTACAAAACCAGCTGCTCCAACTTGGATGAAAAAAATACATTATTCCCAAAAAAATTTTCAAAATAAAAATTTTGCCTAGTTTAAACTGACTGTACTGAAAAAAAATTGTACTACGCGAGTGTGGCAAGTGACGTCATAATTTGGCGCATTTAGTAAGGATTCCAAAATGGTATAACACTTGGTAAATTCTTGCTGTAATTGTCGACAATTTTTGGTTTTTTGGAAATAATCCCGTTTTTAACTTTATCTACCTTGGTTAAAAATTATTATTCTAATGTGCCCAAAATTCAAGTTTCTGGCTTAAATGAGGTGGAGAAGCCATTTTAAAAGGTATGAGCGGGACGGAGAGGGCCATCTTACCAAGCAGGGATGTTATGGATATCCGTAACCGTAACCGAAACTATCGGATATCCGAAATAAAAAAATATCCATAACCGTAACCGAAACTGATTCAAAAGTTACGGATAGTTTCGGATAAANTAGAAATTTTTGATTTTTTTTAAATGCCCATTATTTTGAAAATATGCCACATAGATTTTTTTTTATATTTTTCTGATAACCAGCACAACTTGCCTCAATACCCAGTTCCGGCTTGACGTTACATTACGGGACACCCTGTATACGTTGCAGTACGGAGTTTCGTACAAATAATACTAACCGCCTCGAGTTTTACGGTTACGATCCCTTTTCGGGTTGATAAATGTGCTACATTCTTAAAGGCTCCTCAAAAAAGTCTTCGGTTCAACTCAATTATTTAACATATCACATACTATTTCAGGTAATAGCAGCAGAAAACCCAAGCCTGGTGAACGTGCCTCTTTGCCTGGACCTGTCCATCAACTGGCTCCTCAACGTGTACGACAGCCAGCGCACCGGCCAGATCCGCGTGCTCAGCTTCAAGGTCGGCCTCGTGCTGCTCTGCAAGGGACATCTGGAGGAGAAGTATAGGTGAGGACTTCAATGGTATTTGGAATGGCTGTCTTACCATAACTGCCTCTTTCTTTGCAGGGGAATCAATTGATTTTTATTGGCATGCATTTTTATTGGCTTGGATGGGATTATAAGATTGCTAATCATAATCATTTATTTGCATAGGGTAGGGTAGGGTAATTACTAAACTAAACTTAAAGCCACGATAGCCGAACGGTGAAGGGGTCGAACTGGCCGACTCGTGATCCGGAGAACGCGGGTTCGGTCCCCGCCGCCGCTCGACTATTGTGGTGAGCTCACTCGTGACACAAGCATATTTAGCTTAGTACGAGGGGCTAACGGCTAAATCTATAAAAAAAAAAGCATAACTGGTTTGCACATACCATTATACAGAAGTTGCAGCATAGTTATATCCTTGTACACCTTTTTGCAGCACAGTTATCTTCACTCAACTAATATTTCTTGGTCCATTTCAGATATCTATTCCGGCTCATCGCAGACCCCTCATGCAGAGCTGATCAACGAAAATTAGGATTACTACTACACGACTGCATACAGGTATAATAACAGCACTAAAATCCGTTACTTCATTCATTCCTCAACACCTTGCTAAGTCAACCAAAGCAGCAAAAAAGCATGACCATACTGTTATAAGTTCGAATCGTAGCCATTCGGGTAATTTTCGTCCCCCAGTAACTTTATTTTGAAAAACAACAGCAGATATCAACCATTTAGAATGTCAGATTCCCTCAAACGTATTCCGTAGCAGGTCCTTCGACAACTGGATGAAGTGACCACACAGGCAGAGTGTCAGATATCTTAGACTCATAATTTATTTGCAGGTCCCTCGACAACTGGGTGAAGTGGCAGCCTTTGGAGGTTCCAATATCGAGCCGTCGGTAAGGAGCTGCTTCGAGCAGGCTTCCGCCGCTACCAAAGACGGCAACAAGGGTGGCACTCTTGACAGGAAGGCGCCAGGTGAGTTCCCTTACTTTTTAGGTATTTACCTTGATGATGTCCTGGCAAATTGATCAGTACATTTGGATTAAGATTAGGGATGGTTAATGGTTGATGGATTCAGCAGAATTTGCTTTTGATCCAGTATCTGGTACTGGATTGAAAATGCAACCCCTAATTTTGAAACAATATACCATCAGATCATCTGGTCTCCGTAGGAGATTGAGCCTATTTGACAGGGGCAGACAAGTTTAGTCTACACTCCCCATGTCACTAGGGAGTTAGTTCCCTTCCTGACCACTGTAGGTATATCCTGGGCACACAAGCGGTGCCTTACAACCACTGCTTCCTG
Source organism: Ostrinia furnacalis (assembly GCF_004193835.3). Lineage (NCBI taxonomy): Eukaryota > Metazoa > Arthropoda > Insecta > Lepidoptera > Crambidae > Ostrinia > Ostrinia furnacalis. Next base: position 288,327 of record NW_021131650.1, read on the forward strand.
CCCGAACACCCTTCGTTGACCAAACTCGTTGGGGAGGCCTGATGTTCATCTATTTGCACTTCGCTTCGGCTTTACGACAGCCACGGGTAGAGTGGAAGTCCTATTACCCTTTTTTTTAAGCGGATGAAATGCTATACGCACTGTGTGGTGTATACCATCGTGTGGTATGTAGGACTCCCGACGCCCTGAAAAGGCAGCTGCCCCATCCTGAAAAAGCCGCTGCTAAGTCCTGAAAAGGCCGCTGCTCCGTCCTAAAAAGAACGCGGTATACTCACTAAAACCTCCGCAACGTTCCATCATCGCCCGAGTGGGGGTATCACGACTATACGGCCGTAACCTTAAACTTCCAACACAAAGTCCTATTACCCTAGTTTAACTATCTTTTGCCATTACAGAGAAAGAAAAAGACAAAGAAGACACCAGCGACAAGACCCTCGAACGAACACCAGACGGGCAGCTGCAGTTCATCGAGGCCTTCCATTTCCTGCAGTGGCTGCAGAAGGAGCCGCAGTCCATGGTGTGGCTGCCCGTGCTGCACCGCCTGGCCGCCGCCGAGCAGGCCAAGCACCAGGCCAAGTGCAACATCTGCAAGGACTACCCTATTGTGGGATTCAGGTCAGTTCTGGATTGATGGAGAACCGGCTAATTTGTATCTGACAACTTAGCATATCAGTGACGTTGGGCCAGGGAACTTAAAGCCAGACCAGGTATGCCATGATGCACCAGGTGATGCCAAGCACCAGGCCAAGTGCAATATCTGCAAGGACTACCCTACTGTGGGATTCAGGTCAGTTGTAGCGTAGCGCCAGGGGATTTAATAGGAGATTCAGGTCACTTCTGGATTGATGGAGAGCCGGCAAATTTGCACCTGACAACTTAGCATGAACCCATAAAATACCAGCGACGTTGCGCCAGGTAAAGTCCGGTCGCCGAGCAGATATAATTTCGTCCAATGACCCCAAGCTACCCATCCTTATCGCTCGCGCGTAATTATATTGGCAGCCGCAGTGAGTGTGCGAGCGACTTTAACTTAAAACCAGACCAGGTGATGCCATGATGCATCACATGCCATGACGCACCAGGGCAAGTGCAAGGACTACCCCATCGTGGGATTCAGGTCAGTTCTAGTGTAGCACCAGGGGACTTAGTAGTAGACCAGGTAAAACCATGCTGCATGAAACGATTTAATATCAGACCAGGAGATGCCATGCTGCATCAGGTGACTTAATATCAGCCTAGAAGATACCATGCCGCACTAACTGACTTACTAGAAGACCCTAGACGCACCAGGTGATAGGACTGGCGATTTAGTCTCCCACCAGGTGATGCCATGTCGCGTCAAGCACCAGACTAGGTGACTTGGTTCCAGACCAAAAGTTGCCTTAAAGCACCTGAAGACATCTGGACTAGTCGATTTACTACATCACGTGACTTTATACATATCCAGCTGACATCATGTCACATCCCAACTAATATTATAAATGCGAAAGTAACTCTGTCTGTCTGTCTGTCTGTCTGTCTGTCTGTCTGTCTGTCTGTCTGTCTGTCTGTTACGCTTTCCCGCTTAAACCTCGCAACCGATTTTGATGAAATTTGGCATAGAGATAGTTTGAGTCCCGGGAAAGAACATAGGATAGTTTTTATCCCGGTTTTTGAAACAGGAACGCGCGCGATAAAGTTTTTCTGTGACAGACAAAATTCCACGCGGGCGAAGCCGCGGGCGGAAAGCTAGTGAGAAATAAATCTAAAAAATTGCAGTATTGTCGTTAGATGGCTAACAACCTAGTCCATAAAATCGTACTGTATTAAAATTTGTAAATCATGTTTTGGCTGTAACCTGTTTTGTACGTCTTAAATAAATAAATAAGTTTTATTTTTTATTGAACGTAATTTATCTCACTTCCAGATACCGCTGCCTGAAGTGCTTCAACTTCGACATGTGCCAGAAGTGCTTCTTCAGCGGCCGCAAGGCCAAGAACCACAAGCTCACTCATCCCATGCAAGAGTACTGTACTGCGGTGAGTAATTCAAAATTAACCCTATCACAAGTGCGTAAGGTACATGTCACACATGTGACATGGTATGCAGAACTGACGGCCGATGGGGCAGCAAGGTTCTGGAGTGGAGGTCGCGTACCGAAAAACGCAGCGTGGGACGTCCACCCACAAGGTGGACCGACGATATCATAAAGGTAGCAGGAAGGCGCTGGACGTAGGCTGCTACCAACCGGACAACATGAAAAGCATTGGGGGAGGCCTATGTTCAGAAGTGGACGTCCTATGGCTGAAATGATGATGATGATCAAGGTGCTACAGGCTACAGTGGTGTACAGAACAGCCTTTGTAGATACAAGGGAATGTTCTACTATCAAATTACTGCTAACCCATAATATGTCCCAGTTATCGCTACAATCCCATCGAGACAGCATCGGCTAGTGTTGAGAAGATATTGGCGGAAAAAGCTCAGTTACCTATTTCAGCCTTTTATCTATTACACTTAGGTCTTGGTTTAGACATACATATGCTATAATCGCGCGGTTTCTGGATGGTTCATCATTGGAGAGGCACTGAGGCAGCAACCGTGTGGTTAGGGTTTGACGCAAATATACCAGAACTCGGCAACCGCGCAATCATCGCTGTCTGAACCAGGCCTTAATGGGTGTCCAATCACAGAATAATAATAAGTACTACGTACAAGAGTTTTACTTCGCGAAGGTATTTAAAAAAATTTTGCTCAATGTCATTAACAATATGGTGTAATTTAGCCTGTCAAGCACCATTTTGTTGACAAACGTCAGTGATCGGCACTGCGCCGAAGCTATAGGGCTGACTTCGGTAAAATGATGTGACGTGAGGTGCCAAACTGCGGAAAATGGCGGAGGAAATACATGATTTAGCATGAATTATCATGAATAATATTAACTACTTATTTACCTCTCAGTGTCTTGAGGCAACTTAAAAAAGTACATTCTGTGTTTTATTATTATTTAGGCAGTTAAATACTGCACAGTATTTAGTACAGCATTTTCTTTATTTTCTTCCATCATAAACAAGAATACGCGTGCGTGAGTCAATGTTCGCTCGTATGTGAGGCCTTGTCGAATAGTATCCTGTAGGTGGGCCATCGTGCGTGTTTTGTTTTCGATGTAAACTCGCGGAGATGAACAGGCCTGGTCCAATGTCCATTTATGAATGGATGTATTATTTTATTTCCTATTTTTCCTGCAGACGACATCAGGCGAAGACGTGCGCGACTTCACGCGGGCGCTGCGCAACAAGTTCAAGTCGGCGCGCTACTTCAAGAAACACCCGCGGGTCGGATACCTGCCGGTACAGACTGTTCTAGAAGGTAAATACTGCTCTCTTTCTATCTCTTGCATCTCTCTCTTCCGTTTTTCCACTAGTCTCTATAATGACGTCAAAGAGTTCGTGTCACCCAAAGTAGCCAAAAATTTGACAACACAATCTTTAGTACGAGAGGGGACCGTAAGATACTCTACGTCACTTCATACTTAGATAAGCTCCATAGCACACGTTCAGAAAAGTTGTGCTAAGCTTGGAACAATTATTTAATCAACTCCATTTTTTTGCAGTTAAACGTGGTTTTGATTACGAGTACTACAACATAAACAATCATTGTCGCTCCCATCATATTCTATCTTTCTGGTATCTACAGGGTGGAAACGATAAGTGATCACACTCGATTATTTCTAAACTATACAAGATATCGAAAAACTAGTTACTGATCTTGAAAGTGCTTCCCGAGCTCTTTCAAACGGTATCAGTAATAGGTTACAGAATTAACTGGATCTATCCGAATTTAATGTTTTCAGCCTCCATACTAAATGTATGCCAGCCACACAATATTGGAAGTATTAAATTTTTTATTAAATAATAAACACTTAAAATGAACTCGTAAATTCCATTTTTATTTAAAATTGTTCATGGAAAACATTGGTTTTAGGCTTTACTTGCTATAATATTATCAAGACACGAGTGCCATGACTGTGGCAGTACCTACTAAATGTATGGAAGCTGGAAACAGAATTTTCGGATAGATCCAGTTTGTTTTGTAATTTATTGGTACCGTTGACTAGAGCTCGTAAAGCACTTTCAGGATCAGTAACCAGTTTTTGGATATCTTGTATAGTTTTTAATACTCGTATTATGTGGTTTTACTAAATGTATGGAAGCTAGAAACATTGAATATTCGGATAGATCCAGATTATTTTGTAACGTATTACTGATATCGTTGGATAGAGCTCGTGAAGAACTTTCAGGATCAGTAACCAGTTTTTGGACATCTTGTATAGTTTAGAAATAATCGAATGAGATCACTTATCGTTTCCACCCTGTATAGTAGTGTAAGTTTAACTTATTTGTGACACCATCTGGTGCCGTGTTCATTCAAGGATAATATTAATTATTTTTCTCTTATCAGGTGACGCGCTAGAGTCTCCCGCGCCGTCCCCACAGCACGGCGGCGCGGGCGGCGGGCTGGGCGCGGACGACATGCACTCGCGGCTCGAGCTGTACGCCTCGCGGCTGGCGCAGGTGGAGCGGACGGCGCCCGACCAGGACACGCCCGACAGGTGAGCCGGGGCTGGGCCAGGGTACTGTAGGACAGGGAACTGGGCCAGGGTACAGGAAGCCAGGGGACTGGACCAGGGTACAGTAGGACAGGGAACTGGGCCAGGGTACAGGAAGCCAGCGGACTGGACCAGGGTACAAGATGCCAGGAGGCGGCACCCTGGGCGCGGACGACATGCACTCGCGGCTCGAGCTGTACGCCTCGCGGCTGGCGCAGGTGGAGCGCACGGCGCCCGACCAGGACACGCCCGACAGGTGAGCCGGGGCCAGGGTACAGTAGGACAGGGAACTGGGCCAGGGTACAGGAAGCCAGGGGACTGGACCAGGGTACAGGAGGCCAGGGGGCGGGCCCTGGGTGTGGACGACATGCACTCGCGGCTCGAGCTGTACGCCTCGCGGCTGGCCCAGGTGGAGCGCACGGCGCCCGACCAGGACACGCCCGACAGGTGAGCCGGGGCTGGGCCAGGGTACAGTAGGACAGGGGACTGGGCCAGGGTACAGGAGGCCAGGAGACTGGACCAGGGTACAGTAGGACAGGGGACTGGGCAGGGTACAGGAAGCCAGCGGACTGGACCAGGGTACAGGAGGCCAGGAGGCGGCACCCTGGGCGCGGACGACATACACTCACGGCTCGAGCTGTACGCCTCGTGGCTGGCGCAGGTGGAGCGGACGGCGCCCGACCAGGACACGCNCTGGGCCAGGGTACAGGAAGCCAGCGGACTGGACCAGGGTACAGGAGGCCAGGAGGCGGCACCCTGGGCGCGGACGACATACACTCACGGCTCGAGCTGTACGCCTCGTGGCTGGCGCAGGTGGAGCGGACGGCGCCCGACCAGGACACGCCCGACAGGTGAGCCGGGGCTGGGCCAGGGTACAGTAGGACAGGGAACTGGGTCAGGGTACAGGAAGCCAGGGGACTGGACCAGGGTACAGGAGGCCAGGGGGCAGCGCCCTGGGCGCGGACGACATGCACTCACGCCTTGAGCTCTACGCCGTAAGGTTCTAGAGTGGAGGCCGCGTACCGGAAAACGCAGCGTGGGATGTCCACTCACAAGGTGGACCGACGACTTGATAAATGTAGCAGGAATGGCGCTAGATGCAGGCCGCTCCCAACCGTGCGATGAGGAAGTCATTTGGGGTTCCCTATGTTCAGTAATGGACGTCCTGTAACTGAAATGATGATGATGAAGTATACATACGCCCGTATTCACAGACATTACTATGAGGTCTCACAGTGTGCATGGACGCACAGAGTGACACATTAACCTATCAAAGAGCTCTATTCAACACTGTGCGTTCGATTTGCCGCTTCACTTAAGCAAGCATCGTTTGTGAATACGGGCGTTAGTCTTCTCGAGACCAAACAATTTTAAACCTTATTACTCACACTCTATGCCCGCTTATGAGCAAAAGAAGTATCCATCTCGGGCGACACATCATGCACCCGGATGAGATAGCAGATATCACGCTCCAAAGAATCTGGAAATTTATAGACTCAACGGGACTAAGCAGTGAACTGAGTTCACTGAACTCTAAAGACAAGGGCTGCCACAATACATCAAACCTGGTTGAGCTGGCGCAAATGAAGGCCCAAAAAACCAATAATAATAATAATTGTCACACTCTAAACCCCTTACTCTCCAGCGACGAGGAGCACCAGCTGATCGCGCAGTACTGCCAGTCGCTGAACGGCAGCGGCGGCGCCGACGCCGACGACGCGCCGCGCTCGCCCGTGCAGGTCGTCTCCATCATCCACCGCGAGCAGCGCCACGAGCTCGAGGCCATGATCAGGTACTGATGATGATGCGTCGATCTTCCATATGCTATTCTTCCATCTCTCTTCCCAGTCACATTATTTTCCCATTCAATATAAATATAATTCGGGCCTTTTCAAGGCGAAAGTGAATATATGCACTTACAGGTCAGATATGTTCCATCCTAGACTGCATCCCACTTAACATCAGGTGCGATTGTGGTCAAATACCTGCCTTGTTATGCATAAAAAAAAATTCATCAATCCTTACACTCCCCGATTCTCCCTGACATTCTTCCATTTCTCTTCCCAGTTTCTTTCCCCATACATCCATTCTTCCACTTCCCGATTCTCCTATCTCTTTGTTTCTATTTGTCATTTCTATTTCCCACTTTCCCATCCCTCGTTTTTCATTTTCCCAATCTCACTTCCCATATTTGATTGATTCTCTTCTCTCATTGTCTCAAACCCCACTATCCAATGTCCCGTTTTCCTATCATCCATCTGCCATTCTCTCCCATCATCCATGTCTCATTAGCTCACTCTTCTATTGACCCATTTCCACTCTTCTATTACGAAACTCTAGTATGTTAATCATGTTACGCATATAACAAAGTGACTTACCTGTTTTAGAAAGTATTTTTGACCATCCAGTGATTTGGTGTAATCTAACCAATGATCAAGTTGCAGATCCAAGCTACACATTTAGGAATGTGAGCAATCTCCATATCTTCCATTCTCACTTGACGTCACAGTCCTATCGTTCTCCTTATCTTTAAGACAGTACTGGAACGTCATTGGGCGAATGATATTCCAAAAGTCTTCTCCCTTCTTTCTTCCCTCATTTAACGTCAAAGTCCCAGTATTCCCTTACTACCTCGACAATTATATTAAACCACCTACCCTCACAATTGCAGGGAGCTTGAGGAAGAGAACGCGAGCCTGCAGGCGGAGTACGAGCGGCTGAAGGCCAAGCAGACGCCCGGCTCCACGCCCGACGACCAGCAGGCCGACCGCAACGCGCCCGTCGACCAGGTCAGACTATAGCTGTAAAGTTAGGAGGGATCAGACTCTAGTAGGAGTAAGGGAAGATAATGAATGGGGAGCATAAAGCTGTAGAATTAGGAGGGATCAGACTCTAGTTAAGGAGTACGGGAGGATAATGAATGGGGAGCATAAAGCTGTAGAATTAGGAGGGATCAGACTCTAGTTAAGGAGTAAGGGAGGATAATGAATGGGGAGCATAAAGCTGTAGAATTAGGAGGGATCAGACACTAAGGGGAGGATAAAGGGAACTCTTTACTCTAACTGTAGGATAAAAGAAAACTGTATGCGGTCGTTGACCAAATCAGGATTAATGGTTGAGAAGTTATGAGCCTGTGTGTGTGCAGCGTTGGGGAGAACTCATTGTACGACATGAAAAAGTCAGTATGGTAGTCGACCAGGTCAGAACAATGGTTGATTGAGGAGTTGCTAGCTGTAAAATTAGGGGGAATCGGACAATATTTTAAGAGTAAGGGAAGGATAAGGGGAACTCATATTTTTATCGCTCACTAACCCTCTTAGTTACACCAAGGATAAATTTTGGATTATACTAAATGATAATTTAAGCCAGAGTTCAGCTAGGGTGTAACTTTTATTAATAAGGGAGTATAGGTACATAACTCTCTGTACGACTGTTGACCAGATCAGGACCCTAGTTGAGGAGTCACTGAGTTGAACTTTATAACTAACATCTTTTGTTCACAATACATCAAGTTAAAGACTGTAGCGTCTAATAGGTGCTATTTAGCAACAAAATACTGACTACCTTGATGATGTTTCCAGGACATGATGGCGGAGGCTCGCCTACTGAGACAGCACAAGGGAAGGCTGGAGGCACGCATGCAGATCCTGGAGGAGCACAACCGCCAGCTCGAGGCACAGCTGCAGCGCCTGCGCCGCCTGCTCGACGAGGTACGACCCTAACACACGGCCGTAAGGTCCACAATGCGGTAGCACGAGACTTGTAAGGCCAAGGAGGCTTGAAGGACCAGGCCACCCAGGCACGCCAGGTCAGCCAGGACAATCTGGACCTGATATACCAGGACAGCCATGCACTCCAAGACACTTAAATTTAAGGGACTTAGTTCTAGTTTTGCCGTTATTACTCGTGATATTCAGTAATATTTTATATAAATTTTCATTGATAATGTCCAATACGAAATGCGAATAAACCCCTGTAGTTAAAAGAACTAAGAAGGGGGCAGATGAATTGAATAAGTGTCCTTAACCACTCAAATTCAAATATTTTACTCAGTACATAGGCCTTTTCCAGGGCACTTATACACGTCCCAAATATAGCTTGCCCTACCACCACTTCGGGAAGAAACTCAGTCACCTTTGTCAGCCTCTTTTTCAATAAAACACAGTAATTTATAGTTTAGTTTACATGACACGCAATAAATGATGCGAGCTAGACAGGTAAAATCCACACACTGGGGTGGTAACTTATTATTAGTGCAACCATCACCCCGGTGGCAAGCTCGAAGGGGGTAAATGGGAATGAAGGGATTTAAAGATACAGCTAAAGCCTGGTCCGTGAGCACGTAGAATCCCGTCCAATGACCCCAAGCTTATATCCTTACCACTCGCGCGTAATTATATTGCTGTCGCGACTTTGCGACGGGCGCCCGCAGTGAGTGTGCGAGCGCGACAGCAACATAATTACGTGCGAGCGACAAGGATGGGCAGCTTGGGGTCATTGGACGGGATTCTACGTGCTCACGGATCAGGCTTTAGATGGTTACTAAAGTCTGGTCGCCGAGCTGCCCGAGCACGTAGAATTTCGTCAAATGACCCCAAGCTATCTTTATCGCTCGCGCGTAATTATATTGCTGTCGCGACTGTGCGACGGGGCGGTCACAGCGAGTGTGTGAACCAAGGTGATAATAAATGAAAGCAATAATAATACTTTCCCTCCAGCCGGCGCAGGGCTCGCCACCGGCGCGCACGGGCACGCTGCAGACGCGCTCGGTGACGGCGTCGCAGCTCGCCACCGACTCGCCCGCCAAGATGCACAACGGGCTCTACCACGACGCACATACCAGTGAGTTCAATACTTGTTGTGTAGTGACTTTACCCGGGACAAACTTGACCTTCACTGGTTGAGATTTGTTGGCGGTGAAACCAGATCGGATATGGTGGGAACGAGACAACAACATATTTCTTCATTCCATTCCCGGGTGTAGCAAGCAAATTTTTGGAAATCTTTGAATGCAGTTCTATTTCTTTTCAAAAATAAAGGAATGTTTTCTTTGAGTAAAAATTTCTATCTACAGTATTAAGAGTACTTTCCCTTCAGGTGGCATTACAAAATTCCACCCTGTATAATACGAGCCCATGCGTCAGTGTGGACGCACCATTAAAATCTTCATATTATGAACCATACACTCCTCGTTATAAGGAAAGCTTAGGAAAGTACACCGTAACAGACGGTTGTGGAACGGTTACAGGGTTACCAAATGTGTAGCTCCCAATATGTTACATTTAAGTTATATTTAAAATCTATATGGTCTTCGGCTCTCATTACGAAACGACACGCGCTCTGAACGCTTCAATCTCAAGCAAATTCATTCCTATTTTCTATATTCCAAACAATAATACTAAATTCATCCAATCATTGGCAATTTCAATAATAAATTCCGTCGAATATTCAATACTCAACCAAACACTGAGATTGAATCGTTCCGAGCGCGTTTCATCGGGCTCGAAGGCCCACCTGGCCACGTGACTAACGTTATGACTATGCAAGATGGCGGCGCGCGGTGGGGCGAGGGCGCGCGCGAGGAGCGGCCGCCGCCGCCGCCGCACGCGCTGCACTCGCTCATGCATTGCGCAGGTCAGAACTAGGGACGCTACCGGTATACTGTATAGTAAAGGGATAACGTCTTAATAATAGCGATCTTGGCACGTAGATTTAGCACTCTTAGTACTATTAAAGGCCGGTAGATCTATTCTCATAAATAAAACACTGGATACTTAACTTTCACAGTATATTGCCTTATTTTAGATACAAAACATCATTTAGCATAAAAGCGCGCGGAGTCGTCTCCGCGCGTCCCTCTATTCTGACGTTTGATTCTCGCGTGACATTGACAATACGTCAATGTCACTATGACAGCAGCTCATTGGCTATAACGATACCGCTATTTTAACGTTTTATATTTTTCACAATTAACAGTACTTTGGTCAACACTTAAGAGATTCATGTAGACGCAGTTTTTAAACTAACGCCCGGTTTAAGTTTTTAAAGTAAAGCGCTCGCACACTCACTGCGGGCGCCCGTCGCACAGTCACGACAGCAATATAATTACGTGCGAGCAACGTGCATCCTTATGGTTACAAATTAAAGTGGACTTCCTCTATTAAGTACATAAGCACCTGTGTTAGAGGAAGCCGCTCTAGCATTGTAGAAAACCTTGGTAGAGTGCAGTAAACATATCGAACCAAAAGAAAAACAAAAATGAAAGTGTAATAGGTTCACTCACTCACTTCTATAGGTCAAGGGAGATCCGACTCTCAAACTTGAAGTCGGCAGTCCGATGCAGACACCGTTGGACTATTGTCGCCTCTACGGATGGGCATAAAACTGTTACTTGTGTACGAATATTACATTATATAATCAATTTTACAACTAAATCAATTAATTTTCCCAATGGACTTTGTATTGGACAACTAAGTTCTTGTGGAAATTTTTCAATTCTCTTCGAAATTCGCGACTATCTCTATTTCTGCAAAATCGAATCGCTACTATGAAGACGTTCTTTAACTTTACTATGATACCGGGTCTGCTTCGCAAAGCGTATCCAATCGCCATCTCTCTTACTCATATTAGAATTCCAGTATGAGCGAGAGAGACAAAGATGGACGTTTTGCAAAGTAACGTTTGTTGTTAGCGTTGTAGTGTCTGGAGTTGAATGCAATTTATTTTGTACAAAGCTATAGTTTTTTTTGCACTGTTTTTGTACATTGGATATTTTTTGGAATACCTAATCAGTAGGTATGTCATAGATGTCGCACTTTATTTGTTATATACGTTTTTGTTTTTAGTTTTAGTTTGGTCATAGGTAGATGTCGCACTTTATTTGATAATACGTTTTTGTTTTTAGTTTTCGTTTGGCGTTTTATTTTTCAGTTGGAGTTGCCACGCTGTTTTGTAGATGTCGCTTTATCACGACAGATCGCATGGTGTTTGCATGATTTTATTGTCGTCTATTCGATTGATTGTAATTTGTATTTTTTTTTCTGTTTTCGCAAACCTAACAGGACGCATACCTTGAGGTAATGATTTTGTTGTTTTTGACGAAAATATCATTTATTACAAATACTTAATTAAAGAGCAAATTCGCTCAGCGAAACTAACTTAAGAAACTTACGGTCTACGCGATCAAATTAGGGCTATCGTTGAACGCTAAGCTCACCAGTATCGACACTGGTAAAGTTGTCACTTGCCACTTTGCCAGTGGTGTCAATGCAAAACTATTCTGTAAAGAGAGTGAGATGGTAAGAATTGTAGCTCAAGATTTAACAAGGGTATTTCAATTTCCAGATGACCTAGGCCGCGCCGTCGAAGAGTTAGTTTCCGTGATGACGGAGGACCAGCCAGCGCAGACCACCGCTCCTCCGCAGTACACCAACGGAAAGCCAGCCAAGGAGTGACCGCCCCATGGTGCTGACGCGGGCAACCCCGCTTTATTCCCGTCTGGCAACACTGTCCTTTGCCATTTTAAATTTTTTATTGAATAATAAACCTTTTTCCAAGTTGTCTGGGTTCAAATTCCCAATTCAAAGGTTAACTGTATTATATTTTGGTTTGGCTATTTCCTACTAATTTTCGACTCATCACTAACAATTGCACATGCTGTACAAATGACTTCTACCTTATTATACAAAAGCTCTAACATTCCATTCATCATTTCTAACAGATGGCTTCTCGGTGTTGGTTTTCAGAAGCCTGAGTGGATTCGGCTAAACAGAGCTAATCAGTCTGACTGACTTAGTTCATGATAGCAACGGAACAAGACGATTATCGTATGCAACGCTTATTGTATAAATAAGGGCCTGCCATTGTTGCAGTACATATCGTGATGATGTCGTTAATCTTTCCTATTCTTCTTCTCTTTATACGGGCAACACTTTTGGTATTTTTAATTTTAACGGGCAACTCGACAGTGTTGCCAGAACGAATTAATCCAACGAAAAAGACAGCTAACGAGCATTTATATTAAAAAACTGTACCAAATTTATCGATACTAACATTTTATTAATTGTTTATAAGTACATATCTATTAGTACAATCTCCATTATACTATCATATCACTTCTTGTAAATTTCCATATCATTTTATGCTGTATATTGAACTGGCACGTGTATAAATATCACGAGACTCAGGTCATTGTTTTTGAAACGAAATTGGCCAGACCGGTCAGATCGGCTTGGAACTCAGTTGAGAGCTTTAATAGTAAATGTCGGAATCAAAAACATATATACAGGTGTTTACAATTTTAGACAGTACCGTTGATTTGCATGTATGCATCTTTTTGATGGCGACTTTATCACAATGTTAGCTTTAAAATACCTGTTTTGAGACGTTTTTATAATGCAATCGACGATGCAAACAAAGCACGAATCCAGAAACGAGGGCCTACGTTTTAGTGGAAAATGTACTGTTAATCATAGATAGTTGTTTCCAGCCTCCGGCTCCCGGGGTCGTAGGTCGGGTCAGCCCGCGGTAGTAGTAGTGTAGCCAACGATATCGGCATGTTATTTATATGCATGTTTACATATTATCGAGTTATCAAAAATGTATCGTTAGAAAAATATGACTAATCAAGCTGCTTCTATGCAAAATAGTGTTGATCATTTCCTTCGGTTACGTGTTTTGGACTGTCAGAATAGTACTTCTTCGTAGACTTAAACATGTATCCAACTTTTTCACTATGACAACGGTGACACGTTTGTACTTAGGGTAATATGGGCGGGGCAGTTTACGCCCCGCCCGTTTCGACGTTTGTGACGTGTCGTAAGGAGCTGCCTACCTTTTAGATAAGAATATATTGGAGAGATGACTTTTATACGAATGTTAAGTAATCTGTTGAATGCTAACTTTACAATTAAGGACTTCCGATTTAACCATATCATGGTTTTTTATATTTTTTATTCGGTCGCGGAGTGTGCTGGAATTTTAATTCGGTTGTATTATTCCTTTTTAATTGGCAACACTTTGAAATTTCGGTCAACTCGCGACGTTTTGATTAATATTATATCATTAATTTGGCTAATATAGTATTTAAGAAAAAAAGCACAATCTATGTTATTTTAACGAAGAAAGTAATTAAATTTACACTAATATATTGTTAATAATTTTATTCTATTTGTTTGTAGGATGAATAGTTTTGTTTCAAAATCGATTATTTTAAATATTGGCAACTTAAAATATCTACTTCCGCATTTATTTGTATATTTTACTGTGTTTATAATGTTTTAGAAGTTAATAAAATCCAAATAAACATTCAAGCATAGTATGAATTGGTTTCATTTAAAAGCACCTATTAAATATTAAAGAAAATTAATATTATCAAAACACACACATTTCACACAAAAGTTATGCTAAAGTTTTAGAATAAAAATCAATTGTAATTAATTTCAGGTTTATTAACATTAATAATTAGTAATTAAATTGCTAACAATGCAGCCATGTTCAGAGAAGGCACATAATATAATTTTGAACACAGCTCATTTTATATAGTTGTCACATTCAGTCCTCTTGGCTACAAACAACATAACTTACTCTTATCACAAATATTATATCAATGCATACCTAATATATAATTTTATTGGTAAATGCAAAGCAACTTTATGCTTCAAGATATTATACTTAAATATTCTAAAGATATATAATATAATATGGCTCCGTCCCAAGATGATCACCTTCTCCGAAATTAAGTCAGTTCCTTTCATCTCATTTGAATGAAAAGGAATGAGAAAATGTAAATTTAGTACCATATTTTTTCCTGGCAATGTATAGACACGGGTGAAACTTTAGTTTCCCCTTATCATGTATCTATTTGACACAATAAAATTAATATTTCCAAAAATAGTAATGCCTGAAATAGTCATTATTAAATATTTTCTTAGACCACTGAACCATAACAATGCACCGACTTAATTTTGAAGATAGGATGTATCTAGAAAAGAGCCCATAGACAAGACAATATAAGAACAACATTTTCTAAATGAAAGTATGTTCATTTTTAAACAGCCTAAAATGTAAGCAACCCAAAACATAGTGTATTCGCCTTGATAATATTTTTTATGCATAACAAGGCAGTTATTTGACCACAATTGCACCTGATGTTAAGTGGGATGGAGTATTATTGTAGTATATGTATTAGTAGGATTATTGCAGTGTCCATTAAAAAATACACACAAATAATCATAATCTAACATCATTAGATGAAGCCTATGAAGGTTATTAATTAAATATGTAGAATTAGATAATGTTATCACATTAGATTAAGTCTTGCCTATAAAGATAGTGCAAATGATGTTGAAATAAAAAATAATTGAGCATAGATATGCAGACTTGCTTAAAGTGTCAATTTAAGTAAGATTTATCAATATTTTTGAGATGTTATGACAATTCTTTGACTAAACCTCTTCCCAGAAAGTGATAAAGAGATCAGGTAGACTGCTTCGACAAATATTGAAAAAAAGAAGGCCACTGATTTGAAATCAGGCAAACTATACTTAAAAAAAACCTACCTTCTCAAGAATTACAAATAAATATTAATATGTAATATTGTTTGCTTACATTTATTTTTAAAAATGAACATACTTTCCATCGATATTCACCTGGCAATAGTTGACACACATATTTGTTAATAATTTTGAGCAACATGTTACAAGGTGAAATATAGTCTACATCATATAAGGTCAACGTGTACAATTTGCAATAAACACATTTTCAGGAACGAGCTTTTGGCACAGAAACGTTGACTAAACATAACAAGAACTAAATGCATTTTACTAAGATGTTATATGCAAATTATACAAGCCACAAATGGTAATATTCTATTCTTCTATACCCTTTAGTTATAATAAAATAATACATCCTATCAACTGCAAAATACCACATACATACAATTGACTAGACATAGGTCTCAGCAGTAATGTTATCTGAAATGAGAATCCTATTACATCTCCAAAAAGTTCAATGAAAATCCACCCAAATCATTTAAAGAGACTACAGAAAGAAAGGGGTTTACTTTCTAAAAAGCTAAATCATTAATTGAGCATATTAAAAAATCTATCTCTGCTCTCAATAGCCAATAACTATATTTCAAAGCTGGTACCAATATGTTTTTTTTTATCTATAGATAGGATCCTATGTTATCAATTGTATGTATGTCGTGTTCCTTGAATGTAACTGAAATGATAGATAAAAAATTAAGAAAAAATATTAAAATTCTATACTACTGTTGCAATGGTAAAAGACTAACGGCCGGTTCACACATGTCTCCGTTTTACTGTTCCGTTTTATCGTGTATGTTTTTTTTCGTCGATGGAGTATGAGCGACTTCACACATGACACAGTATTCTGTATACAGTAATACATACATCGACAAAAAAAAACGTACACAATAAAACGGAACAGTAAAATGGAGACATGTGTGAACCGGCCGTAAGCCTGATACTCTATTTTAATTCAGGTTATTTTCGAACAATGTCCGAAACTTGCGGATACATAAATATTATCTCAGATATTCTAATAATAACATTTTCTACATCATTTGAAATCAAACTTGAACTGCAGAATTAGCTTTCATATCCAAACCGTTAACAGGAGCGATGTCAGACCGTGGCCTTCGGAAGAGCAGCACGTGGGGCTCCGGATTGTGCACCATGAAGTGTAGCCAACCAGGGCTCTGCTGGACGCCCAGATTCCGCCACTCTGTCTCCGTCATAAGATGGGACTTGGGCACTAAGCGCGCTATGTCCGGTGGCAGGATAACATGCCTGAAAATTAGAAAAAGACAGAAGATAGTGAGTTTTGAATACGAAAAATATTCAAGAAGTTGTGTAAAGGTCTAAACATTTTGTACTATGAAAAATTAAAAGGTCATTTGTTACAATAACCAACTCTTTATACTATCTGAAAACTTGGAGTGAGAGTTACAACACTGAAAGAATTTTAATTTTATTAATAAAGGTAACATTAAAAGTGCAGCAACTGTGTCAACCTGAATCCCACTGACTGTAAAAAATCTGTCGACCAGACTAAACCACGGAGCACATACTCACTTCTACGTGTTATTTAGAAAAGTAGAAGAAAGTAATAAATGTGTAAATGTGATGAAACTTACCTGTACTCATAGACATCGTCTGTGTATCTTTCAGAGTACTGAATTTGATCCACTGGCATTTTATATCACAAAATAACTGTCCACAGCACTTTTCACTCTTTAAATGGTATTTTATGGCTTAAATCGCCAATTTTATTTAAAAAATATTAACGCTTCGTGTCCAACCGCAAAGCAATTTTTTCGGGAAATAATGACAAGACAAGTATGACAACAACTGTCAACGTCATCTGCCAAATAGCGTAACCCGCGCCTTTTATTTTAACGTCGCCATACTAAAGTCACAGCATCACAAATTACGAGGATAAAACGCAATATATAAAATAAAATTGTTTTGAAGTACAAAATCAGAGCCCCGATTACGGTATTTTTTACCGTCAACAATCCAGACACGCTTCTCGATTCTGCGATACGATTGGTCGTTCAACAGCGTACGTCAGCTGTTTTGACCAATCGTATCGCAGAATCAGAAACGCGTCTGGATTGTAGACGTTATAAAAGTTACCGTAATCGGGGCTCTGTTTTTCATTTTGATGATTTGTAGCGTAAAGCTTAGGTTCAAAGTTTTTATTATACCTTGATTTTTCACGTTCGACATCTGAACGAACCAGAGAGCAGAAATAACAGGAGTAGCAGCGCGCGTTTATTTCCATACAAAAAAATTTCGCCATTTCCTGAGGGGGACGAGGTAATGACATTTGTGTAACAGCTGATGGCGCTGAGACACTATCGATATTTTTGTCGATGAGAATCATTGCTCTATGGTTCATAGTCTATGGCTCGTTTAAAAAAATGATATGAATTAATTTATTATCCTATGGGAGATTCAANATAATTTAATTTACACGTGTTTTCATGCGATGGCCAAGTCAATATATGTAGAAATTTTGTTTTTTTTTAAATGCCTATTATTTTGACAAAATGCCACATAGATTTTTTTTTATATTTTTTTCATTAAAATTCAAATTCAAATTCATTTATTCACAGAAATACACGTCCATTAGATGTTTGTAAATAATCACTTTTCTTTCTTTTCTTTTTCTGATAACCAGCATAACTTGCCTCAACACCCAGTTCCGGCTTGACGTTGCATTACGGGACACCCTGTATACAGGACCTTTGTTTTCGAAAACCTACTGTTTTATCAGACAACCAACAATTTTTCTCTATAAACCACTCGAGCCTCCTGTTTTTAACCCATTTTATACTACCGTCGTTTAAAAACAACACATAGAAACAAAAAATTTTGGAGAATATGTAGGTACTTTTGTTTTTATTTATTTATGTTACTTGACAGGTGAAGGCTTTGTCGACTTAGTCTATGTGGCAAATCTTAATAATTCATTAGGTTTTCCATAATATTTACAAGTTTATTTAGCCATTTTCAACGATGAGTTTTAAAGACAAGTAATAATAATAAGTTGCACACTTTATTATAAAACGTGATGTTAGTATCATAAACTACATATAAACATCAAATCACACTGATTCAGAACCTTTGGTAAGAAGTTATAACGAAAAATAACTGGTGTTGTTTATAAACGCCAGCAGTAAAATGTACTACTTTATCTTTCAAGACATTATTATTTTATTTTTTACTGTAGGACACATTATCAGGCTCTGGAGCTTCATGATTTCGTCGAGGAGCTAGAAAATGATAATTTTCCAGTACTAGATTGTCTGATGATTATTGATACAGTAGTTAATACATAGATACCTATAAATAATAACAACACAACTAGAATAAAAACAATTACTGAGCAGTGGCTCAGTGGTCCAGTGGCCCCAATAGGATTATTCCACTATGTTCACCTCGGTGATATCACCTGGGTGAAGAAAGTGTTATTTTTCGTGTCCTCATTTCACCTCAGAACCATTTCACCCAGATGATAATTATCCATAATAATATGACTTGATTTGACTAAAGCAGTCGCTTTTGTTCATCTATTTTTAGGGATGAATTCACCCAGGTTTTCGCATTTGTTTACCAGGGTGAATTAATTTCTAGGTGAACAAAGGTTCTAGGTGATCGTTTTAGTCGACGCAATCCACCTGTAAAATGAAGCTAGGTGAAATGGTTCCGAGGTGAGATGAGAACACTAAAAAGACAAATAAATATTTCTATTCTGCCGTCTATAAGCTAAAAGGCCGCTAAATGACAAAATCTAATTTTGAGCTAGAGCAGAAAAAAGCGGCAAAATTTTCAAACCGATGCTGCTCAGTATCTATAAACATTTTGTCATGTTGTCATATACCAAAAAAAAGGTATTTTTTTCAACTTTCACATGAAGTAAGTTGATTTTGTAAAATATTAATAAGTAATTCAATAAATACACATTTTCCTTTCTAACCTGGTAAAATTTTAAGGCTTGCTTCAAGTGTGCCAGAACTAAATGGCGGCTAAAGAATCATANTTAAACGAATGCGCATAAATCAATGATCCAGACATCTTGCCGGTCTAGATCTATAACAGCTTAATTTACACCGTCCTACTTTACAAAACAAACCAGTTTACGAATGTTTTTAACGACTTTAATAAAGATAAACAAAGCGCACTTATGTAAACCTATTCGTTATTCTTAGCCCATTGACATAAGAGACACTTGGTTAAACATAAGCACCATCCAGTATAAGACGAACCTCGACACCCAAGTTTTGCTTCAAAGAATGAACACACGACGGCTCTAGACTTTCTGGTGTTTGGAAAACCAATACAGCTAGAGCTTGAACTCTTCTTGTAGATGTGAGGAGATCAGGTCAAGATATAGTGGCCAGTCTTAAGGCCATACTGCACAGTTATCTCATGGGATGACGAAACCAAGTGAGAGTAAACTTGTTGCATAAAGCTCCTAGAACACGTGCCGAGATTTTTTATCGGGTGGTGATAAAAAGCCTTGTTTGGGTTCTGAAAAGTAATGAAGAGAGAATAAACGTCTGTGTACCATAAAAAAAAGATACTTAAGTGACTTGCAGCTTGTGAATCTGACGCCCGTTTTCACAAACGATGCTTGCTTAAGTGAAGCAGCAAATCGAACTCACAGCGTTGAATAAAGCTCTGTGACTGGATCGTGTGTCATCCTGTGCATCCACGCGCACTGTGACACCTCAAAGTAATGTTTGTGAATACGGGCGTCGACGATCTGGTAAAGGTCGCGGGAAGAGCCTGGATACGGGCAGCGCAGGACCGTTCATTATGGAAAACCTTGGGGGAGGCCTTTGTCCAGCAGTGGACGTCATTTGGCTAAAACGAACGAACGAACGAACGGGCGTGAGTCCGTTACATTTAAAGTATCCCACTCTTTTAGTGTCCAGCTGTGGACATCATTTGGAAGAAATGAACGAATGACGTCTCATCTGGCTTATGTTGCTTATTTACTTAGATTGGTTTTGCGGTGCTTTCAAATGCAAAAACAAAAAAGAAACTGTAAGCGAACTTTTCGATTAAGGGAAAACTCATTTTCAATGATGATGTAGAATCGACCGAGGAAAAACCTCGGACAACATCGTATGAAATTAGCTTCGCTGTTACCCAAATGCACCACTGACTTATTTGTTAGATTGACATAGCATTTTAAAGATAGTACATACTATGTGCGAGTAGTGTACATAGGCAACCTGTATGGAATACTCATTATTAACTATACTATTCTATTATGATAAATGGTTGTAAACTTTCAAATAACATTGTGTTGTTGTAACATTTGATCATTAAGTCAATGGTGTACGATATGGTTTTATTACAGTGCTAATAGCACTTTCTAAAGGTCATTTAAGAAAGCGACAATTGAGAGCAAATTAGGGACAAATTGTTAGAATAATCTTTCATCATTTGTTACCCAGATAAACTTTTGCCCAATGTTTGCTTTGAATACCTTAGTAAGTTACAAAATTAAGGCTTTAACTAGAAGGAACTCTCTCTATAATCAGAATCTTCAAGGCTTTTAGCCAAAGTCACTGTAAAAGTTCAAGTTTTTTAACTTCAACTCATTTATTAAACCACTTTTTCCACCAACAGGTGGCGTACGCCATCGCGTTGATATATGAGATCGTCTGGCTGGTGGAGTCGCAGAGCGGGCTGCCTGTACCATCGGTGCTGCTCATGGTGTGCTACTGCATCGTCATCGCCGCCACCGTCACGCTGGTCCATGGACTTATATCAGTAAGCCATTTTGTACCTTCACACAACCTGCCTGCCCTATTGTACTGTAGGTAGGGTACAATTGGGCAGGAGATAGAAGCAGAACTGACGGCTGATGAAGCATCTTGGAATGGAGGCCACGTACCGGCAAAAGCAGCGAAATGATGATGAGAATAGGACATTGATCCACTCGTATGTGCGTGGCTGTCTCTTTACAAGCTACATAAATAGCGGGCACGTAGTACACGTACGTAATTGAATTTTGTCACAGTAATGCCTTTTGCTCCTTGAGAAACTTTAATTTTGATTTCGTAATTACTTAAGTTTGTAATAACTATTTTATTGTTTTTTTCTTTTTCAGAAAAATAACATATACCTGTTAGCATGGTTGATAGCTGTAATATTGGTGTTGATCCCGGAGTGCGCTCTAGTCTTTTACATGTCCATTAGTCATTGGGTAAGTTTATTTCATGACATTATCATACTTATACACATATTATTGTTATTTAATGCCTCTTTTCAACATAAGTAGGTATGAGCAGCTTCGCGTATTTAGCCTACTTATTTGCTAAAATGGTAGGTAATTCAATCGTATTAAATGCATGGCGAAGATTGATGAGATGATCAGTCCTAAGATGGAAGTTTCACCCTTCCTCAACCACTGAACTGCCTGGCTATATCTTACTTCCAGTCCAGCCACCTGCCAAACCAAAACACATCAATTCTGTTAAATTTAGATGAGAATGAAAGTTTAACAAGTCGTACCATCAACAAAGGCAGAAATGATACCACTGGAAATAGAACCTAGTATCTCTAGCTAGAGATACTCAGCTGAGTCTCAGATGGGTGGTCTTTCCACTAATTACAGAAGTAGTTCAAGAGAGAGTGTGACCATGACGTTCAGAAACTAAGACGTACTGAGCAGGACTTTGATCATTCGCTTCCAGCTGTTTCTGCAAGTGGTGCACGAAAAACTTAATAAAAAACTTAGTCATCGGATTTTGAACCTTATGTCTTCGCTTCCAGGGTCTACAAGGGGTGTACGGCGGCGCGGAGCTGGCGTGCTACGTGGCGCGGCTGCCGGCCATCGTAGTTGGTGTCGTGCTGGTGCAGTCTGCGTACGCGCTGAGAGAGGCCAGGTGAGATGCCATATTAGACTCTACTATAGAAACTTTAAGGTCCATACTGCAAAGTGCAAGGATACAAGCGGTGAGAGGCCAGGTGAGATGCCATATTGGACTCTACTGTAGAAGCTTTAAGGTCTATTACTGGAAAGTGCAAGGTCTGTAAGGGATATAAGCGCTGAGAAGCCAGGTAAGATGCCATAATGGACTCAACTCTAAAACGTTTAAGGTCCGTATTGCAAAGAGCAGGGTCTGCAAGGTTTACGGTGGCAGAATTGTGAAACCCATAGATCCTTTCAGTACAGCAGAATGTGAAAATTTATGAAAGAAACTGCAAAACGACCTCCTCTATTCCAGTCTTCTATTCATTCTATTCCCTCGGACTTCTTTAGTTATCAAAAGTCCACAATTCTTATCTTTTTATCCCGAGACCTGTTTAAACAAAATGGTAAAAACACTAACAACATACAACTCGCCGGAATGCGACTCTTCCTCCATCCCACTTAGCCGCACCGCACACCAGGGTTGCCAACTCTACGTATTTTTACGTAGATCTACGTATTTTAAGCCTTCCTTGCAAACCTACGAACTTCAGTCCCAGAATCTACGTATTTTCTATTAAATTTGCAAAATAGCCTGAATGGGCATCATTTCCTTTACTTTCGCGAAAAAGTTAATAAACGTTCCATTTCATACTAACGCACACCACTCACCTCGCTATAGTTCCAAAATACTGGACTGTCCTGTCGATGACATTGACAGTGGGGCGCCACCGTCAATACCGAATCCCTGGTTCAGATTTTTGCCATGTTGCAAACCATATAGTTGAACGATAGTAGCGCCCCCCTGTCATTGAGTTTGGTGGGACAGTTCAGCGTGGGTCATCTATACTCTCAACACATCGCGCCAAGCAGATGACTCATGTCACATGGGTTATGTCTGATCACGGATAATTGGCATGTGGCAAAAGTGGAAACTAATGTTATTTTAACATTTCCCCATTAAAAAAATGCTGTGAGAGCCTGTTTGAAAACATTTCTGAAAATGATACACAATAAAAGTATACTTTACTACTTAGGGTAATAAAAATTGACATTTTACTACTTTTACCTACCCCTATACTCTCTTCATTTCATTCAGAAAAAAAAGTACGTAGATCTACGTATTTTCTATAAGGAAATTGTACCATTTCTACGTAATTTTCTAATCTGTCCTACGACTTTTTCAAAATCCGAGTTGGCAACACTGCCGCACACCTCCCCGCGTTCGCCCCGTCCGTACCAGAGCTTCGACGTGACGTCACGGCTGCCAGGTGCGCAGTTAACTCTATGGACTCTACAACCTTTTCTTTGACAAGCTCGTAACTCGTAAACATTGAGCTCCGCTAAATTATTCAGTTTAAGTAAGAAATAAACTTTAAGTTCGGACCTAAAACAGCATTATAATAAAGTATAAGTGTTATATCAAGTGTTAAACTAATCAAATTACGCAAAATGTGAAGAACGAGCAGCAAAATAGTGTTTTAAAAATTGTGGTGATTCATGTGTCGTCAGTTACCGACCGCTCGACATTACGAATCGACCAAACTAGCTGCAGGTAAAACTCACGGTTACGCGCAGCGCATTAAAGCGAAAGTCGCGCGCATACACAACTACTCGTCATCACTACGTCGCCGCGCATGCGCTGTTTTACTCGCCATAGAATATGAACTACAGAAGTGCCGTTGTATGGATATGTCGCTGAGAGACAAAAATAGTAAGTTTGAAAAAAGGACGTGATTATTTTATTTTGTATACATCTCATCATACTCGTAGAATTTATATATTAAGATAATAAAAATTTTTTTGAAGAGGAATATTTATCATACTTGAAAATGGCATCAAACACAGCTTGCAAACCTGCTAAAAATACTAAAGCACCAAAACAGGTTTTAGTATTCTGTAATAAATGCAAACGGAAAGTAAACCAAAAGGAAACTATATTATGTAGCTCGTGTAATGAAAGGTATGAATTTGACTGTGGAGGAACATCTGAAAAACTATACTTGCTAATGAGAGAAGAAAGACGAAAAAAATGGAAATGTAATTTATGCATTGGTAATAAGAAAAAATGCAAAAGCCCAAATGTACTGAATAAACTTTCGTCGCAAAAAGAGGCTGAGGTTAATAAACCGGAAATTCCGATATCGCCTGCAAATTTTAGTATATCGGAAGTATTAAACTCAACTCCACAAAATACTGATGATGATGATCCGAGTCAAACAAGTATCATAAATATTGCTACGCATAATACGTTCCAGTCTCTGTCCGAGCTATCTGATTCAGATGAAGGAGATACAATTAATTCAATAACAGACAAACACAATAGAAGCTGTCCGGAAACAAAAATTAATTACAAACAAAAATTGGAAGAAATGGAAACAATAAACAAAATGTTGCACAATAAATTGCAAAGTGCAGACAAACAAATAGATGAACTAATAATGGAAAATTCAGTACTCAAGAAACAAATTTCTGAATATAAATCTACTATATCTAATTTGAAACAAATATGTAATTCAACCTTAACACCAAGAACGAGTTCAGCAAAAAAGAAACAGAGAAGAGACGGAGGAACTGAGAAGAAACAGACTTCTCAAGATAACACTCAAAACAGTACAACAATGAAACATCCACGATTGGACGATTATAAATATAAAAACACAAGTAATGTTGACAAATTTCAGAAGCCTAACGTCTCTGATAAGAAAAATGGTATGACAATTCCCAACAAAATAAGTATAATTAGTAATAATGCTCACAATAAAATATTAAAAGTCGCACGAAGAACACTAAGTTGTACCGAGATCTGCCACTACAAGAAATCGGGAGCTGGAATACAGCAACTCCTTAGCGGACTAGATACCATGTTGAATGATTTTACTTTGAGTGACTATTGTATTTTAATAATAGGAGATAGAGATTTCACTGAAACTGACAATTATCACAATATTATATCTGATATGAGACTAACCCTAGGAAAACTAAAACACACTAACATAATTGTTTGCTTGCCTACATATAAATATTGTAAATATATGAATCTTTTTAATAAGCGCGTAGAAATATTTAACAATCTGTTGTTTTCCGATAACACTTACCATGAATATGCCTACATATTAGATTCAAATAAGCATATTCCATATAAACAAGAAATGTTCGTTAATATAGATGGATCTTTAAAAGATCGTGGCTATGATATAATTTTTTCGGATTTAGTTGAATTAATTACTCTTTTATCGGAGCACAACGGATTATATGACTATGTACAAGACGAAGTTCAAGTCATAAGCCCATGCGCTGGAAACTCTGTCGACCAACAAAAATTTTTTCGAGACTAAGTCACCATCTTCACAAATCAGACTGATCCACCAGAATATTGCTGGATTCATTTCTAAGAGAGATTTGTTAGAAATTAGTATATCGGAATTAAACGCGAGTGGGAAGAAACCAGACATAATTTGCCTGTCTGAGACCTTTATTAGACTTGGTAGTGAATGTTCTATTAAACTAGCAGGATACAATGTCGGGGCTATCTACTGCAGAAAAAACAAAAAAAATCGTGGTGGAGTATGTATATTACTAAAAAAAGGGATTAAGTTTCAGGAATTAGTCGATATTAAAGTCTATACAGAAGATAAACAATTTGAATGTTGTGGTGTTAAATTAATTGGATTTGGATACAGTATATTTATATTATGTGTCTATAGAACTCCTGACTCAGATGTAAATATTTTTTTATCAAATCTAGAAATAGTACTACATAAATACATGAAAAGTAGTAAATCTCGCATAATATTGGCTGGCGATTTGAATATAAATACGCTTGTGCTATCACCTAGCTGTAAATATCTTAATGACATAGTAAACAATTTTAATCTTCAAATTCATATAACAGAGCCTACTAGAAAAAAAACCTGCATTGACCATATAATTAGTAATATTGACGAAGCATGCGCTGAACTACATCACCTCCACCTGTCCGACCATAACACTGCACAGATGTTACATATACCAGTAAATAAAAATTATGAAAATCCTATTCAATATTTTGTAAATATGAAAGACTATTGTAATGACAATTTAAACAAATTTAAAACACACTTGCGTTCTTTATCCTTCTCCGA
Organism: Ostrinia furnacalis; assembly: GCF_004193835.3. Lineage (NCBI taxonomy): Eukaryota > Metazoa > Arthropoda > Insecta > Lepidoptera > Crambidae > Ostrinia > Ostrinia furnacalis. Next base: position 314,499 of record NW_021131650.1, read on the forward strand.
AATATTAAATGAATCCGATGTTGATAAAGCTATGCATTCATTTCATAGTCTTTTTACAACAGTATATGACTTATGCTTTCCCAACAAAAAAATAAAACTATCAAATCAATATAAAAACGCACCTTGGATTACAAAAGGGCTAGCTAAAAGTTGTAAAACTAAAAGAAGGCTTAGATATGAATATTATTTAACAAAAACCACTCGGAAAAAGCATCAATATAGATCATACTCCAAGCTACTACGCCAGTGTTGTAAGCTATCACAAAAAATACAAAATTCAAAATTAATTGCTAAGGCTAAAAATAAGTGTCTAACTACGTGGAAAATAATAAAAAACGAAACACAAAACATAGATAACAATAGGTTTATAGATGAATTGAACGTAAATGGCAAAATAATTACGGATCCAATAAATATCGCAAATGAATTTAATAACTATCTTATAAATTTAACAAATATAACGGACAATAATAAACCGAAAACAAATACCAATAAAATTTGTTTACCAAATAGCATTTTTCTGGAACCATTTTGTCCAGATGAAATGAAAACTATTATTAGATCATTAAATAACACGAATGCAACAGGATATGATGGTATCTGTACAAAAGTAATAAAATCTTGTGCCGAAGAGCTAATCATACCTCTTACACATTTGGTAAATTTGTCGTTTAGTAAGGGTGTCTTTCCTGAGTTGCTAAAACTTTCAATAGTCAAGCCCCTTTACAAGAAAGGCAAAAAATCATCAGTTGAGAACTATCGCCCTATTACCCTAGTACCTGTATTATCCAAAGTTTTCGAAAAGGCCATGAAAAAAAGATTATTAAGCTTCATCATGCGTTTTGAATTATTCAAAAGAGAACAGTTTGGGTTTCAACATAATAAATCCACAACGTTAGCAATGTACCACCTTATAAATGAAATAAGTGAAAATATAAACTCTGGAATACCTGCTACTGTTGTATTTTTTGATATGACTCGTGCCTTCGATTTCGTTTCTCATGAGATACTGCTTGTAAAACTAGAAAATCTAGGAATAAGAGGATTAGCTCATGACTGGTTAGCATCTTACTTGAGAAATAGGAAACAAGCAGTTGAAATAACAAGTTTAGACAATAAAAAATGTATGACTTTGAATAAATCTAAATTTTTAACGAATGCATGTGGGGTTCCTCAAGGAAGTGTTTTAGGGCCAATATTATTTCTACTTTATATAAATGACCTTCCAGAGGTAACTACTCACAAATGTGTATTATTTGCCGATGACATATCCGTAATTATTCCCAGTAGTAAAAATATAAGAAAAAATGAAGAGGACATAAACAATACAATAAACAAAATAATAAATTGGTTAAAGAATAATAATTTGACAGTTAATTTAAATAAAACAAAATTCATTCAATTTGGCACACATCGACAAAGAAAATATAAACTTGACATTAATTATGAAGGGACTATTATTGAACAAACCAATAATACAAAATTCCTAGGAATAGAGTTAGATGAAAACTGTACCTGGAAAATTCAGATAGAAAATCTACGGGACAAACTGAATCGTTACGTATTTGTGCTGAATAGACTGAGTCAAATTTCTGCAATAGAAACATCCCTGGCGGCATATCACGCGTATGTAGCATCTCTGCTTAAATATGGACTTCTGATTTGGGGAAATTCAACTGACTTAGTTTTATTGTTTAGAGCACAAAAAAAATGTGTAAGGGCTATTTGTGGCAAATCACCTCGTCAGTCTTGTAAGCCATTATTTCAGCAATTCAAAATATTACCTCTTCCGTGCATGTACATATTGGAAGTTGCATGTTTCGTAAAAAATAATGGTAATCTGTTTAGAAAACGACTTGAAGTCAATAATCGAAACCTAAGACATGCAGAAAAACTAGTCTTTAATAGTGCACCTAAACTGACATTCTATATGAAACAATGTAATGCTATGTGTGTAAAAATTTTCAATGCCATACCTGATGACTTAAAGATATTACCGAATAAATTGTTCAAACGTAAACTTATGATGTGGCTGCTTGAGAAAAATTTTTACAAAATAAATGACATTTTTAAGAAACATTAATTGATTATGCAATTCTAGATTTGTGATTGTTACACTATTGACATTTATTATTGTACAAAATTCTAATATTACTTAATTTATCTGACATTTGATATTGATTGAATTAATTTGTCTATGACATGTTTAAATGGATTGTTGTTTTGAAAAGTGCTGTTATTACTCGTACATAGTTTTTGCATGCCATAATATTGGTAAAATGTGAGTACTATAAATTATATTTTGTAATAATTGTAACACCTATGACAACCACATTTTAAGCAAATAAATTTTATTATTATTATTTCTTTATTCAATTTTCTTTCTTATTTTTAATTTTTTCTTTTTACAATGTACCTAATTATCAAAAAATAAAAATACATTATTATTATTATTATTATTATTATTATAACCCGGTCGGTTGTAGAGCCCATACATTTCCTAATCGTGAAATTTTATTGGTATTTTCAGGAAAGCCGGCTACAGTAACGGGGCCGCGGTGAGCGGCAGCGAGTTCGACGCGAGTCACTTCGTGCCCGACACCGGGAATGCGTTCACAAACGACGGGTTCATGCCCGACACTGGTAAGTCACATACTTTAGATATAATGTCTGTTGGAGTTTTATAATTTTGACACTAGGGGAAAGTTTTACCAAATGTAACGAAAGAGTAATGGTAGCAGCTCAATACTCAATACTTTGAGAATTTGGCAGAATAAGTCCCTGTCCATCGTTTCCGCCATATCTAACGGATCCTTCTTACAAACTTTGTCGGTTGTTATTAGGTAAAGGGTACTGCAAACCAGATCATTTTGTGAATCATCCACCCTGCAAAGCAATACCCTCAACTCATACACACTTTACAAATTAGTCGAAGTCTTATTAGCATTACTTACTTACTTGAGTTACATAAAAATAAACGACCTAAATTCTAAGTCCTTTTTCCAGACCTTTGTTTGCTGTTGGGTGAAAGGCATCTACATTGAACCCTATTCCCATTTACGTAGGAAAAACTTTCCCTCACGTAATCTCGGTCACAAACTGACAGTCGTTAACCGCGTTAGAGCCCGACAATTTGCCAACAGATGTAATTTTGGTATCGACCTCCCGCGCCTGGGAAAATACTACAAGTGCCTTTTATTGTTAGCGCGGAAACTCTGTTGACATTGTTGTAAGCTGCCTGACTAGTGTGAAAATAATTTTGCAAAAAGGCGTCTTTAACCTATTTGTGATTACTTCCTAAATGTATATTAGATACTCGTTAAACTGATGTTGGATGGTAGATAAAAAGAGATCTTTCTTGTTTGTGGTGCACCAAACAAAGGATGGTACATGAGGCTATGGCGTTGGAACTGTCCTTTCAAAGGGGTTGCTTGAATGCATGTCATGACACCATGTCATGAGACTCATCGTAGGAATTTATAGATTCGATACGGTGTATAGGAAGTTACCCTGTAGGATACGGGCGATTTTGTACAATCGACAGCACATTTATGTTGCAAAATAGCATAATAATACAAACATAATATTATAAACTAAGATGCCGCAATATTCAGCTTTGAGTGATCTTCTAAGTCGTTGACACTCTTGAAAGAGAGGTATGCGTTTTGTTTTAGGCGGATGTTGTTCGCTCTATGATATCTCTCTATCTTTTCCTCTTGGTGGTCAACTCGGTGCACTCGTTCAAGATACCACTGAATCGGTTACACAGGCACAGGACAGACAGCTTTATCGGGCCGTTCTAAATAAATATTGTCTCTTGTTTCCAGGCAAGTCGGGATCGATGCCGGATCTGCGGCGGCACCTAGCCAGCCGGCAGTCCATGAGCTACGCGCCGCCACCCGCCTACTGGCAGCACCTCGCTGAGCGGCATTATGCCGCTACCATGCGTGGCCCGCCTAAGGGCTACGCGATGCCTCAGGTAGGGCCTTTCATTCTTCAATGTTATTTTTGCGGGTGTCACTATGCTAAATTATGTCATGTCATCCATATGCAGTTCATAATTGCCGGAATCATTACGCCACCACCATACGCGGCCCGCCCAAGGGCTACGCGATGCCTCAGGTACTTAGCGCTTCATTCATTCTTCGATACCTTTAGTGGCATGGGTTAACTAGTCCAAAATATGCCATTAAGCAGTGCCATAGATGGTATATGAACCGGCGGCACCTAGGCTGGCTACGCGCCGCCACTGCCTACTGGCAGCACGTTGCCAAGCGGCATTACGCCGCCACCATGTGCGGCCCGCCCAAGGGCTATGCGATGCCTCAGCTAGCAGTTTTGACTCTTGGATACCTTTAGTGGCACGGGTGGTTAGGCTAATCTTTATGTGGGAGGTCTAGGGGTAGGGGTAATGATTCTGACCTTTCTGTCAAAAAAATTTGAATCCGCGATTCGCTCTTTGGTAACGGAGTGGAGTTTCCCTAGTAAGAGAAAAGGTTTAAGTCTGATATGGGACGTTCTAACGAGAAAGCCAGAGTTTTCAAAATGCCCCCGCGCAGGTTAATAGGTTCTATGTCTTAATTGTATTCCGTCCATATGGGCAATGGGAGGTGTATGCCCTGAAAAGGGCCTACATTTGAATTTGAAGACCACTGATGTACGTAGGTATAAGGTATACCAATTTAAAGCATTACCTCCGATCATCACCTTTCTTTTTCTATTCACTATATTTTTTACTCATTTAGTTATTTTCTTATCAGCAGGCTTACGGCACCTGGGTGGGACCCCGCGCGGGCCCGTATGACAATCCCTACAAGCGGCGGCACTCCGTCGTAGGAGCCTTCGACGAGTACCCAGCCGCCGAGTTCGATGACCGCGTCGACTGCAAGAGCGAGATGGCGTACCCGTACTACCGGCCGTACCCTTACCAGGTGTACCCGCCGGAGTATGACCCCAGGTGAGGAAATAACGGAAAAGCTTTAATGGTATGATTTACTTGAAGGTCCTCTCAACAGTAGGTGAAGGTAGAGCAAGGTGTGGTACTACTGGCCGTCCTCTTACCAGGTGTCCCTATCCACCGGAATATGACTCCATGTGAGGAAAGGAAGAAATGACTTCGACGGTATGATTAAGGCCGTCAGTACCGTGGAATAAGGAGTTTAAAGATGTAGGTATGAAGGCTAAGCGAGATGGCGTACCCGTACGGTGTACCTGCTATAGGCGCACCTAGGCCCCAAACCATCCCCCGGACACGGCCTGAGCCGAGGTCCGATTCGAGCCTACCTTGGCGCCCTCAGGCCGCGTCCGTAGTCCCCTCGATCGGGCCCACTAAAGTGAGCCCGCCGTAGGCTGGACTTTGGTCCAACACCGCGGTGGGCAACCCTCTAGTTGGGTTCGCCACTGATCGGGCATCTTATGCGCTCGATACGGCCTGATCGCGAACGTCGGCACGCGCACCGATGATCGCTAAACGGCTAGAGTACTTACCTTCTGTACTCGCCACCACTCTGCCCGGTAAAGCTGGAAAAGCTACTCAAGATAGCAGCGCGCGTCCCTTAAAAAAAAGCGCACCTAGGACAATAGGAAACCCTGCATTCACAGTCGATTCAAGCACAATTTCTCCCTGGAAGTACCTACTCTATCAATTGGGGCAAATCCGCCCGTTGTAAGTAAATATTTGCTCAAAAGGATACGTATTACGTTAGACTAGTGGGTAGATACACCTATACATAATTTAATAATATGCTATCGAGTACTCATTAACTTTGTATTTCATTACAGATTCTACCCAGAGTTCAAGAGGGAAGAGGCCGCATACGGAGTGAACCTGCTAAGACACGAGCCCTACAGGTTTAGTGGCTCCAGAGAGCGCGTCTACTACGGCATGAGGAACAGTCACACGTCAGTCGGGAACGAATCAGATGACTTGACCAAGTATAAAGACGTGGCGCTATGAGTATTACGTAAGTTAGGGACGCGATAAACTGTGTAAAAAGCTATTCGATTCATTAGTTAGCGATGCAGTTACAAAATATGGGAATGTACAAGGTTTTTTGAAGTGTGAAGGTCAACCGAAATAGTCTCTGTGAGATATGAGCTATGGGGTACTGCTGGTACGAAGTGCTGGACGTTTCCATCCAGTTAAACTAAGCCAACTTTCGTTTTTTTTCTCTCATTTTATGTACCTACCATTTTCTATACCACCTATTTTCTGTTGTAAAAATTTGTCATATGAAAAAATTTTTCAGATGTAAGTACCTAGTAAAATAGCTTCAATGGATAGTCTAGCAAAACAATCTCAAGCACATTTTCTTCGCATTAATAAGATTTCAAGGATGAACCTATGTAGGAAAGGAACCGAAACCTTGACTGCTAGAATTTAGTAGCTAAAATGTTGTGTAAAAATAATGGTGCTTAATTTTATTCTTATGAAATAATAGTAAGTAAAATTGTTTGATTTGTAAAATCATTCTTTGTGTTATATTTTTCTGTATTTAGCCATAAATGTATTAGCTTTAACTACACGAATATTTTATTTAGGTTACCTAATAACCAAAGGTATTAAAATTAAAGATGAAAAAATTTTTTTGGAGTCACTACTTTTTATAGATCAACAATAAACTATTTTTATTTAATGGGTTGCCCATTATTTTTTCCTCTCCTCACACAAATTAATTGTCGTAAGACCATCTCAGAAGACCATGCACATTAAAGAATCTATCCTTTGTTAAGGGCACACGTTATTTACCTTAGTAGGCAACATATAGGTAATAATGACGTGTGCCCTTAGCAAAGGAAACACCAAACAAATAAATAAAGTGAAAATTATATCACAAATGGCGGGGAATGAACACGCGACCTCTGGCATAGTAGTCCGGTATGTGCACCACTAGGCCAGCGGCTGTTTTTGTGACCTCCGCTCTGTGTCCTCCTTCTTTAATCGTACCTACTAGTGAGTACGTTACTNTACCATCCTTCAGGATATATTTTCGGTAATTGTTCGTCATCATGACCTCGTCAGCAATTGCACAAGCAAAACCCTCGGTTTCCCCAAAGAGGTCACCGAAGCGTAGCCAGTTCACCGAGGCGAGGAGGTCTACATCAGGACCTATTATTATTATTATTCTTGTTTACACGTTGTGTATCTCGATGTCTTATACATCGGTGTATTAATGGTATTCACGGGCCTAAACCAAGTGAATACCAGTACAATAATATAGCTAAAAATAGAAATATTATTATTATAAATAAATAAATTTTCCAGACTGGCAAAAAAGGAAAGTGAGAAAAACTAAAAAACTTAATTTCAATTTTTATTTACAGAGCAAGAAACTATTAAAAGCCTTGTTTCGAAGGTTAACAAAAATATTCCTACACATTTTTATTATAATAAGTACGCACATTATACACATGACTTGAACATAATATAGAGAAANGTTCTCATAAATATGATTCAAACGAGCTCAAACTCGCTGTCGCCAGGCAGAGACCCGTCGCGTGCCATACACTGTTCATACTTATTTTCGATACAGATCCACGCAACGTGAGGGCACATGGAGTGATGAGAGCACTGGACATGGGGTGTTCACTGTTTGTACTCCGAATGAGTGCCGTGACGTCACCGATCAAATGACGCGAAATATTTGTTATGCGCAACTTTGAGGCCTTTTTAACTTCTACAATTGTATTTTTATGATTCTTTCACAATTATCCCACCAAAAACATTCTGTTTTTCATTATTACATTTCAATATTCTGTTATTCACTACCTATGTTGTTAGGCGAGATAATAGCCCATATTGGTATTGGTAATCTAATTGGACGCTAGTGTCTCATTTTAGGCTGTTGTTGATTGTGCAACACATGCATTCAGCATTTGCTGAACAATATCAAGATTATTTATTACTAACCAAATTTTAATATTACGGCTCATTTAATAACTTCCTAAAAAAAAAGGTGATTTACAAAAAAACAATTGGTCACTGTGTTCAGGGCTCCGCCAACATTTATTTATTTATTTATCATTATTAACAACGAAGCTTTATCAAAAAACACATCTTAATACGTGCACTTTTGCGACAATAGTTTCACATCGCTTTTATACGATAAAATTTGTTGCACGGACGACATGAAAGTGTTTCAGTGTTGTGAAATCAATGCATGCACTGTGAAACTTGTCGTTTAAGCGTGAAAGAATTGCTGAAACTAGTGTTAATAAACTCATTAATCATGCCATTATATCGCAATGTAAAATCAGCTTTATTGGTTCCTCATAAATTTTTAACGTTACCGTTATTATAATTTTTCCGTTGTATGAGATATTTTAAACGTGTATCCGAATATTTTCTCACTGGCAATGTTTTAGCTGTCAATTTTATTTTTTGTTTGACGTTTGACATCATAGGCCGCTAACTTCACAGCAAACAATCCATTTTGTTTCCTTTCTGACCGAGTGGAAATTTCAACAATTTTCAATCTCGTTTCAAGTTCACGACGTCGCTGTCGTGTTGATTTGACGTCGATTATTTTCTTGATTGTACAATATCGGGAGTGAAAGGTGCTTAAACAGCATGACTATTGTGTGAAACGTTTGACGTGAGGGATTAACGAATCCTTTTTTTGATTACCTCCTTGATTCAAAGTGAACTCGCGAAAATGGTCCAGGAATACGTGTCCCCCTTGAGGGTCCACAAGTACCCCTTCGAGATGGTGATGGCAGTGAGTATTAAACATTATTTTATTCTTTAATTTTGGCTCCTTTTTGTTCAATTCTTAATTTGTGAATAAAACAGCATCAACATACAGCAAGGTCACTAATTTGAAAGTTAAGTTACTTGGTGTTGTATTGTGGACTACTACAAAATAAACAACTTTTATTATTTGTTTGAATAATTGATGTGTTATAAAGGTTATGTTAATTCTTATTGGAAATGTTTATTTCCTCATCCATACTTGGTGGAAGTCATAGAATGTGGAATGAGGAAGTGAACATTATAGGTGGTTACAAAGAGATCTGTCTCGTTGTAGACACATAACCTGTTATTTTTATGACTTCTTAATAATTTAAACAAGTTACACAATATAAAAAAAACATTGTTGAATAACAATGTAGAATCTGATGTAACAGTAAAAATATTACAAGATTATAATTTATGATAATTTAGTCAGTTTTAAAATTGTACAATTATTTTTTATGCAATTGGCACAAATCTGAGTAAAGTATTAATTTGGTAGCTACTTAGTAAAACGTAAGAAATAAATTATTTTGAATGTCCAATAGGAAATCTTTAGGTTTAGGATCTGCTGTAGAAATTGTAAACAAAGCAAATCAAAACTTTTTTTATATTTTTTGGTTATCTTCATTCTTCACAGCCAGACTACAGGTACCTCTCACTGCCAGATTTAAACTGGTTTTATTCCCAACGCCAAAGTTAGGCTCCATATTTATTGTTTGCTGACGAATACACGATAGACCCATGTTTGGCTTTGAACTTTATTTATTTGTTTTATTGGGCTATCAACATGAGATACAGTATTAAACACAGTTAAAAAATAAACAATTAAGCCAAAGGTCTCTAGCTAACTACTCCTACACAAACGATAACCACAGCATGAACTTAGAATCAAAGTCAAACATGGGCCTAGCATGTATGCTATGCCAATAATTTTTATTGAGTTATGATTCCTTGAAAAGACATAATTTGAGTAATTTGGAATGACACTAATGAGTCTTACAGGTTGATGTTTTCAAAATTATACATTCTATGCTTCTACTAGCATGGACTGGAAATTATTTTTTTCAAAATCACCATATCATAGGCAATTTACCCAATTTTGATTTAATGTTTAGTGTAGATACAGTTTGGAGTGGTTTACACATGCTCAGGAAATAGCTCTTTCTGTAATAACATTAATCCGAATTAGATCAGCCTTCCCAAGAAATCTTGCTCTAAAAGGGCCTACTGTTTTGAACATTATGCCAAAATGACATTAGGCACTTCATTACATTAGCCCTAGAGGTCATTAAAATGTGTGTTTATGTTGAATTTTCAACATCAAAGCTGTGTGTATTTGCCTGCCAGCTTGTTACTGTTTGACCCTGAGAATTGGCTACATCTCTTGCAAAATTGTTTCCACTATGCCTTTCTGGGTTACCTAATTGCAACAAAAACAATGTAAATGTTTCAAGTTAAGATTGTCCTTTGTTGACCTACCTAACACTTGAATTTAAGCTGAACTGTACAGTTAAAAATAACTTTTATTGAAACATTTTGAAATAGTTTTGCATAGTGGATATAAAAACCATTGTTTTCATCATTAAAAATGCTATGAAAGTCTACATGGACTATGAATAAGACTATAAACAGTTTTAATTAACATTTTGTTTATCTTGGGCCCACAAACAAATATGCAATCAATTGCTATGGAATAGTTTCAGTTAAAAACAACATAATATGGACCTACATGTGCCATATTGTTTGCCAAGGCCATGGCAGTACTATGTACAAGTGTAAATATTTATTTTCCAATGTCAGACTCAATGTACACTGTACTAGGCTAGTATAATATTCAATAACAATTTACTGTAAAGAAAGTATTGTTTCATACAAAATAAATAGTAGTAACTACCTATCTTTATGCAACAGATTGAACAAGTCTAAAGTTACTTAATAATATAAACTTTATGCTATTCCTATGTGCTATTCTGATGAATAGACTATTAACTAAAATATTGTGAAGCTTGAAGAAGTCATCAACAATTCTTGCAAGCTTTCAAGCTTTTTACATTCGTTTAATAGCATAGATTGATGATAGAGAACAAATAAATGAACATTATTTCTCAAATAACGCCATCGTGTATTAAAGAAAATGGATATACCTATGAGAAAGATATTTAAAAATTTGCTTATCATCAGCTTTCTCATCGTGTGGTCCAGTTGTTCTACCTAAGAAGCGCATACATTACGAATTTCAGGATTTATGTAAAAGTAACGTTTCTGTGTCATTTCGATGGAATGCTCATCGGCGCGCGATTACTTTTACATTCCGGATTCCGATGGCTGCGGACTGCAGGCCTGCAGCCGATGATAACTGCATATAACTGCATACTGCATTGCAGGCGCCCGCCTACAGTCGACTGTAAATATAAATAACAGAAGACAATCTACACTGTGCGCTCGAGCAACGCGCACATAGGCACTGTTCACGGGCACGATATCGCGTTGTATCGCAAACCAATCTAAACCACCCGCTTGAGAGAGAGTGCGAGCGAGCGCGAGTGGCCACTTGGCTTGAGACAAGTGGCTGTGAACTTTTTCCACTTACTGTAAAAATATGTTTAAGAATTTTGTGATTGTATCTTTCAATACCAGCATCGTACCTACCTACCCACAAACATAAGCTGAGTCAATAATAATAAGTTGGCAATAATGTTAATTAATCTCGTGGAAAAACTACAGCGCCGTTAACTGGTTACACTGGTCAGGGCTCGGCGCGGCCCGTTGGAATTAATTTCGTAACAAATCAAAACTGTCCCTTGCGGTATGTCACCATACCTCTGTATGCTTCCACTTCGCCATCTTTGGATGCGTTAGTCTTCAAAATAACATTGATATAATATAACTATGCTACTCTCTACAATGATGTCCTTTCCTTATCCTCGATGCAAAGAGATGTTATTTCAGCCGAAACTATCATGAGCGAAAGTGACTAGTTAATTATACTTTTCGTGCTCTGAACTTGTAGAGACGACGACATGGGTACAGTCACTGTCAAATAGTTCGTAACACCCAAAGTGGCCAAAAAGTTAACAACACAACATCCAATATTGTGACAAAGACGTGTTGACTATGACTACCTTACTTACAATGACACGTTTGAAGAAAACACGATTGAGGTAAATCTGCCACAAGAGGCTGGTACAATTCGTGCCCTCGTGTCGTGATGCTACAGTTAGCATCAACATTACGTGGGATCTGTTATCGCTTCCATGTCAACAGGAACAATGCTACGAATGTCATTTCAGATAAAGACTTCGTCAAAATATTTACTTGGTGCTGCACGAAATTAGTAAAAATACTAGGTGCCTCCTAGTAGAGATGGGTTANATGATGTTGAATTTTCAACATCAAAGCTGTGTGTATTTGCCTGCCAGCTTGTTACTGTTTGACCGTGAGAATTGGCTACATCTCTGTTGCAAGATTGTTTCCACTATGCCTTTCTGGGTTACCAAGTAGGTAATTGCAACAAAAACAATGAGCATGTTTCAAGTTAAGATTGTCCTTTGTTGACCTACCTAACAGTTTATATTTAAGCTGAACTGTACAGTTAAAAATAACTTTTTAATTTAAACCTTTTTGAATAATTTTGCATAGTGGACATAAAAATCATTAATTGTTTTCATCATTAAAAATACTATAAAAGTCTACATGGACTATGAAATAAGACTATTAACAGTTTTAATTAACATTTTGTTTATAAATCTTGGGCACAAACAAATATGTAATCAATTGCTTTGGAATAGTTTCAGTTAAAAACAACATAATATGGACCTACATGTGCCATATTGTTTGCCAAGGCCATGGCAGTACTATGAACAAGTGTAAATATTTATTTTCCAATGTCAGACTCAATGTAAATACTAGGCTAGTATAATATTTAATAACAATTTACTGTAAAGAAAGTATTGTTTCATACAAAATAAATAGTAGTAACTACCTATCTTTATGCAACAGATTGAACAAGTCTAAAGTTACTTAATAATATAAACTTTATGCTGCTCCTATGTGCTATTCTGAAGAATAGACTATATAAACTAATTATTATTATTATTCTGTTTAATGGCTTCAATGGTGCGTATTTGAAGCACACTGGTTTCGCCAATGTCGAGTGTTTAAAGAGACACGGTGGACAGTGAAATTTGTATATTGTGAAGTTTGAAGAAGTCACAAACATTCAACAATTCTTGCAAGCTTTCTTGTTTTACTACATACATTCGTTTAATAGCATAGATTGATGATAGAGAACAAATAAATGAACATTATTTCTCAAATAACGCCATCGTGTATTAAAGAAAATGAATATACCTACGAGAAAGATATTTGAAAATTTTCTTATCAGCTTTCTCATCGTATGGTCCAGTTATTATAAAGAAGCGCATACATTACGAATTTCAGGATTTATGTAAAAGTGGCGTTCCTGTGTCATTTCGCTGGAATGGTCGTCGGCGCGCGATTACTTTTACATTCCGGATTCCGATGGCTGCGGACCGCAGCCGATGACAACTGCATACTGCATTGCAGGCGCCCGCCTACAGTCGACTGTAAAAATATAAATAACAGAAGACAATCTACATACACTGTGCGCTCGAGCAACGCACACATAGGCACGGTTCACGGGCACGATATCGCGAAGTATCGCAAACCAATCTAAACCACCCGCTTGAGAGAGAGTGCGAGCAAGCCAAGTGGCTGTGAACTTTTTCCACTTACTGTAAAAATATGTATAAGAATTTTGTGACTGTATCTTTCAATACCAGCATCGTACCTACCTACCCACAAACATAAGCTGAGTCAATAATAATAAGTTGGCAATAATGTTAATTAATCTCGTGGAAAAACTACAGCGCCGTTAACTGGTTACACTGGTCAGGGCTCGGCGCGGCCCGTTGGAATCAATTTCGTAACAAATCAAAACTGTCCCTTGCGGTATGTCACCATACCTCTGTATGCTTCCACTTCGCCATCTTTGGATGCGTTAGTCTTCAAAATAACATTGATATAATAACTATGCTACTCTCTACAATGATGTCCTTTCCTTATCCTCGATGCAAAGAGATGTTATTTCAGCCGAAACTATCATGAGCGAAAGTGACAAATTAATACCGAAAATAAAGAGGATGTGTCCCCTTGCGTTTTGTAGTGGCCCTGCAGATAATATTTTGTCATGTGACTGAATTAAATACCCACCTACCCATTGGAATTCGGTTGCCCTTATTCTGTTTACTCATAAAACTTGTTATATTTTATCTTTCTGGCCAGTAATTAAACACATGATTAATGAGCAGATTTAAAATGTGTTTGCTTTTTTGATTAAAACGCTCATACCTACTGTGTTCATAAATAAATACCTTAGGTAATTGGTTAACTAAATAATTGAATAATTGGCAAAATTTAATTAATACTCGCGCGAAGAGAGTTCCGTTCATTCTAATTGCATCATGATGTATCATATGATGATGCATTATGTATTTTATTTTGTCTATGTACTTATGTACTAATATTATAAGTGCGAAAGTAACTCTGTCTGTCTTTCTGTCTGTCTTGCTTTCACGCCTAAACCAATGAATCGATTTTGATGAAATTTGGCATAGAGATAGTTTGAGTCCTGGGAAAGGACATAGGATAGTTTTTATCCCGGTTTTTGAAACAGGGATACGCGCGATAAAGTTTTTCTGTGACAGACATAATTCCACGCGGGCGAAGCCGCGGTCGGAAAGCTAGTTAATTATACTTTTCGTGCTCTGAACTTGTAGAGACGACGACATGGGTACAGTCACTGTCAAATAGTTCATGACACCCAAAGTGGCCAAAATAGGGTTGCCAGGCGTCCGGCTTTAGCCGGACATGTTTGGCTTTTTAGGGACTTGTCCGGCCAAAAATTCTCTTGTCCGGCCTGTCCGGCTCTTGTTAGGCTTTTTATCGCGCCAGTCGAAAGCACACATGCGCGTATCAGGAATACGTACAAGTGAGACACAAGCCAAGAGCTTCCTCGTTATGGATAAAAAAAGTTGATAGTATTCACTCATTATGACACTAATTGCTGTCCGGCCAAATTAAGCACCGAGTCCGGCTTTTGTGTTTTTGGACCTGGCAACCCTAGGCCAAAAAGTTAACAACACAACATCCAATATTGTAACAAAGACGTGTTGACTATGACTACCTTACAATAACACGTTTGAAGAAAACACGGTTGAGATAAATCTGCCATAAGAGACTGTTACAATTCGTGCCATCGTGTCGTGATGCCACAGTTAGCATCAACATTACGTGGGATCTGTTATCGCTTCCATGTCAACAGGAACAATGCTACGAACACGGTAATACTATCTATACAGTATTCCAACTCGACCATATTTTTGAAATAAATGTCAACAGCCGCGCGGAACGTCACGGTATGACAACATGCGATAGGGCTGCCCACCTACAGACCCTATTCATTACATCTACCTACTAAGAATTTTTATCTAGTTTTGTGAATGTAATTTTTTATTTTATTTTGACAAATAAAATACTTTGTGATAGAAATAGGATAAAAATGCACGTAGTTTTGTGATTAGTAGATTTAATTAAAAAAATATATTGTGTTAAGATTTAGTAACAAATCTTATAAATTTGCGGCGACCGTAAAATGTATGCGCCTCGACTGAGGCGTACAAAATGCTTGATTATTATTAACAAATCTTATTTTGCGGCGACCGTAAAATGTATGCGCCTCGACTGAGGCGTACAAAATGCTTGATTATTATACAGGGTGTTAGGTAAATGGGTTTACAAGCCGACACTAGCCCATGTTAACATGTGCATATAAATGGTATGGTGATGTCAGAAAAATTATATCAACATTTTAATAAAAAAAAAATATTTTCATTTTCATACCAATCTGATTTTATAAATTTTATTTTGTATGAAAATTCAAAAAATAAAATGATGATATCACTGACTTCACCATACCATTTAATGTTAACTGGGCTAGTGTTGGCTTATAAACCCATTTACCTGACATCCTGTATAAATAGGCAGTAGTGGCGTCACCCCCGACTTTTGCATGTCGAGCGCATACCGAGATTTGAATTTCGAAGGAAAGCTCGCATTTCGTCCGTTTATATGAAGTTACAATACTGTATGATAGTATTACCGTGCTACGAATGTCATTTCAGATAAAGACTTCGTAAAAATATTTACTCGGTGCTGCACGAAATTAAGTAAAAATACTGGGTGCCTCCTAGCCTCCTAGGTCATATTTAATCACATCTTTT
The DNA here is from genome assembly GCF_004193835.3 of Ostrinia furnacalis. Classification (NCBI taxonomy): domain Eukaryota; kingdom Metazoa; phylum Arthropoda; class Insecta; order Lepidoptera; family Crambidae; genus Ostrinia; species Ostrinia furnacalis. The sequence goes on from NW_021131650.1 coordinate 330,534, forward strand.
TAAGAAGTGATAGTGATAAGAATTTAAATGAAAAAATTAGAATATTTTTAAAAGAGACTACCATCATATCTCATCAGTCTCTAGGCACTTCCAAGCCCTCAAAGAGAAGTTCAGCAGATTTTTTAAATTCTTTGGCAAATAGGTGTCTAAAGTTCTCGTTTTTTGTAAGCTCGCGTTTTGTCAGTTCATAAAGTGTATGTCGATTACCCATTTTCGGATGTCTGCCTCGACATGACGTGCACGCGACATGTTTGGGCAGGAGTAACGTCCTTTAGATGTAATTAAATTATAAACCGTTTACCTTCACCACCAAATATGGTTACATTCGTGATGCGTTCACTTTCCACACTCAAAAGCTTTTTTGTGAACATTGGACTGTTCGAAAATCCTCTAGCAATCAGCGCATATCTCGTGACATAAGGACATGACTTCTCACTGGATGCGGGCCGCGTTTAGTTTGACCTGACCGCAGACCGCATCCTTCGAAAATCTGTGGCAAATCCAGAAGTGAAGTAGAGACCTAATTCAAACATCGATTTGGTTCTCGGTTGTATTGCGCAAAGTGTCCATTCTGAAACACTTGAAAACGTTTTCGCAGCACGTGAGTATGCTCCCGCGTACGTGACCCGGCGGCTGCACGATATCATACATCAAACGCGTAGGGTGACTGTTATTGAATTAATTAATTTCCCATTCTTTGGAAATAATGAAATTTATCCACTAAAGATTAAGCGCTAATAAAAGAAATCGCTCCTTTGAGATATTAAGAGAAAATACCAAATGAAGTGCCGATGTTTTCCTTTCTTCTGTCTTCAAGATACGATATAATGAGGTCCTAAGTTTAAACGTTCATATCTTAGACATCTTAACTTTCGCTAGATAAGCGAACACGGATGCGGTCTATCACAAAAATATTTTTATCATGCTGATATTACCGTATGAACTGCACGTGAATGACAATTGAACTCACCTACACGTTATCGTCCATCACTATAGCTATTGCCATGAGCATGAGAATCTTCATAGCAAAACTTATGATTTACATACTGAAGCGTGGTCACAAACAAAAACATTGATCAGCCATAACCATAAACATAAGCGCGTGAACGGCAACGTGTGGGCATGTGAATGGGACTCATCGAGGCGACAGAGACGCACTTTATGGGGCACTTGACTCGCGTGTCGCGGGGAGTTTAGTTTGCTAAGACACTTCTGGGTTTTGTAGAGTCGGAACTTCTATGTCTCTATAAACCGCTGCTGTATCTATCAAACGCGGGGTAGATTTATGCATAACATGAAACTCCAAAAATACATACAATTATTTACCTACTCTGCTAACTAAGAATTGAAATTTTTAAGATAGCGACCATGCAAGTTTATCTCTATTACTAAAAGACGGCTTCTTTTGTTGTATGTGCTTGTTGTTAAACTATGTATAATTTAAAACGACAAGCGGCATATACTTTGATACATTAAATCCGCTGTGTGTCATATGCTCAGAGTAGACCCCTTCCGATTTGTTATCTCATTGGCATTAATCGCGCATTTCCCATCCGTTCTCATATCCAAGTGTCAGCAGTTGCCTACATCACGACCGACACCTAATAACCATTCCAGAAAGATTCCAATAAATGGACCGGCCGTCAGCTGTCAGCCTCATTCTCCGAAACCGTTCCCCTCCATCCTGAAAGGAAATTCCATCAAAGTAATATAGCTCGTATTGCAAACTGGGACAGCATACATTTGCTTGTGAGCGTTGAAATAATAGGATCGTAGTTTTCACGCCATGATTGATTTGACTCGTATTTCATAACGATTTTCTGCCACAGTAAAGAGAGGTGGCGAAGATCTACTACTTGATAAAAGACCTAATTGAAAATAAAAAGAGGCTCTCATACAAGTAAAGAAACGCGTTTTTGTGGTGCCTGTTGATTTTAACAAAACACTAAGCAGACGCTAGAAATTTTCATAAGTGCTTTAACAGTAAATAATGAAATTGAAATGAATTTTCGAAATAGCATCTCTTAACGATATATTTTTTGCGGTTTTATAATTGGTTTTTCGTCCGCCTTTTTATGTCTGATGAATAACAGAAACATACAGAAATAAAACTGAAGGGTCACTGTCATAAAGGCTCCGAGAGCTGAACCTGTTCCATGTATTTCCATTATGGATCCGCTTCAAATTGGGTAATGCTTTTCAGCGCTCCCCCGCTGGCAATAGACGCGGTTCCCTAATTGTTTTGTTGATTAATACTGTTTCGGCGGGTCGACGACACTTATCTCATTGTTGAGGATGTCGTTATCAGAGAAATTAAGTTTTTAGGGCAGAGCGCAATTAGAAAGAATACTGTCTAACGGAATTACGGATAAGAAACGTGAATGTGTTACTGTATTCTGTATTTTCAGTGTTGTTTCAGAATTCTGATCTTAATTAGACTTTAACTGATGCTGATAGTCTGGACTCGAATAAATCTGGAGTTGAAGAGACGCTAACTTACCGAAAACTTTCCCCTGGGACAAACTTGGCCTTAACTGATTGTGATTAAATTGGCCATAACTGATATGATTAAGCCTAATACCTAGATATTTTAGGCTTAGTATTTGTCGTATCATTTCGTTTCTACCAATATTCACAAATATTGCAAGTCAAGACATATGATCCTTATTTGGGGCGATTAATGTCATTGATTTAATCCCTCAAATGCAATACCAATCCGCATTGAAGGCTACCTTTACTTCTCAAGGTAAGGACATCGATTAAATTGATTTTGAAAATTAATAAGTCTAGAAATTAAGGAGTCTCCATAATCGTTTTTGTATTCATGTAGCGCCTTTACATCAAGGTTGTTTGTACTCTTGATAGAGACATAACCATCTCACTGAGTTGTACGATACGTACAAGTACAGCGCTATTAAAATAATTAGTCTTATTCGCAGAACCAGTCCGATACCGGTTTTAGTATCTTTTGCCTTACGAGTTGCGTTGCTTCTTGGGCGAATTATTGTGGAAGCACGTAAAGGACTTACAAGACATTAAGAGTTTTACTTAAGTCATGATAATAATCTACCGACTAGGTTATGAAGCACGAAGTTTTGTTATTTACTTGTTTGGGCCCAACATTTTGGTGGTGTAGTAGAGATAGCTACCACGTTCTCTACATTAGCTTCATTATTTGGGCACGAACTTATACCTATACAAGAACTCTAAAAAAGGATATAATTATCATATTTAAAGATTAGGCGATTCCCACTGCGATCGAATCGAATTGAACCATAGAGTGAATAACCATAACTGTCTTTGAGTAAGATCTCAGATCTGTACCTCTAGTAGGAAAAACTTTCGAGTTCGTTTCGTTGCGTATTCAAAGTGTCATCGAAAAATTTTGTATGAAAAATTAAACAGCGCCCCCTAGGGCGGCTATAATATAGGGGGCGCTGTTTAATTTTTCATACAAATTTTTTCGATGACACTTTGAATACGCAACGAAACGAACTCGAAAGTTTTTCCTACTAGAGGTACTGGCGCGACCTTCTCGAAAGTTGCAATCAGTGGACAGAAAACTGTGTTACATACAATTTTCATTGCCAATATCATACTCTCTGGTCGCTCTAATCTAATTATACATCATTCAGAAGCTTTGTTACTTAACCTTGTTTATGAATTCCGCGTTTGTGTAAACTTCAGCGGTATATACGCGTTGCTGAAATAGTTTTACAAAATTAAACAAATTAACTTACACGTGTAGTCTATTTTAAGAACGCTGAATTGTTTATCGCCCTTGAAGGCGTTAAGATTAGCAAATTGTTCAATACATTGTTTGTTTATTTCTTCTTCATTAGTACAAGTAATTATACGTGTGTATGGCGAAGGTAAACAAAGGACAACTTAACTGCTCTCCACGATAGGTAATTTGTTCCTTTGTGCTTGACATCAACACCGTAGATTCCAAATACATAGTATAGTCACAGTATAGTGGTGATACTACGCCGACACAATGTTTTAGAGCACTGCGCGCGACCGTGTGTGATATCTTACTTAATACGTAGTTACTATTAAGTAATATTAGTTGAAGTATCTAGTGAATTCTAGTGCAATCTCTCATCGCTCATGTTTTACACGATTGTCATCGAATTTCAATTCTACGTTTAATACCAAAATTTTTTAAAGAAATCTATACCCGTTAGCTTACTGTACAACTCAGTGGAGAGTATCTTCGTCCAATCCACCAGCCTTCATTGTGTATTTATTATCGAGTCGAGTCTGTTGGCGTAACTCATTCATGCACGCAGCAATTTGTTACACAAGTGGTGTAGTCGGCGATTCAAGTAGTTGCTGTGGTTATAGATCATTTGCTCAAATTATAGCCTGCGACCTGACCTGCCCATTTAAAGACTGGATCTGTTTCTATTTTTACTATTAATGCCTAGGTTTTGCTGTAAATCGTCTAGATAATTAGGCCTATCTAGTATTTACTATGCTGTTTGATGATATACTTTTAAATGGCCATTAAATATCTTATTTAGGAAACAGAAAAATCTTCAGCGGGTCACTTACTCCTTTCATATTATTATCATTACCCTTAACACCCCTAGGGGCTGCTATACCCCCTAATTGGTCTTAAAAGCTCATCTAATTAAGGATTGTCTTTTGGCTTTCATCAAAATAAATCAATTTGGAAGAGGTTTCTTGTCCCTTGAGGTGTTCGACGAAGGTATTGATAGCCTAGTATGAGACAGGCCATATAAGCTCTGAAGAAAAACTGAAGTAAACAGGACAGTTAATTTACTAAAGTGGCATCGAAATTGTCCCTAGGGTTGTTAGGTTAGTGGCTAGGACACCGACTAAAAATATCTTTATTTTGCAGACAGTTGGAGTAAGTTTATCGTTATGCTTTCGAGCACTTAATGTGATTAGATAATAAAACGATTTTACATACTCGTACTCGAAGAAATTATATGCTAATCTGGAAGCTTCGGCTCCATGTCTGAAGTTACCAGGATTTCATTCTGGACATTCTGTCGGGTACTATTAACTCCTGGATCCACCACAGTTTCTCTTCTCTTCATTCTTCATTAAATCTTAACACATACGGTACAATAACGTCACTTATTCAATTTTTGTCAAAATTTAGCTGAGTATGAGGAAATTTTATTTATGGTGATTAGTAAGATGTTTGGTTTTACTTTAAAATGAAGTTCAAAGTTGTAGTTAAATTATTATCATTTTATGTTTAATCGAGGATAACTGTACGTTGCAATAGGATGTTAAATTCTCAAATGCTTCCCCTGAAAAATTACAACATTTGCATAAATGACGTTATTGTACCATATGTGCGTTATATGATGATTAAACGGTTGTTTTCTACAGTAAAACCACCATGTTTTCAATCTTAAAGATTGTATTGCCTCTTTGAGCCACCGTATATCCCTCCAGCAACAGTCCCACGTGGCGGATCGTGTCTACAAGCTCCGACGGACGTGGCCCATCACGACGTCACAACGAGGGCGATATCGGGCGGATTACGATCATTGGTGTCATTGTGTCGTGAACTGAAGGAGTTACTGTTCGGGAATGTTCTCACAATTTTCGAGCTGAAGAAGGAAGAAGCTAAATTCTAAATGAATGCCCGTTGCGTTTCCATGTAATTTGGCAATCATCGCATCTCCGGACATCTACATACCTTTTGTATGAGGCAGTAACAGTATAGATGCTGCTGTTTACGCAAGTCACAGCCTCACAGGGTTGAAATCCAAATGACTATCGTGATTCTGAATCTTATGATATCACGTTTGAAAATTGGTTCAATTATCCTCTAAAAAATTCTTAGAACTTGCATTGACGGCGTCGCTAGTCTAGATCTGCTAATTAGCTCCTTCCATTCACAGTTTGCCGATGGTTCTCAATATAAAAGATTTTATGCCCGAAGAGTCTGATTTTTTAAAGAAGAAGTTTTCTTCTTAGGACTAAATCATCCTTAATTGGTTGACCTTATTTGGCGATTTCAAACTTAGTAATTTACTATCATGTTCTTCCATAAATCTCTATGTACTTGTACATATACAGATATCGAAATGATCATCCAAAACTTCCGATTGGGTTGCTTTTCTTGCTGCTGAAAGATATTTCCCGTCTGGGGTAATTCACGCAGTTCTGTTTAGTAACTCAACTGTACTATCTCAAAGTTTGAGATCCATTGCGTTACCCGATAATGTGCCCCACTTAAAGCAATTAGTATTCTCACTTACCATTTTGCCGAGGTACCGATTGATGACGAGATAGCAAAACATGTTTGTACTAGAACTAGAAAACCTTGTAAGAGCATAAATAACTCTAGACAACGAATTAAGGGTTATAGTAGCATGTAAAGTCTATTCTAGAATACTAAGGCTGGGTTGTACCATCTTACTTTAACTTTAACAAACGTCAAAAATCTGTCAGTTTCCATACAAAAAGCACCGGTTACCGTTACAGTTACGGTCAAAGTTAGGTGGTGCAACTCGGCCTAAGTGAGATTGCATAAAATAGAACAAGAATTGTCAAGTGATACTACGTTTCCCTTCATTCATTTATCGTGGAGAAGAAGCGATACGTTTATTGATTTGTAATAAATAAGTTACAGTCATCTGAGCACTATTAGTCGCAGAGTTTAGTGGCTTTTGGTTCTCTGTACTGAACTAAATGTTGTGTGTTCCACAGCCATCAGGGAACACAGTCAGGTCATTTTCTCCCCTTTAACACATAAAAACGAAGAAAAAGCTACCGTTATTAAAAAAATTTAATACTTATATTCAGGGAGGTCTTCTTAGCTTAAAGCTAGTACAACTAAATAGTTGTTACAAATTAGGGTTTTACACGGCCGACGAGGGTTGAATGCGAAATGTTAAACTATTGCAATCAAGCCTTCAAACTTCTAACTTTACACGTTACTATGCTTATCATGACCTTCGTGGGTAAAGTTTGTACTAGTCAGCGTTTTCATGTAGACATTCTGACTGATAGTGTAATTAATGTTCTTTGCATTTTAAGTCCTATCTCTTTTATTTGTATTGTACAATACAATACAATACTAATTTCGGCACTACTATAGAGCTGTATGAGGCATATTAGATTGACTCTGACTGATTTGAAGAAAAAGTGCATCAATCGGATAGAAACATCAGGAACGCGTGACTGTATGCCCCTTAGCCATGCGCTATAAAATCGGTCTCAGACAATCGCAGGCGGGTCCGTAGAGAAACACAATATGGTATTACGAGTCTCATTCAGTTATTAGTGGCGTCACGTGACAGTAGTGACGTTCACAGGATTAACTTACGTTGTAAGGTTTCCAAAAGGTCTTTTGTTAATAATTGATTTCTTTGGCCATGTGTGTAATTATTTGTATGTCGTCATAGTATTTAACTCTGGGCGTCAATGGGATCGGGTAATCTTGTAAATGAGATGTTAAAGAATCTAAATAGAGCTGGAATCTTCAAAAGATTTTGAGACGTGAAGGCACATGACACATTACAAGCTTTTCTAGATTAATCATACTGTGTTTAAAGATTTGGCGATTTGTGACTAGTTTTTTTGACTAGTATAATAAGCATGGACATGTTTTATTTGAACAAAGCCAACGTCATGTGGACGATAGGACAGTTTTGACACAGTTACTGTCGCCGGAATTGGCGCAAAGTTCGATAACAGGTTCAAACGTCGCATTCCTCGTTTTATCGCTGACCTGTACTTATATCTTCGTTTGCGGCTATTATTGTGATAATTATTATTTAGTTAGACCACGACATCGGCTCGTGATTCCGCATAACGCAGGCTGTTCGAGTAGTAATGGTAAAAAACCCAAAGACGCAAGTGAACAGAATTTTCTGCGTAAGCTTCAGCTTAGAATAGATAGAAAGCAAACCCTTACATAACAAGTGCGCCATTTTAAGACGATGAAACGGGAGACATTCGTAGTTATTCTCAAACATGATATAAAACAGAATACTGCCTCATATGGGATCTTTTATTGAACTCACTACTGCCTCAGTGTTACGAGGAATTGTGAACAGATTGCGAATTCCCGTGCATTAAAATAAAGTGAAAGACTATTTTTTATAATATTCAGTTTGATAGAGGGTAAACTGCTGATAATGATCGATTCTCTACAGTACCGAACCCACTGCGCCATACTGGTTTTATTTATTGTGTGTAATAAAAACTAACAGGCAACCGACCTCCATTATAAATCTTGTTTATTTGCGTCGTTGACAATTTATTCCATATTCTCTCCGTAAATTTTTAGGCAAACAAAATCAGGAAAAAACAAGGCCTAGATCTGTCTAGGCTGTAGAAAGTTTCAAGGTCCACAAATGTTTGCAATCTTTACGATTGTTTTCTAAAACAACACCTTGCCGTCAAGGATATTTAATTTTGAAGCTGAGGCTTAAACCATCATGATAAGTTAGTAAACATTTATTTTGGTTTTTATTTCCTCTTAGGATCAAAGGCTTTTGAACTGGAATAAACGAGTCGATCTTCCTTGTGTGCTGGTGAACTGACTGCAGACTTAATAATAATATCCCCGATATTTAAACTGAGTCGAGTTTGACTAAAGCAATTTATTTTACAGAAAAACAACTTATTTTTTGAATAAACCTCCGGGGGACGGCATTTTATGTGGGGTTCAATCCCACTAAAAGCCTGGGGTGTTCCTTCTGCCGCATAGTGGTCGGCGCCTTGCTTGCCTGGTCATTTCTTAACATTCTTTATTACAGCACTGTGAAGAAGAATGTGAGTGTTCTTTATCACTAACCTGTCTATTGAGCGTGTGCGTCATACATTGCTTACGTCAGTCTGGCCTGTTGGTTACACAAATCGACGAAAGTACGGGCATTTCATTGGTCTTGTTAACATTTGGGAATACTAGAATAGAAAAGTTATTTTTATTGCCGAACTAACTGATCGAGGTGTTTACGAAATTCTTATGTGTTTTCATCTATCAATGGAAAGAATTTAAGTATACATCTTCTACTCCAATAATAAACACCGGGATCGGTTCATGGTGTATCTCTGAAGTCTGATAACACTAAAGAAATCCGGAGTATACCTACACAGAAAGCTGCTTGCCGTCTTATGCAAGATAGAAAAATGGCGTCAAGGGCTTGCAAGCTTGGAGTGTAGTGTCTGATTTGTTATTTTCCAGGCCTGAATAGTTTCCCCAGCTGGGAATAACTGAATACATTCGCATTAACGAAAAAGTTTTCCTAACTTCGAAATTCGTCGGCCTTACCGAATTTCAATGTCGTGTCATGGCCGTCATTATCGCAATATTTCGACACCATCAACCGCGAACGACGTATTGTGTCGGCAATGATTTGCATACAGAATCGTCAGTGCATTGACGAGGTGGTCTGAGAATATCCAGACACTTGACAAGAATACAAAGCGGCTTGGGATGCGCAGGATTCACCGTCCTGTTGTAGAGTGCAATAACCGTTATTGTTATTATTAGTATTCGTGAATGTAATAAAAGGCAAATTGGAAAACTTATCTTTTTTTATTTGAAATCCAGACATAACAACGATAGTTACTTTTCCTATAGCAAGAGAGATCTTGAGATCGATCAGAGAACATCCTATTGACCTTCAGCCGATTAAAATTAGAGCCCCGGCTTCACCTATTGATGTGCCGTTCCCGAGAACGCTCTTTTAACTGAGAATATTCTCGGGAGCGTTCCCGGGAGCGTTCTCCTAAGTGAGAAAGGTTGAGAATCATGTTTATCAAATGAAAATAAACAAACTTTCTTAAGTAAAATAGTATTAAATGAAGTCAACAGATAAGTGTATATTAAACAATACACTCTATTTGCAGTGAAAGGCTATATTCTCAGTGTTCCCGAGAATATTCTCGGGAACTTTCTCGGCAATATTCTTGGCAACTGCACCTTTATTATATTTTATTTTTTTCGTCGTGAAATGTCGTTTTAATGATATGTAAGATGGCAGAAATTTCTTTTTACACGTAATTAAATAATGTAACTGTCCATTTTTCGTTTTTAACACGCTCTTATTAGGTCGTCGTGTACGTAACTAACTATGTAATGGAATCTTAGAATCTGAATTACACGCACTTCTAAGTCTTGTATCATCATGAAACTTGGCAATTATATGTAGATTAGAAATGACAATACAATATTGTGGTACCAGCTGGTCTGATGATGGGACTGGAAGGTGGCCAAAAGAAGTCCTAAACGAAACGGCGGAATCACATCGAGTTTGGGTTCATTGGGTGTCTTTTCGAGATCTTTAAGTGCTAGATAATGTCCAGGGTCCTAATGATGGAGTCAGAAGGTAGCCATAGGAACTCCAAAACGAAACGGCGGAAACTCATCGAGTTTGGGTTCGTTGGATTTGTCTTTTCGAGCACTTTAATGCTAGATGATGTCCAGGGTTCTGATGATTTTTAGCTTTTTAGTGCTGTTAGTAATTAAAAGCGTGTTTTTAGTTTTTTAAACTATTCTTATTTGACATTAAGGGCATATTTCACAATCGCTTAGTAAGGGCCTGTTTCGCCACTTCTGGATAAGTTGTGGATAGCCTGTCTGACGGATCATTTGACACATTTTTATAGACAATACGTGCTAGCTAGATTGATCCAACACTTAAGCCCGAAACTGCGTTAAGCGGACCCCGGCGCCCGCGACGGAGCACTTTGTATGAAATCGCGCCGGGGCCCGCTTAACGCAGTTTCTGCCCTTAGAAGAATAGTAATACTCCTCTTCAAAAAAGGTGACAAAACCTTGTTGAAGAATTATAGACCCATTTTGCTTCTGAGCCATCTTTACAAGCTGTTTTCGATTCACGTCACGCTAGCAGGCTCGACGACTTTCAGCCCCCCGAACAAGCCGGTTTCCGAAAAGGCTTTAGTACCATATACCATAATAATATACGCAACGGCAGATTATACGGAAGATCAAGGAGTATAATCAGCCACTTTGAGTTTGTGANCGGCACATCTCTAGCTTCACCTATTATACGTTTTAAATGAGCATGTATAACACAATGCCTAGATTTATTGGAGCCAATAAAACACTTATTGTCAATTGTAGCACTCGAGCTATTTCTCTACTTTTCGGTCGACATTTGACACGGTTTTCTTTCCTTTTGTATAACAGGTCAGACATTAAACTTTCTAAAGAACTAATTGTCAATTAGTTATCCTAAGGAATTGTTGTTTGTTTTAGTTCAAAAGCTACTTTATTTATGCTCAAAAGTATAATGGTAGATCATACAATTATACAGTGTGTCCGGGCTTGTAGTGATCAAACTTTAAGGGCGTAATCTATGGACAATTTTATCGATGAAAATACTTCAAATTTGGGGCTTGACCCATTTCTCGCAAANCTTCATTAATGAAAAAACATAAAGTATCAGAGGTTAACGACTTTACCTCATACTTGGATACGTCTTGTAGTATCTTTTGTTCTTATCTGTGCAGGTATGTATTTGATTATTATTATTATTGCATATGTATGTGATTTATCGCATTGACCATTAAGTGCTTTATGTTATTTATATTCAACTCTTGAAATTGAATTACGTGAGTTATTGCCAAAGTATCGCTGCAATTTTCGACTCTACCTCTAGTTAAATAAGGGTTTTCTTGTTTGTGCAAGTTCTTCGTGGCAGCTGGCGATAAATAAGGATATTGTCTACGTTTTCCTCCCACACCTGCTATTTGAATTTGTAGACAATGCGAGTGAATCCCCTCTTAACGTTTTGGAACAATTTTCTAGTATTTTCCTTGTGGTTCCGCTGTTATTCTTTGGGGCGACACGTGAGACGCTCAATTTCACAATAGAGCTCACTTAAATGTTCTGTGGAAACGTATTTGTATTGGTTGTGGTTATCCCTGAAAGGAAGTTAAGCCTATTATGGGAAAAGGATGTTTGAAAGTTATTGATATTATTCTCTATTTAGATAATCCTCTTCTACTCAAAGCCACTCTTGTCTATCATCACATTAGCTATGATACCATAATTTATTTTTTATTCGATTATTATTGCTGCTCTAGTCATGTTAAATAGCTGGAAAATATTCCATGGAAAGCACTCCGTGTGAGCTTTATTGTATGAATAGACATGGAATGTTCTTAATTGGCAGCCTTAAGTAGCACAGACACTGTCCCAAGGTGAAGGATATTTTAGTATCAATACCTTAATATAAATACATATTGCGGTGATTGAGTTTGTTTCGGTGATTTTCCATGCACCTTGCCAGATAATGTTCGCTGGTAGGGCAAAACGATTATGAGGTCAGTGTCCCGAACATTTAAGACAGTTTAGAGACGTTTTAAAATGATAAGAGAGACAAGCTTCTTGATGGCATTGTGACACTACACTTCCAACACATTCCATTTAAAAATGTCCCGGTGACTCTCCAGGACTCAGATAATACCCTCTTTGAGATGGCAGAGCGTGTAATTCTAATTACAGTCTTTGTCTTTTAATTAAGCTCTTAATTGCATGAGGCTTTGGGCATTATTTTGCTCGCATGTTGATCTGGCNACTTTGGCTGATTCGTGAGTGAAATGACCGCTTTTTAAAGTCACCATCAATTAAATAATATGGTTCTAATATCCACTGAAGTTTTGATAGAGTACTAACATCTTTTAGATTCGTAAAAATCCTTGTAGTTTTCCGATCTTGTTTTATACCATTGAACAAATAAAACTTATTGTTTCCATCCAATTTATTCTCTATTGCAGGAAATTGCCTTCTATTTTATTTTGTATTTGCAAAAGATAAGCCGAGGTTAAAATGCGAGTATATTTTTCTTTGGCAGAAGCGACATGATGTACGATCTATACGCTCAGTGATATTGAATTACTGCAAACAAAATTGGCATGTCCCATGTGTGCTGTTACTGCCTTATGCTGAAGGCTTATTGATCACCTAACCCGTGACCTAACTGATGTTTCCCACTTATGTTTGTCTAGTATTTTTGCTCAAAATTTTGAAGATATTAAAGGAAAATAAATAAAAAATACACTTAGTTCCATGTTTGACGCTTATGGTGGCTCAAAGTCCAACACCAAGATTGTGATCTCAGTTCTTAAAAATCTAACGGAAAGATTATCTCGCAAAAAACTAGATTCGTTCGTCCTGATATTTTATCCTTGTCACGTTTCAGCAAAGGTTCATTATGTTTTGGGGGTTTACAGACCACGATGAAAAGAAACCTAATTGAATTCCATGTGTATAATAGATTCTTGTCTTAATAGCTGACTTCACATGAATTCGTCGATACAATGTAATGTACAGGCACATCAACCTGGACACTGCGGTATCTTATGTAGATGGAATTGGAGCTGTTTTGCAATTGTATTATAGCCTTATGTGCTGGCCTGTACATACACGGCCCTCTCCGGGGAATCGCGTGTATTCAGCGTCGTTCTCGGAACAGCTTCAATAGCCTTCAATGAGCTCGGGGGTACCTATTGCCGTTTTTTACCCAATTCATTTACATACATTCACTGTCAAAGGTCACTTTTACGACTTCAGGCACGCGAGCGTTTGCTGGCATTGAATAGGTATTGGGAAAAATAATTATTTTTAGGAGATGACTGACTGTATTGTTATCGAAATTAGTATTTTTTAACAATCATGGCATGGATCACTAAAAGTGCTGTCTGTATGTGATATCAACTTTAAGAGAGTTTATTCAATACTTTTTATTGAATTAGGATTAAATAAACCTTAGGCCAGAAATCCAGTAGTGCGGAAAATAAAATTGATTTATTACTAGGAATAATACTTTGTGCGCCATTAGTAGGTTACCCCAAAAAGTAGAGACCGTAAGATTGCTTTCGGGCTTATTCATAAGTTATATCGAGGTCGTGGAAATTTGCTTTTACGGAAACTGTTATTTGAATTCGAATGAACTATAACACCCCAAGTGAATTTTTTTTGGCGTCCTGGGAAATGCCGGAACCATAACTTACACTTTTATTACGTTTTACATGTTCTCCCAGTGGAAGCTAAACATTTGCTGTTAAAGTTATGTACAATTCGTAGTTTCTCGCTGAACCGTATTTACTTATTCCATCAATTTGCCGTAAGTAAATATATGCCGGGGAATCCAACGCCATTTCGCAAGCTGATTTCATATCCGCCGGCCGGCGGGCGAAGGCCGTCACCGTTTTCGATTTCAATATCTTCGCTTAATCGATTCCGACCGAATGATGGAACTGGCAGGCAACATTTGTTATTACAAAGCTGTTTGATGCAGTGATGAGTAATGGCTAGACAGATCCATTAAGTCTCTTAGTTCCACCATTGTAACTCCAGGAACAACTTCATCGTCAATAGTCAAACAAGTGAAAGTTTAGTCCTAAGTTTGTAAGACTGCTGATGATTATAAACGTCTCAACATGTTTGGAAGGAGCTGTTGTCCTTAAAATATCACCTACAATGACTTACTGGATAAGGTCTATTCTTTACGCTAGAGGCTTTTCATATTTTGACTGTAACGAATACGCGCGATGGACTATCAATGAGTTTATGTACCTGCGATCCGGTTTGATCTGGCTCAATCCAATGTCTTTATGGTTGAGACGTATGTATCTGCATTACAATTAGGCAGCTCATTGTTGCTCGTCAAGTTTTAAGCAGCCGATATCTTTGTTTGTTTCAAATTGTAATACTTTAAAGGCAAAGCCAAGCCATTCGGATTTAATTTGATATTTTTGTAGGTTTTTTTACCCATAATTTCGTCTAGGTAGATATCGTTTTCTATTTTAGAACCTCGGTTAACAAGCACACGTGTACATAGGTTGCCTCCTCATTCATATTCATTATCCAAATTGTTTTGTCTTTTTTTAAACATTGCTCAATGTATGTAGGTACCATTGATTGTTTAATTTTACATCACAGAATCAGAAAAAAATTTGTTAGCAAATAAATATTACGGTGACGTATTCTGACGTGGACCGGTCTTCGACAAACGTGAGATGTGCGCAAGGGATCCCTCCCACCACCACCAGCGCGCCGCCACTCGCTTGGGCCCCCAGCCATACATCATAAGGACCTCCAACTCGCGATCGTCATTCTGCAACACCACGTCGCGTAGTTTAGTTCCTTCGTTTCAGCCAAAAGACTTTCACTGCTGGACAAAGGCCTCCCCCAAGGTTTTCCACAATGAACGGTCCTGCGCTGCCCGCATCCAGGTTCTTCCCGCGACCTTTACCAGATCGTCGGTACACCTAGTAGTTTAGTACTTAAATCTAATTGTAAACCAGGTATATCGATAGCAGCCCTATCGATATACCTATAGTTAACACTTTTATTTAAGTTCCCAGTAGGACCCTTTTCATACCCTATTCATATACGTAGACGCGTCCTCACTAACAAGTAAATACACAAAACCTACAGAACAGAGAAGCAGCACTGTTTCCGTAAGTTACCGCAACATTCTGTTGTCAGCAACAAAACAGCGAGCACACAATACGCCAGCGCTGGCTGACAGGGGTGCTAGTTGGCAGTTGACAGTCGACAGTAACAGGGTTGCCTCGATTTGTTCACGGCGAACAATATTATCTCTGCTGACGCCCATCAAAGGGTGCGTTAAACTTGAAGTGGTTGGACGTGTGAAAGAAAAGAGAAATCTTAACAAATAGGTACATCACACATTTAAGGTGAAGATAATAAGGTAAAGATAATGGTAAAGAAAATCGTATCGTCGTTATCTCGCGAAGCTGATTTCCAGCGAATTTTAATTGTGTGAGTACCAAAGTTTCAGAACTTTATGCTCACACGATTTCATTTAAACACATTTTGTGATGAAATTAAGCTACATGACTTGTTCACTCAGGGAGAGATGAAGTGGTTGGAAACTTAAAATGAACCTTGAAGTAGCCAGTTATGGCCGGTAGTCCGGTAGAATATTGATTGATAGAGAGTCCCTCATATGATTGAAAGCTTGTTTCTTTTCACATCTTGCTGATGCGATTTCCTTTCCTCTTGAACACGTCGGTACCGGTTTTATTCCCATTTTTTTATATCTGATATTTTTAAGACTTTCTACTGGCAACCCTATCAAGACGCGATTGTCGCCACGATCGCGCTACATGGTAACTTACAAAGAGGAACATTGAATGGAGCGATGTTGTTGGCGACTTGTGATGACATACAAACGTCATACAAACAGCATACATGCTATGTACGAGTACATCGATTCACAGTGCAGGTGGGCACAGTGTCATCTTGACCTGGATACGCTTTACTGAAAGATTGTGGAGCTACTTCGCTGAACGATTTCGACACAGTTATACTAATTTAGATTCTCGATTTGTTTTGATCATAGAGATGCCAACTAATGCGCTGAGTTCGAAACTCAGTGTAGCATTAGAAATTGACACACACAAAGTCATCAAATATGTGCTCATTATCCACTGCGGTATCAGTACTCAACGTTCGAATAATCTTTAGTACTACGCAAGCAATGTAAACTGTTTACATTTTGACGTCTGCAGCAATGTGTTCTGTTTTTGGGCATATTGCTGCGACACCGGCCCCGCCCCCTTTTCACATCTCCCTTTAGTTTCTGTGATCTGTGGTTTTGATCCATTTAACACCCACTCTCTAGATGTGCGATTCCCTTTTTCCTTGCAGAGAAGATATAAAGATACAATAACGATCACTTATTTGTTTTCGAGACTTCCACCTCATTTTCCTCCAATGAAACCCAACCAGTGGAGGTTGAGTATTAGTCCCTATATTAATGGGACCCGCAGCGAATTCATTTGCTTTGTTTTTTTTTCTCCTAAGTGTAAGTGCTGCGTGGGGATCTATTGTAATCCAATGTTTACGGCGAAACAATGTCTCGAGTTAACACCGCCATCATCCATGGGAACAAGTAAAAGTCACGAGGTTTATGGTCAATCATTTTAAATGCTTTAGTGAAGAGTCGATGCGGTGTCGATATTTTGAGAATTTTGTACGAATAGGAATGTATTATTAGGTATTTAATACGAACTGTTGTATGAATTATCCTTTTATTATTCACAAGTTTTATCCTGGTGTTAATCAATCAATCATGATTTTAATAAAAACCGTCTGATTATGGACCTTATTACCTACCAACTAAGTATGTAGTTATCTATCATAGTTGGTTTCGCAGCGCTGTATGCTGGTTCATTCAGTATACTTTTATGACGTCATCAAGTTGCGCCTCGTAAATCTGAGAACAAAGCTCTATAAAAGTCGAAGTGCATCTTGAAATGTACGCGTAAAGGCTTTACGCTTAGGGATCTGTTAACAAACGTGGGAAATAATATGGAATCCATAAGCTTCGGGGTTATTTTTTTATTTACGAGTAGGTATGTACTGACGACGGCACACCAAGGTAAACACTGTGGGGTCTTATGTAGTTGTGATGGGGGCGAATTTGCAACGAAAATGTATGGTCTGATGTGCTGTCGACTGTACATTGATTGACTTCTTGCATTTCTGGTAGAATAGGACCCCTGAATGCTCAAGCGTTTTGAAGTAGGTACGGTTTACTCATTAGCTGCTCGGTGCGGACTCTAAAACTTCGCTAATCACTTAATCAGCAAAGTCATTATTGCCTAAGAACCGTTAAAATTCTAAATACTTAACGATAATGAACCCATTCTGTTTGTGATCTAGAAGAGTTGTCTGTATCTACATAAAACTATTTAGTATTTTAGGATAAACATAATATTATGACATTGCAAATAAAATATGAGCAAATCAGACGAAATAGCGTAATTCCTGTAAA
The DNA here is from genome assembly GCF_004193835.3 of Ostrinia furnacalis. Classification (NCBI taxonomy): domain Eukaryota; kingdom Metazoa; phylum Arthropoda; class Insecta; order Lepidoptera; family Crambidae; genus Ostrinia; species Ostrinia furnacalis. The sequence goes on from NW_021131650.1 coordinate 348,314, forward strand.
CTTACATTACATAGTATCACCCCACCACCCCCTCCTCAAGTAATCAAACTTGCCTGTTGTTTGCGTGGGTCGAGCGCTCAGTAATTGGTATTACTTACACGTTACTTTGTTTGTTCTATTAAACTATGTGTTTGCAGTCATTGTAGGGGTCTTGTCTGGAACCTCGTAATTATTTAAGCAAAAGGCTGGGTTAAATACACCAATTTATAACGCCTGAAGCAAGGAAATGGTATTTTACCAGAACGATACTCGCTAGAAGTAAAATTGTTCAATGTTTTGAACCTTAACGTAAATACGGTAGGAACAATAAGCTCCACAGTCTTATAAATTCTGAAGACATGTATTTTTGAAGCAATCAAATTACAACTCCCCTATGCAATCGAACAAATCATCGAGATTCCAGCATTTATTTCGTTTTTTCTAACAATGAACTTCGGACGCTCAAAAATCTAATCAAAATCTTCATCATCTACATAGTAATGTAAGCCCTTTTTAGGGCACTAATACAGGTTCCAAATATAACTTGAACAGAAGAAGTGGTGGAAGAAACTCGAGTCACCTTTGACAGCTGGAAATAATAACTTATTTAAGAAGATACCTTAACATGTTCTTCTGTTTGTTGCAGGCATACGAACGGCGGTTTCCGAACTGCCCGCAAATTCCAGTAGTGCTGGAGTGCGTCATCACCGACGACAGCTGGTCGGCGGACGATTCCCAGCGGCACACCACGCGCCGCTGCCAGCTCAATGTAGAGGCGCCATACTTGCTCAAAAAGGTGAGTTATTAGTGTTATTACTTCTCTAGTGTCAATAAATAAATGTTTTGGATGTTATTCCATCTCCATGAAGTTCAAAGTATAGAAACACTGCACCCAGCCACTTCAGATAATAAGGTTGATCATCATACGAGTCGGTCCACACAGCTTATGACCGCAGTCTGTGGAGGAACACTGTATGAGTGGTCGCGATCCTCATCAGTGAGGGACCGAGGAAGAAGAAGAATCATACGAGTTCTTTCCAATGTGTCAACAAGGCCAAATATGCGAATCTCAGGCAGGCTTCCTCAACCCTTCTGGCCAAACTTGGGAATTAAGATTTCTTTATTTTTGCATAGGACGCAAACCTTAACAACCTTCCAGAAAAGATTTTTTTAAATAAATATGTAATTCGGCAATTGCGTTAGATTCGTGGAAAAACTCTCATTTAAAAGTTTTCTCTGAAAGCTCATCCAAGTTTACCTCTTTGGGGAAGTATGAATAAATTAATTACCAAGTCCACTTAATTAAGTCCGAAACAATTAAATAAATCTTCGTAACGAAAATTTGTTTTTAGTGACAACGTGATATTACAGAGGCCTCAATTTACGGCGTTACAGCATAATAATTTGTAATAGTTTGTTATAATCTCATCTAAATTGTTTTATGATAAACAAAGCAAAGGGGAATGTTATTTCAAGCGAATTCCTACCCTTTATCCAGATGCAGATCCTTTATCTAACCAAGTCCTTTGAGATGAAGATCTCTGAAATAATTAATTTGTTGGCAGATTGGATTAGCTTTTGATTATTCACGAATTCCTTGTTGTCTTGTTGTCTAAAGTGCTTTATAGAGGCACTTGTAAAGTAGAATTTTAGAATAATAAGAATAAGAACATTTATAACTAGCAGCCGCCCGCGACTTCGTACGCGTGGATCCCGTTTTACCCCTAAGGGGTTGAATTTTGCAACGTCTTAGTGAGCACCTATGTTCTAAAAGGAACCAACTGCTGACAACGCCACTCTTGTCGCGGAGTTTTGGACTGACACTGTGTAGGTTTGTTATCGACACGGCAAGAACAAGAAAACCATTTTGGTGGGATGTTTCTTTCCTGCACAATGACTCGAAGCTAGGGTTGCCAGGTCCAAAAACAAAAAAGTCGGACTCTGTGCTTCATTTGGCCGGACATTTTACCCTAAAACCGGACATGTGATTGCACACTAATTGTAGTGTCACACGAGTGAGTACTATAATCATCGGTTGCCCAACATCCTGATGCGTGCGCTTGAAATTATTCTGTAGCTCGACTTTCGCCTGGCGCGGCAGCCACATAAAAAGCCTAACAAAAGCCGGACAGGCTGGACAAGACCGTAAAAAGCCAAACATGTCCGAAGCAAAAACAACCGGACACCTGGCAACCCCTACTCGAAGCCCTTTACTGAAGCATCGTGTGTTTCCAGATGATCGGCGTCGACTACATCTACTTCATCCAGAAGAACCACCTGGACCTGAAGGGCAGGGTGCTGGAGATCGAGGCCACCAACGAGACCTTCGCCTCCAGGGTCGAGGTCGTGGAGAAATGCCGGTATTTTGTGAGTATATTGTTGTTATTTACTTGATCTTTTATGTTGACGACATGATGTTTCGGTTGTTTTAATTTTGAACTAGAGCTAGTTAAGGGCCGAAACACATAACCGCTGATCCGCTATCCTCATGTGTCACACGGGATAGTATCAACAGGTTGAAATTTTCATATTTTTGCTTTTATGTGCTGATGATGACGTATAGCTCCTTCTAGAATCCTACTGACAGAGTAGTCCTGTATATTTGAAATTAATCGGACTGTTTGGTTTTCCTTAAAATAATGCGTTGCTGTGACCTAGAGCTGTCACCACTCACCAGGCAACATATAATTTCATCTGAAAAATGCAATTTTAGCGCGGACGTGCATACGAACTGTAATACGAGGAAACCGATATTTAACCAACTGGAGGAAACATCGTAATAGTAGATCAATTATACAGATATAGTACGCCAATGATGCAACGCGTAGAAAGTTGATATTTAGCAAACCAATGCGGTCGGACGATAATCCTATTGCTATATGAACCACGTTGGTTTCTGCTATAGGAACGATATTGGTTTTCAATCTGCGGCGGACGTCATCGTACGTCTGTGGAATTGCAATGAGATATGGATTGGACATGAGCGATAGTCGCTGGGGTACTTTCTATAAACTTCTTAGAAAAGTTCTCGCTTCTAAACTATAGATGCGCTAATTGTTTTGCCAACTTGAACTTCCCCTTTCATATTCTTGTAAGTCCGCATTTGCTAATGGTATCCAATCACAATCCAATGTAAACGATGGTAGCCGGTCTCTAAATTGTATTCAAATGAAATTAATGAGCGATAACAGGTGTGTTCATTCGTGAGAACGGCCTCACAAATGTAATGAATTGAATACATTTGAGGAGGTTANGGGACGTCACACGCGAGTGTGTAACTGCGGGACGGCGAGTAGCGTCATGCATCGACCATGTCTTCGTGCGGACTGCGGCGGCGGCGGGCTCACTCCGGGCGTACACAGTAACTAGCAGGGTCGCAGACCACTACATAACGGGTTTATCAGCTGATTTAGACACACCTAAAACGTGCCCATCGCCACGAAAATGCTTTAATAACAAAATGATTAGTGATTTGTTACGCGAAGTTGAATGGTCAGAATTATTAAGTTTAGAAGATCCCATTGAACTATATTGTCGTATTGCTTCGATTTTTCAAGACATNATAAGGTCTATTCTTTACGCTAGAGGCTTTTCATATTTTGAATGTAACGAATACGCGCGATGGACTATCAATGAGTTTATGTACTTGCGATCCGGTTTGATCTGGCTCAATCCAATGTCTATATGGTTGAGAGGTTGAGACGCATGTATCTGCATTACAATTAGGCAGCTCATTGTTGCTCGTCAAGTTTTAAGCAGCCGATATCTTTGTTTGTTTCAAATTGTAATACTACCCATTATAGACTAGCGGTCCCATATGGTACCACTTTTTTGTGTGTTTTAATTTGGCTCTATACATTAACATGTGAAAAGATGCAGTGCTCTGATTGATGCAAGTAGTAGCCAATAGATATGGTCTATGCTTCTAGGAATAAAAATTGACAGTTATTCTTTTCAGTTGTGTGTAATTGATGATTGAAGTGAGCGCATCAAAATTTTCTCTTGAAAATTGACGCGCCATTCAAGTAAGTGATCATATTTTTTTTGTGTGATAGTGAAATACTGATTTTGTTACAATCTTGTATTCTCCATGAGTGCTCTTATTGTGAAATGGTGTAAAATTACGTCGATAGGTAATAATAATGGGAAATATTGTATGTCAAAATTACTGGTACCGTACGGTACCGCTAGCCGCTTACCGTGTCTTTTTAATTATTTTATGATTTTTAGTTTTTACTGTATTTATTGGGAAGTGTGTGATATATTCAATGGTATATATACAATACAGGAAGATAAAGTAAAATAGTTTCCCATACTTTACAAAACCATGGGTTTTTATTTATTTTAGATGTAACTTACACGAAACATTGGCAGTTTTGGAGGACGATGAAGGTCCCAAGACGAAGCAGATATTTATAGAATGAACTCAAGATAATTGCAACTCTCGAACAATATTAGAGTATAGAAAATGTAACGTGGGACTATGTGCAGCGTGCAATGCCAAGCTCCATTCCAAATTTTTGAATATTCAAAGATAAAAATGAATATTGCTTACCCAACATACAGTTTTTTTTACATTTAATATAACTTCTGTTATTTGCTTGTATATTATACATATTATAATAATAGTAAAATATATAATTTACCCTATTATTATAATAATAAACTCCATGATAAAGTTATGTTTTAACCGACTGACACGGTAAGAGGCTAGCGGTACCATATGGTACCAGCATTTTTTTTCTAGATTACAGGTCGGATCATTTTTTTTAAGGCTTGTATAGCATTATGTAGACCATAATTATGAACATATTTCAAAAAAACAAAAATCTGACACTTTAGGAAAACTCAGTCTATAATGGGTTAAAGGCAAAGCCAAGCCATTCGGATTTAATTTGATATTTTTGTAGGTTTTTTTACCAATAATTTCGTCTAGGTAGATATCGTTTTCTATTTTAGAACCTCGGTTAACAAGCACACGTGTACATAGGTTGCCTCCTCATTCATATTCATTATCCTTGCTCAATGTATGTACCATCGATTGTTTAACTTTACATCACAGAATCAGAAATATTTTTGTTAGCTATTAAATATTCTTTCTGACTGGTCTTCGAGGCACGGCAGATGTGCAGAAGGGATCCCACCACCACCAGCGCGCCGCCACTCGCTTGGGCCCCCAGCCATACATCATAAGGACCACCAACTCGCGATCGTCATTCTGCAACACCACGTCGCGTAGTTTAGTTCGTTCGTTTCAGCCAAATGACGTCCACTGCTGGACAAAGGGCTCCCCCAAGGTTTTCCACAATGAACGGTCCTGCGCTGCCCGCATCCAGGTTCTTCCCGCGACCTTTACCAGATCCAGATCGTCGGTCCACCTAGTAGTTTAGTACTTAAATCTAATTGTAAACCAGCTGCAGCCCTATCGATATACCTATAGTTAACACTTTTATTTAAGTTCCCAGTAGGACCCTTTTCATATCCTATTCCTATACGTAGACGCGTCCTCACTAACAAGTAAATACACAAAACCTACAGAACAGAGAAGCAGCACTGTATCCGTAAGTTACCGCAAGCGCAACATTCTGTTGTCAGCAACAAAACACCGAGCACACAATACGCCAGCGCTGGCTGACAGGGGTGCTAGTTGGCAGTTGACAGTCGGCAGTAACAGGGTTGCCTCGCTTTGTTCACGGCGAACAATATCTTATCTCCGCTGGAGCTGGTGCCAATCAAAGGGTGCGTTAAACTTCTAGAAGTGAGTAGAGTGTAATAGGGAAACAGTTTTAGAATTTAGGAAAAAAAAGAGAAAAATTAACAAATACTTTCCACTTAGCAAAAATCGTATCTGATTTTCAGCGAATTTTAATAGTGTGAGTACCAAAGTTTCAAAACTTAAAGTTTTAGAATTTAGGAAAAAAAAGAGAAAAATTAACAAATACTTTCCACTTAGCAAAAATCGTATCTGATTTTCAGCGAATTTTAATAGTGTGAGTACCAAAGTTTCAAAACTTAATGCTCACAGGTTTTTATTTAAACATATTTTGTGATGAAATTAAGCTAAGTACATGACTTGTTCACTCAGGGAGAGATGAAGTGGTTGGAAACTTAAAATTAACTTTGAAGTAGCCAGTTATGGCCGGTAGAATATTGATTGATAGAAAGTCCCTCATATGATTGAAAGCTTGTTTCTTTTCACATCTTGCTGATGCGATTTCCTTTCCTTTTGAACACGTCGGTACCGGTTTTGTTCTCATTTTTTTTAAATATCTGATAATTTTTATGACTTTCTCCTGACAACCCTATCACTATGCGATTGTGTCGCCGCGAATCGCGCTACATGGTAACTTACAAAGCGGAATATTGAATGGAGCGATGTTGTTGGCGACTTGTGATGACACACAAACGTCATACAAACAGCATACATGCTATGTACATATACCGTATACCGAATCACAGTGCAGGTGGGCACAGTGTCATTTTGACCTGGATACGCTTTAGGTACCATTGAAGTAATATTACTACGTATAGAACAGACATCGCGAACAAAATATGTACAGTGCGGGGTGCGGGGCGGGAATTTGACGGACAGCTGTCAGTCAAATCCATGACTATCAAGTTTCATAATTTATGGCGANACTTACACGTTACTTTGTTTGTTCTATTAAACTATGTGTTTGCAGTCATTGTAGGGGTCTTGTCTGGAACCTCGTAATTATTTAAGCAAACGGCTGGGTTAAATACACCAATTTATAACGCCTGAAGCAAGGAAATGGTATTTTACCAGAACGATACTCGCTAGAAGTAAAATTGTTCAATGTTTTGAACCTTAACGTAAATACGGTAGGAACAATATGCTCCATAGTCTTACAAATTCTGAAGACATGTATTTTTGAAGCACTCAAATTACAACTCCCCTATGCAATCGAACAAATCATCAAGATTCAAGCATTTTTTTCGTTCTTTGTAACAACCTACTTTGGGCGCTCAAAAATCTAATCAAAATCATCATTACTGTGTAAGCCCTTTTCAGGGCACTGATACAGGTCAACAATATAACTTAGACAGGAGCTGAGAAGAAGTGGCGGATGAAACTCGAGTCACCTTTGACAGCTGGAAATAATAACTTATTTATGATACCTAAAGACACCTTTTTGTTTGTTCCAGGCATACGAGAGGCGGTTCCCGAACTGCCCTCAGATTCCAGTAGTGCTGGAGTGCGTCATCACCGACGACAGCTGGTCGGCGGACGATTCCCAGCGGCACACCACGCGCCGCTGCCAGCTCAATGTGGAGGCACCATACTTGCTCAAAAAGGTGTGTTATTACTTCCCTAGTGTCAATAAATAAATTTTTCCATGAAGTTCAAAGTATAAACACTGCAGATAATAAGGTTGATCATCATACGAGTCGGTCCACACAGCTTATGACCGCAGTCTGTGGAGGAACACTGTATGAGTGGTCGCGATCCTCATCAGTGAGGGACCGAGGAAGAAGAAGAATCATACGAGTTCTTTCCAATGTGTCAACAATGCCAAATATGCGAAACTCAGCGCCTCTGGCCAAACTTGGGTTGAGAAGTAAGATTTCTTTATTTTTGCATAGGACGCAAACCTTAACAACCTTCCAGAAAAGATTTTTATATAAATATGTAATTCGGCAATTGCGTTAGATTCGTGGAAAAACTCTCAATTAAAAGTTTTCTCTGAAAGCTCATCCAAGTTTACCTTTTTGGGGAAATATGAATAAATTAATTACCAAGTCCACTTAATTAAGTCCGAAACAATTAAAGAAATCTTCGTAAACAAAATTTGTTTTCAGTGACAACGTGATATTACAGAGGCCTCAATTTACGGCGTTATAGCATAATAACATAGTTTTGTTATAATCTCATCTAAATTGTTTTATGACAAACAAAGCAAAGGGGAATGTTATTTCAAGCGAATTCCTACCCTTTATCCAGATGCAGATCCTTTATCTAACCAAGTCCTTTGAGATGAAGATCTCTGAAATAATTAATTTGTTGGCAGATTGGATTAGCTTTTGATTACACGAATTCCTTGTTGTCTAAAGTGTTTTATAGAGGCACTTGTAAAGTAGAATTTTAGAATAATAAGAATAAGAAAATGTATAACTAGCGGCCGCCCGCCGTGACTTCGTACGCGTGGATCCCGTTTTATCCCCTGAGGGGTTGAATTTTGCAAATTCCCATCTTAGTGAGCACCTACGTTCTAAAAGGAACCAACTACTGACAACACCACTCTTGTGGCGGAGTTTTGGGCTGACACTGTGTAGGTTTGTTATCGACACGGCAAGAACAAGAAAACCATTTTGGTGGGATGTTTCTTTCCTGCATAATGACTCGAAGCTAGGGTTGCCAGGTCCAAAAACACAAAAGGCGGACTCTGTGCTTCATTTGGCCGGACATTTTACCCTAAAACCGGACATGTGATTGCACACTAATTGTAGTGTCACACGAGTGAGTACTACAATCATCGGTTGCCCAACATCCTGATGCGTGCGCTTGATATTATTCTGTAGCTCGACTTTCGCCTGGCGCGGCAGCCACATAAAAAGCCTAACAAAAGCCGGACAGGCTAGACAAGACCGTAAAAAGCCAAACATGTCCGAAGCAAAAATAACCGGACACCTGGCAACCCAAAACTCGAAGCCCTTTACTGAAGCATCGTGTGTTTCCAGATGATCGGCGTCGACTACATCTACTTCATCCAGAAGAACCACCTGGACCTGAAGGGCAGGGTGCTGGAGATCGAGGCCACCAACGAGACCTTCGCCTCCAGGGTCGAGGTCGTGGAGAAATGCCGGTATTTTGTGAGTATATTGTTGTTATTTACTTGATCTTTTATGTTGACGACATGATGTTTCGGTTGTTTTAATTTTGAACTAGAGCTAGTTAAGGGCCGAAACACATAACCGCTGATCCGCTATCCTCATGTGTCACACGGGATAGTATAAACAGGTTGAAATTTTCATATTTTTGCTTTTATGTGCTGATGATGACGTATAGCTCCTTCTAGAATCCTACTGACAGAGTAGTCCTGTATATTTGAAATTAATCGGACTGTTTGGTTTTCCTTAAAATAATGCATTGCTGTGACCTAGAGCTGTCACCACTCACCAGGCAACATATAATTTCATCTGAAAAATGCAATTTTAGCGCGGACGTGCATACGAACTGTAATACGAGGAAACCGATATTTAACCAACTGGAGGAAACATCGTAATAGTAGATAAATTATACAGATATAGTACGCCAATGATGCAACGCGTAGAAAGTTGATATTTAGCAAACCAATGCGGTCGGACGATAATCCTATTGCTATATGAACCACGTTGGTTTCTGCTATAGGAACGATATTGGTTTCCAATCTGCGGCGGACGTCATCGTACGTCTGTGGAATTGCAATGAGATATGGATTGGAAATGAGCGATAGTCGCTGGGGCACTTTCTATAAACTTCTTAGAAAAGTTCTCGCTTCTAAACTATAGCTGTGCTAATTGTTTCGCCATCTTGAACATCCCCTTAAACTATGCTTGAAAGTCAGCATTTGTTATTGATATCCAATGTAAACGATGGCTGTCGGTCTCTACATCCTATTTGAACGAAATTAATGAGCGATAACAGGTGTTATTTCGTGAGAACAACCTTACAAAATGTAATGAATTGAATACATTTATAAGAGCTTTTCAAAAAGATATAAAAGTGCCTGCTTTAGATCTTATAGGGTTGGAAATATCTTGGAGAACTTGGTAATGTAGAGTCAGCAATAACAAGCCAGTTTTTGCCAAATCTTATATATTTCAACTGTATAGTATGCACTATGTTAATGTAGTCATCAAGTACCTACTACTTCTTCTTCCTCGGTCCCTCACTGATGAGGATCGCGACCACAGATAGTGTTCCTCCACAGACTGCGGTCATAAGCTGTGTGGACCGCACGATGCAAACTCCCGCCCACCGTTTTCCTCACCTAGTACCTACTACAGTGTAATTTAAATAACAAAAAACCTCGGTGTACCGACTACAAAACAGGATAGTTATTGAAGACGTATCGATCTCTCGACTCGTGTAGCTTGAAAAGAAAATGAAATGCTATAACGCTACGTGACATTCTTGTTTTGATAGAAAATCTTAGAGCAATTTTTCTCCAGTAGGGTAAGGTGAGGCACAATGTTACACGGGGTACAATGTTACAAGTTACAATGCATATTTCTCCGTCCCTTTCTATTACTTGTATGATGTTGGTATACACGTTTGTCAAGCTCATAAGAGCTGCTGAACTGAGCCGCTGAACATCATACAACTAATAGAAAGGGACGGAGAAATATGCATTGTAACATTGTACCCCGTGTAACATTGTGCCCCACCTTACCCTACCTATTTCAATTTTCTCCGAAACGCTGCTATTTTGATGATAGCTTCGGTCGCGTATTCTTCGGATTGACAAAGAAAGATAATAAAGGTCCTTCAAGAACTGCGAGCGAGTCCAATGAAATGAAGCCTAGTAGAATACTATTTCTCTTGCTGAAGGAGATTTATTATTAGTATAAAGAAATAAATTAAAATAAAAAATGTTTTACCTGTTTATAATAATAAACATTACTAAAAATAGCGATTATTTTTATTATACGTGTAGGTATATTACAAATATTTAATTTAAAGCAGATGTGTTCATCGTCAGTTATTTACGAACATTTTTCTGGTGGTGACAGTTGTTATTACACATATTTTGTATAATATAAAAATTAATCACAAAATGTTGGTAAGCGCGTAACTCAACAACACCTGGACCAATTTTAATAATTATTTTTATTTAATGTTCCTTGGAGTCCAAGGATGGTTTTTACGGCGAGAAAAAATCGAATAATTTCCGGGAAAACCCTAAAACAGCCCTATTTCACGCGGGTGAAGCCGCGGGCGGAAAGCTAGTAGGTATTAAAAAATAAAATAAATACGATACAGTTTCTTTAAAGTGAATCCAGATAGCGTTAAAAGTACAAACAAGGTAAACACTGCATTTGTAATAAAATATGAGCTGTAAATTATAATGATCTCTAACAAATTTAATTACACGCGGGTGAAGTTGCGTGCAAAAGCTTGTACAAAATAAAATATTAGGTATCTAAAAATACATCAATGAATGTTTACCCATCATTTATCTCCAACAACGGAGCGGGCTACCATTTGATAATATTTTTACGCGCGTCCCCGAATACCCGCATTTCCTTTGTGTGGAGAGATATGCGCCACTCAGCGCGACAAATGGCGGGATTTGTCGTTTGCTCTCCATTACGTACGCCCATCTGTGTGGATCACAGGATATATGAGTATTGCCATCCTATAAAGTGTCTTTAAAAGCTTACGGCTCCATAGAATAGAATAGAATAGAATAGAATAGAAAACTTTTTATTTGCAGGAAAGGTATAAAAGCAGGTAAGACATAGATTAAAACAGAGAGAAATAAACAAGTGGACAATTAACTGCTTGTGCCCCTCTGACAAAAAGGCACCCGCTCAGCGTACATCAAGACCGCCAGGGCTTGTCTTGAAACTGATTTTCAGCGGGGGCCCTCTGTTGTCACGGCGTACCCCTGCTGACGGAGATGAAGAGGAGGTCCATAGGAGTTACTAGTATTTGAAAAGATGAACAACCGCCATAAAATAAAATGGCAAACATGAACTTCATGTATAAGACCGACACCAGGAAACTACGTAGAAAGTTCAGAAATATGTCTCCGTGGTCACAAATACTTTATTGATAAAATACAAAAGCCTCAGACCAGTTGTGTTAATTATAACATCGTGTAGATGACTAAAATGATTAATGTAAGTAGGTGACACATGATAATAATCAACAATAAATAAAATTAACAATGTGCGATATATTATGATTAGAACATGCCTAAACCAACCGCAAAAGCACTTTCTAAAATATTAATCACCTAAAATTACCCAAATTAAAAGGTAGTATCAAAAAGCCGTGACCCCTCGTGTTCCAATTGAAGGCTTATTACAGGATCCTCGTTAACAATACGCATACTAATTAATCGAAACAATCGAGCGATAAACTTAATTAGTACAATGCACGGTGTTACGAAACACGTGTGTTTGGAAATACCAAAATGCTGATACTGATTCGTCATCGAATGCAGGGATTATACAATTAAGCACCTGACTGATTGTGCATTGAATTCGCGTAATTTAAATACACATTGTTCTCGTACAATAAATGTACAATGTAATTCGTTGCGAATTAGCCGGATTTAGGACTTTCAAAACCGAAACAAATCAACTAAAGCTTTCGCTGATAATACACTAGGGACAAACCAGTAGGGAATCCGGATGTTATAAGCCGGGCTGGAAAACAACATGTGATGATAATGGGATATCCACATCCACACAATCGCCTAACAAGTCCCTGATAATGTCCACTACTGGGTGTTTTATCGAGTGAGTAGATGTCTATAAATACACATTTTGTCGGCCGTTTGGTGTAGTGGTTCAGAACGGACTACTATGCCGAGAGGTCCCGGGTTCGATTCCCGGCCGGGCAGAAATTGAAATGATGAATTTTAATTTCTGTGACGGGTTTGGGTGTTACTATGTATAATTTATTATGTATGTATTAAAAAAAAAGTATATAAGTAGTATATCCGTTAAGCTAGCACCCATAACACAAGCATATTAATTGCTTACTTTGGGGCTAGATGGCGCTGTGTGAGGTTGTCCAAAGATATTTATTATTTTCACTATCGTCGCCCATGGCACTTATGGAAGAATTGCGAATTCTTATACTTTCAAAATGTACCATCACTTCTCCCATTCAACTTCAATTCAACGGAAGAGACATCACAATAAGGGTGTTAATCCCACTAATTCCTGCTCAGACATGTCCTTGTCGGGACCCGTCTGTGAGTCAGTCTGGCTGTAAACGTCCCGGGAATCCTGGAGCCGTAAACAGGACTATTACCGCACTACATTACGCCCTGGATGGCGTCTATTTTTGGAGGCCGCTCGAACTTTACTGCCTGAGTTGGAGACGGCTGTTTATGTTTATGTTGATTCGAGAAGTATTAATAAATAATATAATTAGGGTAGGTTTTTCACGAATCAATATACTTAACTTCCAATCCAATCAAGGATCAACCTAATTATTTTAGTGATTATTACGAGTGATTAATTAGATTCTTACTGGTCTCGTCCAAATCGTTAATCGTCGTGACATAAATTGCGACGATACCATCTTTTCATTGAACAATAAATTTTAATTTTATCATTATTTGTTAATTTTAAGTGTTATGTACGTAAGTACAGACGATGAGATATTATCAAGTTAAACACTGTGACCTCTTATCAACTTGCAATAGGGGCGAATTTGCAACAAAAATTTATGGTCTGACTAGTTATCTTTTCACGCTAGGTATAATTTGGCCTTATGTCCGATTCTTCCTGAAGAATATTCTAAGTGCGAAAGTAATCTCTGTCTGTCTGTTACGCTTTCACGCCTAAACCACTGAACCGTTTTTGATGAAATTTTGCATACAGATAGTTTGAGTCTCAGGAAAGGACATATGATAGTTTTTATCCCGGTTTTTGAAACAGGGACGCGCGCGATAAAGGTTTTTGTGACAGACAAAGTTCCACGCGGGCGAAGCCGCGGGTGGAAAGCTAGTAATTACTAAAAATCTTTATGACAAGAATATCAAAATCAATTAATTAAAATTATTATTAATATTGAATTAAAATTAATGGTCTTTTATATAGCTAAGCATTATCAATTATTATTGCACTCTATAATCTGGCATGCATGACCGTACGATTACGAGGACGACCTCGCCTCGTAATCAGCTCATTAAGTTTTCAACGTCCACGCCCAGATTGGTCGTTTATCAATGCCAATTATGGTCTACTCGATCGCCGTAATTAATATTGATATCTTCAGTCTACCTATTAGTAAATTGATCACTAAATACCTTGCTGCCTTTCCACTTTCCAATTACCTTACTTGATGGATTGTAGACCTTCTAGTTTCAAATTCTCGGTTTGATCCTAATATGTCAAGTATTAACGTACGCTTCATGCTAGAGTCGATGGTAATTAATAAAGGAAAGTAATATGAAGAAGAAGTAGTGTCGTTATTAATAATACCTTGTAGAAAAAAGTAAATGTCAGCTACACTGAATTTCAGTGAAGAGTGTCCAAACTCTATATACTTAGTTCGTCTGTATTGTTCGAATTTTATTTCGGCATAGTTATATCGAAGCATGTGGAGCATTAGAGAAAAACGCCGAAAGTCGGGCTCGATGTTCCACGTGCGTGAATGGTCATAGGTACTCTTGGATCTCGTACCAAAAGGCCCTGGAGGACGCCATTGGATTTTAATGAAAACGTTTAGAAGAGCTCTCTATGTGCTGAAGAAAGACAGGCAAGTAAATACAACGTCCACGTCCTCTACCATAACAAGAGCAGTTCAAATTCTGGGCATCTCGCTTATCAGAATGTCATCAAACAAAACATGACCGGCGTTATCAGATAACTAATTGCGATAGTGTTGACAAATACTGAGAGATGGCTGCTATCGTTGCCGTTGGTTTGTTTTGGTCCCTTATCTTTTATCTGTGCACCCAAATTGTATGCTGTTTCAATATTTTTGGGAAATAGTAAACAAGATTAAAATCTTTAGATAAAGTTTGAAATCACAATGTGGTCACACGTCTTCCGTGTGTAACATACACTTTATATCTGATAAAGTAGGTAATTAATTATATTGAGAATGTTTTGAGTTCTCCCATATTTAGATCAGTTGACAAATTCAATGTTTCGCCAACGGAGCAAGTCTTAAGTTTTAGTGAATTACCAGTTACCATACTACTTGAACTTGCTTGCTGTTCTGAAATCTGTCAATGATTATGTTTATTTATTACTTAGAATGATGATTTTATCAATGAAAAATTTTTTTTTACAAAACATCAAAACAGTAGGTAATTTAATATTAATGTTAGTGTCCGACCGAAACAAGTTTTACGACCGAAACCGAAACCGAAAACGAATTTCGGCAACGGTGTCTATTTCGGCCGAAACCGAAACCGAAACCGAAACCGAAACCGAAACTTCCTTACAAGGCTCATATTTTGAGGGAAAAATAAAGAAAACGTTGTTATAATCAGTCAGTTATTGTTTTCTCTTTAAATTGCATTAAAATTGAACTTATAAAGTTCCTTTTTACTCTAAAAGGTATCAAATTATGTATTAAAAAAGAAAAGAAGGATTTATAGTCTAGATTTCTTTTTATTATAGCCCGACCAGGAACATAAAAACCCTCGCCATGTTGCGGAAATCTAATGGTACTAATTTCTTTTAATGGCAACAATAACTGAAAACTTCATTGACATGTCACCTTGCATGTCAGTCTATTGCTGTCAAAGTGTAAACAAACTTTATTTTAAATGTGCGCAATTGATTTTGTGAATTAAATTGCTAAAATCTTTTNCGGGTCTTTTACCTTAATAATTTCTCAAAACAAAATTGGTAGGTAGTACGTAAGTTAGTATCTACTGTACTTGCCACTTGGATACCTTGTTGATAAATACTAAAATGAACTTTGAAACTCTGAATCCATAATAATATTATCACCATGAAATGCACTATAGTCATTACTAACTACTTAACTAAATTGTTTGTTTACGTATAGCATTTGCGAACCAAAAAAAAATATAGGTTAGATTAAACTTGATTATACTTTTATCAGTCATATTGATTTTTTTTTATTTTTACACCCGCTCTTATGTTATAACGACATAAAACGAGATAAAACTTACCAAATTCAAAATAAATCACTCGAAAACTCGCCACCACAACAAAACAAAACTAACAGCAAACAAACAAGCGAGCGAATCACGATATTGGCTTGGCTCTGATCGGATTCATTCACTAATTCAACGCGCCGAACATGACCGATAACAGCGCGGAAACTCCCGAATGCACATTCGGTTTCGGTCGTAGTTTCGGCAAGTTTGCCGCCGAAAACGAAACTAAACCGAAACTCGTGTTTTTACCGAAACTCAACCGAAAACGAAACCGAAACCGAACATTCGGTCGGACACTAATTAATGTTTGCATTTACGAAATATGTTATCATACCAACTTTTGTCCATTACTGCCTCTCAGTAATCTGGTATCCTCACGACCCAGTAATAACAAAGCCATTCCTTCCCCAGGTTCACCCCGAGAACAGTGATTGGACGTGCTTCGAGCAGAAGGCGCTGCTCGACGTGAAGAACTTCTTCGGCCTGGAGAACACGATAGAGAAGATCGCCATCAAGCAGTACGCCTCCAACATCGCCAAAGGTCAGCATATTAAGTCATAAAAATACATTTCGTTTCGGTTAAATGAAGTCCAGCGCTGGACTGGACCTAATGATTTCCTCAACGATCGGTCCTGTGCTGCCCGAATCCAGGTTCTTCCTAAAACCTTCACCAGATCGTCGCTGCACAGTGCACATAGTGAGAGACGTAGTGTGGGCAGGACCCACACTAAGTCTTCTTGGTCCCGCCACTCGAGAACTTTTATGCCTTTTTAAAAAAGTTATTCATTTTCTGCAAACAGCCTTGTAAAAAGCGCTTTTACACGTCCTAGTATTGGTTTATTAATCCTACCACTGCTTCGAGACAGTAAATGGGCCAGTATAGAGAAGCATCGTAAGAAAATCAGACTGTCAACGACTTCATAGTCCTCATAGACTACTTAGCCCATAAAGTATTTAAACACTAATCATACATTTCTATACATAACTAGCCCAATCGGTCAGACATTCCCCGCCCTCTGGCATTTTAATTTCAGCTTGCAACAGGTCTATATTATTGGCTACATTTGGCCTTCGTTCGATTACTTGTTGTATCGATTGCTCTTACTTTCTTTTGAGCTAACTTATTAATGATGACTATGAAATCTTCAGATTAATTAGGTTTTTTTTGCGTGAGCTTTGGCTTCTTCTACCGTGTGTGTAGTGTTAGGATAGGCGCTATGTCATAATTAGATCGATGGTTCAAGGTGCCCTCTGAAAATCTGAATCATATTTCTTTTCCGTTGATGGGTGTACCTTTTGAAGAACTAGAGCAGGGTTTCCCAATTTTTTTTTGCCAAGGAACCCTAATAAATTGATTATACTTTTCCTAGCGGAACCCCCGTACTACTCCGCCCGCACGCCCTGCCCCTCCCTTGTGCGTAAACAAGTCGGTGCGCGCGCACAACGTCGGTCACGAAATGTGGGATAATATTTTTTACGGAACCCTTGCGGCCTTTCCACGGAACCCCAGGGTTCCGCGGACAACCTTTCGGGAACCGCTGAACTAGAGCATTATAGCCCTTTATCTTTCTCTAGTAACAATATCAATTGTCTCCAGGCAAGGAGCTCATCGAGTCGTTCATGAAGGAGGTCCACGCGGACGGCGTGACGGAGCTGAAGCAGTGGTCGGGCAGCGACCCCGAGCACAACCGCGAGCTCCGCAGGATCGTGTCGCGCGGCACCGAGCCGCTGTCGCCGCGCGCCGCCGCTGAGCCCAAGCGCCACTCGCAGCCAGGTCAGTGCCAGCTCCATAGCAGCGGGGAGACGGTCCTTCGTCAGCTACAGCTGAAGCAGTCGGCCAGCGACCCCGAGCACAACCGCGAGCTCCGCAGGATCGTGTCGCGCGGCACCGAGCCGCTGTCGCCGCGCGCCGCCGCCGAGCCCAAGCGCCACTCGCAGCCAGGTCAGTGCCAGCTCCATAGCAGCGGGGAGATGTCCTTCGTCAGCTACAGCTGAACCAGTCCGCCAGTGACCTCGAGTACAACCGCGAGCTGCGCAAGATTGCCGAGTCCAAGCGCCACTCGCAGCCAGGTCAGTGCCAGCTCCATAGCAGCGGGTAGATGGTCCCTCGTCAGCTACAGCTGAACCAGTCCGCCAGTGACCCCGAGTACAACCGCGAGCTGCGCAAGATTGCCGAGCCCAAGCGCCACTCGCAGCCAGGTCAGTGCCAGCTCCATAGCAGCGGGGAGATGGTCCCTCGACAGCTACAGCTGAAGCAGTGGTCGGGCAGCGACCCCGAGCACAACCGCGAGCTGCGCAGGATCGTGTCGCGCGGCACCGAGCCGCTGTCGCCGCGCGCCGCCGCCGAGCCCAAGCGCCACTCGCAGCCAGGTCAGTGGCAGTTGAGAACAATAGGCATAGCACGCTGGGATAGACGACCCCGAGCGTATACGTATAACCGCGAGTTGTGCGATTGTGTCGTGCGCCAGCGCCGATCCCAAGCGCCACTCGCAGCCAAGTTAATGGCATGGGTTACATGGCTCCTTTATCAGCTACAGCAGAAGCTCTACGACCCGCCACCATAGGAGTTACCGACGAATGAAATAAAATTGGGACTGTCTTGATTGACCTGCTTTGTATGTCTGGTCTTTTCTGGTCAAACAGTTGCGGCAGTGGGCGGCTGATGAAACAGGTGATACGTTATAGAATAACGTTGTATAACCAGGTCAGTGTCAAAAATCAATTAGGGTTTTGATAAAAGGTATTTTATCTTTATCCAACCGATTATCCAAAGGTTGATACAGTTGAAACAAAAAGTACGCAATAACATATTTACATACTTAGGTGAAGAAACGATGCAATAACTAAGATGAATTGTTTTATAGTCGTGCAATTTGTCGTCGTAAACAAGAGACAGTTCTGTTTGATGGAACACATTACAAACTCCAAGACAATGCTCGAGTTTTTATGATTTGAACTTTATTTTATTACTTTCGCATAGTCGATTTTTACTGTCGAAATTCAGTCTCGTGAAGATTAAAAAGGTGAGTGCCCTCACAAACGTCGTCGCCAAGTTGGTGCCAATGTCGTGTCGACTAGTCACCCTGACTTTGTCTAAATTGGCATTTGTTCAACTCCTGACACTCGAATACAGAGCACGCAACATTTACCGTGTTACTTAAAAATCTGCTGACTTAATTTCATATGTATTGCCGAAAATAACAAAGCCAAATACGTCAGCGTTTCAGACATTTTATCAGGAAAAATACTTCAAGTAGCTATTTCATGTAGGTGAATAAATATTATTGACGCTAACAAATTGCTAAATTATTCGCATAGTAATTCGGTATTATAGCCTGACCTCGTTGTTGGAACTTTGTATTACATTATCAAAATGTAAATGCTTTGTAAAAAAAGTTTTTCATGTAAATAGTTCGCATTATAACAAGGTTACGCGATTGAATTGAAAAGAAAGGAATAATGATATTGCGGCATAAGTAATTATGTTTTGTCATATTGACGACCTACTTAGTTTATTAATTTTAGCAGAGGGATTAAACAGGGGCACACAAACGTTGAAGTTTGAACAAGCTTTGTGGCTATTTAAAAGAAGGAAGGGAAAAATATTTTTGCTAACAGCGTCCTGTTAATTAGGTACCAATTTTTATTTGATAACATCTTTATTAGCTTGGTTTTAAAATTAAAGACAGGCTGGGTTGCGCGATCTTACTTTAACTTTGACAAACGTCAAACATCTGTCAAATTCCATACAAAAAACGCCGGTTATCGTGATAGTTACGGTCAAAGTTAGGTGGTGCAACTCAGCTTAAGATTTTATAGAAAAAATATCATCTCTACATGGTTAGTTAAGTAGATTAAACTGTGGTTTAAACTTTTGACTGCGGTGAGTGCGCATTGCGTATTGCAGCCAGGCCAGACAGTCGGGCTGAGTCCTTGAATCTTAGTTAAATATTCGAATAACTTTTACTAAACCCGCCTACAAGGTTGGGCGAAAGTAATAATTCTTTCACAATCTAGTTTATTATTCATTCGTTTGCCATGTGACTTCTTTCTCAATGTTATGAGTATTAATGTATGTATGTGGAATTTTGTCTACCACAGAAAAACCTTATCGCGCGCGTCCCTGTTTCAAAAACCGGGATAAAAACTATCCTATGTCCTTTCCCGGGACTGAAACTACTTCCCTGCTAAATTTCATCTAAATCGGTTCAGTGGTTTAGGCGTGAAAGTGAGACAGACAGACAGTTACTTTCGCATTTATAATATTAGTATAGACTAGCGGCCGCCCGCGACTTCGTACGCGTGAATCCCGTTTTACCCCCTTCATCTATCTTACGCGGTTTAGATTTTTTCATAAAAATGTTTTTTCCCGCTAACTCCCGTTCCCGTGGGAATTTTGCAATATCCTGTTGTAACTAAGCTTTGAGTTTACTAAGGTAGGTACCTGCATGCCAAATTTCAAGCGTCTAACTTAAGCGGTTTAGATTTTTCATACAAATGTTTTTTCCCGCTAACTCCCGTTCCCGTGGGAATTTTGCAATATTCTGTTGTAACTAAGCTTTCAGTTTACTAAGGTACCAGCATGCCAAATTTCAAGCGTCTAACTTAAGCAGTTTAGATTTTTCATACAAAAGGATTTTCCCGCTAATTCCCGTGCCCGTGGGAATTCCTAAGTATCCTATAACCTGCCCAGGAGTACGAAGAATAATTGTACCAAGTTTCGTTAAAATCCGTCAAGTAGTTTTTGTTTCTATAAGGAACATACAGACAGACAGACAGACAGACAGACAGACAGACAGACAGACAAAAATTTTACTGATTGCATTTTTGGCATCAGTATTGATCACTAATCACCCCCTGATAGTTATTTTGAAAATATATTTCATGTACAGAATTGACCTCTCTACAGATTTATTATAAGTATAGATTTAATAGGTATTTCCTGGTTATTCACTAACCTACTCGTAGTCTCAATAATTTTATTAATTGATTTGAGCAGGTTTTTTTTAAATTCTTTCTACAAGGATGCTAACCATGCACTGTGCTCGAAACGAATCTCAAATCAAAAAAGTGACAAGTGTCAAGTCATTATAAAATTCATCTCCCACGATGGTGGCGCCGCCCTAGTGTCAGAAAAATAACATGGTCATAATTTGAAACCCTCTGAAATGCAATTAATCGTTTTGACGTAGTCATACGTCAGCGTCACTCCTCTGCACTCTTCCAAGCATTGACGCGCGCGACTGCATATTAATGGCGATTATTGATCTCAGCAGGGAGGCTCTTGTCTATGGTACTGATGGTAAATAGAGTTCAGTT
Source organism: Ostrinia furnacalis (assembly GCF_004193835.3). Lineage (NCBI taxonomy): Eukaryota > Metazoa > Arthropoda > Insecta > Lepidoptera > Crambidae > Ostrinia > Ostrinia furnacalis. Next base: position 369,439 of record NW_021131650.1, read on the forward strand.
AAAGAATTTTTTATCTGTAATGCTGGGTCTGGCTGTGATAACGAAGAAGGGATTACTAATAAAAAAAATGGCGGAGGTATTGATTATTTTAAAATCATTTCATCTATAATTTTTGCAAAATGATTTTTTTTAAATTTCCAGCAAATTGAGAATTTGAAATAATTATGTCGTTTAATTAAAAGTAAATTAATATAACTTTTACATTACAGTTTAAGAGTTTCCCATTTCAATTTTGAAATAATCCGCTGTCAACTTCTCACAATTTATTTTTATCGAAAATAAACTAACTACATCCCGAAGGCTTCAAAAATGCTTTTCCAAATTTCGTGGATTTCTCCTAGGACGGCCAAGGCAGTGAATATTAAACGCCTACGCTCCCTAGAACTGAGGGGAGGGGGGAAGGTTGACTTTGCGGACACCGAGATTTTGCGAGACATTTTTCTCGCTGAATTATCTTGGATATAATGCCAGACAGGGTACTGATAAAGTTCATTAATTATTTCTACTTGATCACTTACAGGGCTTTTTTGGGAATTCAGGTCGCCCATTGTCATAATTTATGTGCGTAATGTAGCCAGCCCTAGTTTTGATTAACTGAAAATAAAATTCAGTTCTTAGTTGCTTTGAAATCAAAAGTTATCGTTAAGTGGCGAAGGAGTGACGTCATACAAGTATTAATGGCAACTTGACATAAAGGACGTCAGCCAGTTGATAATTCACATTTAGTCATAATCGAATTTTGACTTCCCGGTTTTTGATTATATCTTGCATGGTTTTGACAAATGAATGAAAAAATCCCGAATCGCTTTCCGAAATCACGGTCCCCACTGAACTAATTCATTACATTGTCTCTTTTGAAGCTGTAGCATTTCGAATCACACTCTGTTGAGCCTTTATTATTTCATCGTTTGTTTCACTGATTGTTTTTTATTCATTCTTTGAGTTGTAATGGCATAACGCAATTTATCCTCAATTTGAATTATGTTGTTTCATGAACTTGTTATTATCCTGTCTAAACATGTCATTGTCTGAAATACAATATTAAGTTATTTCAACGCGTCAACAACATGTGTTCAGCAGGAAAAGAATATACACTACAATTAAACGTGTCCCTGAAAAAATGTAATTTCCATTTCCATTCTACAGTATTTAATAACAGGGTGGCGAAGACTCAATTGAACCCGCTGAAAGTGGATAGTTATTATTCAGTGCGATCGATTGTTTTGTTGTGACCTTTTTTCTTTTGTTGTAGAGCTTTCCAATTTCTACTTTTGAACTAGCCTTTTCATGTGCCCGTTATAAAAATATTAGTTCTTCACAAATTGATAGAAAACGTTTACGTTTTCTTCTGTCGTGAAGGTAAATCAGTCCTTGAAAACCCTTTTTCTAAAAATGACAGTTTTAGATGAACATCTGGCCTAAATCTATAGCGAAGGTATCAAGTTCCGCTGGCATTACGCGAGAAATATACGGCGCGAACATGCCCTATCAAATTGATATTTATTGGGACCCTTAGGACGCCTTCGCACTGGTGCGTGTGGGTCGAGCAAAAGTACGAATTAGCTCATAATACGATAAAACATAAGACTCGAGACTAGATCTCATTTTTCGAATTAAAAGTAATAGCTAGTACCCCATTATCTTGTTGGATATCTACATTTTGTTTTTTCTTTTTTCATTTCACCTCTGCAATTGAAGAAAACCGCTGGATATCTAGTGATTCACAAGAACCTACAAAGGCAGTCATAAAGTTTTCTACTAATGTCATAATAATAATTGTTTAGCATTAGATTAGGCGTAAACGACTATTTTAGTAAGACGTGGTTGCCGCTAGCGTCATAACAATAACAGTACGTTCGGGACATGTACGCCAGTGTGAGTGCTCCCTTAGGAAACCCTAAACTCCACTAAGTCCTTATCCACTAGGCATTAAGAGCGAGAATAAAATAAGTTTTCACTACTTTCTCGGACGTTATCACAAGATTTATAAGGTTTAAGCCGAGCTTTGAAAAATTGTTTCGCTTTCGTACCATGTAGTGGTGTTGAATGTAAGAGCAAGAGGGTCCAAGGAGTTGTATTTTCTTTCAATACTTAGTTTACGGGACTTTTTTTATTCGTCAGGAAATGCATGAAATTGCATACCCACTGGCTCGGGGGAACCAGTGCGTTAAGTTTACGGGACTATTCTCACCTCTCGGTCCCACCTCTGCAACTCCTGTGTAGCCAGAATCTTCAGCTTGACCGCCCATAAAAACCTAACCATACCTAAAACTGGCGATTTAGCGTCTAACATAAGGCCCACATGATTTTAGACGAACTAGTAACCATCTTTGATATCTGAGAAAAAATAGATTCTCGATTTCAAATAATTTTCTCCAAATATCAACCAAAAAGTAGGTTTTCCGTACAAGTGCCCGGTATTGAATATTTAACAGCCTCTAAAACATTTACCGGGTTGGTTGAACTCTACTCAGTGTTCACAAGCCGAAACTTGGTCGCGCCCTCATCATGAAATTAAGAAGGCGTTGAAGTTTTATTTAAGTAGGTTATTAGTTTCCAAGGTTGATTTAGAATTTATGGGGCTATGTTATAGAAAGTAAAGTAGGATAATCCATTTAATACGCGGATATGATTGGTGAAGCACAACATACGATTCTTCACAGCTGACGTTGCCCACTTTTAGCATTATAGTAGGTGTTTTATTCAGTCTTCAGATTAATTCAGTCGCCTATTTGTAATCTCGAGCCGTAGTCCACTATCATGTTAAATGACTGAACAAATGTTAATATTGCGTGCAGTAATTATGTCAGTCAGTCTGCCTGCAGCATAATTGATGAGTTTACTGTACGTTCATTGTCTCATAAGTTGCACAAAAATGATGCACTGGAGTTGTATGTTTTTTGTCATTGTTCACTGCCGTTGCTTAGTTTGAACTTTAATTTTAAGTGTTTTTAAATAGAACCTGAAAGAATGGAATTTTCTTCTAATGTCCATCATTCCGCCCTACTTCAGCCTGACTGATTGTCTGGTAAGGAATAAGCGAGTTTTAACTTTAAAAAATCGAATAGCCTTAGGTGGTAAATTTGGTAATCGAACCCACGACCTTTCGCTTGCCAGGCGACGGCTACTTAAACATTGATTAGACCTCATTATTACTTTTCATTAGTTGAGATTGAGGTCAAACGCGAAGTTAGTTTTACAGACTTTTTCTCCTAGAAATAAAGAACGATTCCCAGGAGATTGATGAAAGGTTTCTATGTAGTAGTTTTGAATTGACTCAGTATCTTCAATCAAAGTTCACAGTGGTACAATGAATGAAGTACAGATTTTTTTGGTCATAGTATTAGTTTAGCTCTACAAGTGGATTGCTTTCTCAATAATTTGAAATTACTTTCAAAGTTTCTAGTTCTTCATTGCAGAGTGGTCGTGGTCGTCATACCTTCCTGGTTTGGTAGCAAGCTTCACAATCCGTCGCCATTCCTTCCATTCTAGTTCTACCTAAGCCCTAACAACGCAACAGTTATTTTGCCCGCTTTTTTACTTGTAGCAAATTTGATTGTTGCGCAACACCGTTAGACAACCGTCACCGGTCAACGAATCCTTCCCGTTGATTTCTATTTTGCGAATTTTTATAAAATGGCGAACCGTGTCAAATTGCGGCCTGACCGCCAAGCAAATAATACTTTGGAATTTAGACAGCTGTCTTTGTCGGAATATTTTGACTTCGTTCGTTCGTTCGTTTCAGCCGAANGTTCCGAAATTAGTTTTATTTCCATTTAAATTAAGTATTTTTTTTATGAAATCAACATTATATCAAATATTTGAAACAATTGAAATGTGATGTCACGAAACTTAAGACCCCTCCCACCCCTTGTCACACCATTTCACACTTTGTCGACCCCCTCCCCCCCACTTTACGTGTGACGTACTTTATGGATGACCCCTTATAGGGCTATACATTTTAGAAAGTAAAGTAGGATAATCCATTTAATACGCGGATATGATTGGTGAAACACATACGATTCTTCACAGCTGACGTTGCCTTACACTTTCAGCATTATTGTAAGACAGTAACACCCGTATTGACAAACAACATAATGCGAACAGCTAGGGACTGGAATTCGCTGCCTGCTGCTGTCTTGTGTATGATATGTACTATGTACCATCCTAGACTGCATCCCACATAACACGGTGCGATTGTGGTCAAATACCTGCCTTGTTATGCATAAAAAAACATTACAATGAGGTCTCACAGTGCGCGTGGACGCACAGCGTGACTCGCGAACCAATCACAGAGCTCTATTTAACGCTGTGTGTTCGATTTGCTGCTTCACTTAAGCAAGCAGCGTTTGTGAATACGGGCGTAAGACTGTTTTATTCAGTCTTCAGATTAATTCAGTCGCCTATTTGTAATCTCGAGCCGTAGTCCACTATCATGTCAAATGACTGAACAAATGTTAATATTGCGTGCAGTAATTATGTCAGTCAGTCTGCCTGCAGTATAATTGATGAGTTTACTGTACGTTCATTTCATTGTCTCATAAGTTGCACAAAAATGATGCACTGGAGTTGTATGTTTTTTGTCATTGTTCACTGCCGTTGCTTAGTTTGAACTTTAATTTTAAGTGTTTTTAAATAGAACCTGAAAGAATGAAATTTTCTTCTAATGTCCATCATTCCGCCCTACTTTTCAGCCTGACTGATTGTCTGGTAGGGAATAAGCGAGTTTTAACTTTAAAAAATCGAATAGCCTTAGGTGGTAAATTTGGTAATCGAACCCACGACCTTTCGCTTGCCAGGCGACGGCTACTTAAACATTGATTTGACCTCATTATTACTTTTCATTAGTTGAGATTGAGGTCAAACGCGAAGTTAGTTTTACAGACTTTTTCTCCTAGAAATAAAGAACGATTCCCAGGAAATTGATGAAAGGTTTCTATGTAGTAGTTTTGAATTGACTCAGTATCTTCAATCAAAGTTCACAGTGGTACAATGAATGAAGTACAGATTTTTTTACGCTACATGTGGATTGCTTTCTCAATAATTTGAAATTTCTTTCAAAGTTTCTAGTCCTTCTTCTTTTCCTTATTCTTCTTGGCAAAGTGATCGTGGTCGTCATACCTTCCTGGTTTGGTGGCAAACTTCACAATCCGTTGCCATTTTTTTCCATTCTAGTTCTACCTTTACATAGTTATTTTGCCCGCTTTTTTACTTGTAGCAAATTTGATTGTTGCGCAACACCGTTAGACAACCGTCACCGGTCAACGAATCCTTCCCGTTGATTTCTTTTTTGCGAGATTTTATAAAATGCCGAACCGTGTCAAATTGCGGCCTGACCGCCAAGCAAATAATACTTTGGGATTTAGACAGCTAGTCAAAATATTCCGCAAAAGATAACACAAAGCGTATAAATCTATTTCGCTAAGAAAACGTCAGCTTATTCCTTTATAAATCACGGCAGAGTACCCTTGTGTAAGATTGTAATCAAGAGCGAGCCCATCCAATATAAAACAAAGTTGGGGCCAAAGATGTTAGTTTAGAAGTTAAATTATTTGTGTGGGATAATTCGTATGAAAATTAATTCTAAGGCTTTCAAGTATGTTTCAAACGTCCTTTACGGAATCGGTTTTTAAACATTTATTAGGGGCTTATTTTCCCCAATAAATTATTAATGATGACGCATGTCTCATTGGTGAGGCATAGGACCCTGCATGAGAACGCAACATTTGGCCCGCACGGCCGCTGTTCCACATGAATTATTCAGCCTGTTTGGACCTGCCCGTGGCTGCGAACAAGCTGCTTCCCAAGTTCAAAGCCATAGCTGAAATTAGCAACATTAAAGCAGAATTTCAAATAAACTACTCAATGTTGCTTTGCGAAAGAGATATTATACTAGAATAGTTAATTTAAATGATAATTACGACGCAAATGTTTTAAGCATTTTAACACCGGCATCGTTTAGAGTTAAAACACCTAAATAAAATCCCACCTCTCCCAACCTCCGTGATCCTTTCTTACCCTATTCCTCACCCTCCCTTTTGCCCACAGGTACCTCCGGCATCATCCCTATCCTCAACAAATCCTCCCACAAACTCCTCAAGAGCCGGTCGAATATATTCAAGCGAAACACTCCTAGTACCTCTCACATTCCCGTCACCAAGTCGAAAGGGATCCTAAGCACAGGGGAGCTCAGCAAAAAGAGCAGTCAGAACCTCTCTCGAGCCAGGCACAAAAGTGAAGAGAGGATAGACGACTCCCCAAAGAAACTGAAAAGCATCTCGAAATTGTTCGGGAGGTCTAAAACGGACTTAAAGAGTAGGGACAGTAAAGAGGAATTTCGGGAGGAGAAGAAAAGGGTGACCCTGTCGCAGCCGAACCTGAGGATCGGCTCGGATGATTCTTTCATGCCCAGTTCGGATTCGAAGGCACTGCTGCTGGGGAAGATGAAGCCATGCGAGTGTCCCCCTTCGAGCCAGGGGACGGTCAGTGAATTCTTCGGGCGGTGGGACAGCCTGCTGGTGGTGCTAGTGTGTGTGATGGTGATCCTGCTCAGCATGACGGCGCCGCTCTCCCTCTACTTCTCCCGAAGAAGGAGTAGCTAGGTGAGACGTTCCTATTCGCAATTATGTAGACATTCTATTTATTTGATAGCTAAGTGTACATAGTGTTTATTTATTACAACGCGTTTTTGTTGACTTTTCGTTTTATTTTTTTCGTATACAAGACGACTTAAATCGAAATTGATTTCTGAAGAAATTGTAATGATTATAAATCTTATAACTAAAAATATTATTGAAAAGAAGTAACTCGAAGGAGATTCTTAATAACAAATTCTCCGAAACGATTAGTCTGGGAGGCAGTTTTGTGGAAAGTATTTGGAAGCTTAGCGCTGTATATTTGCGAATTTCTCGGATTCCCATTTAGATACACAACTATCATTGAGTTCTTGGAAAACGTATTAACTCGCGTAAATCATTTGTGGAATCTAGCATTAACCTTAAATCAAGAAACTAGGACGGATTTATCTTAATAGTAGAGATAAGCATGAAAAGTAGGCGAAACGTTTTGCATGAAAAAAGTGCATTTGTAGGGTTAAAAGACAAATCTTCACAAAAATCCGTGCAGTAGGGTTAGGTAAAGCGTCTAAATATTTTCAATAAATCTTTCATATTATTTGCCCGCAAGATTTTGCGTTAGAAAAGCTTGTGTACCTTACGTAAGGATACAAAGCTTACAAATAAGTGAGTGCTGTCTTCCATTCAAAAGCTTGTTACCTCAATACATCAAAGCTTAAGTACCCTTTACTCCTGAGTCCTGATGGGAAAATTATAAGTGAAATACAACAAAGGGGCTAAAAATAAGCGGACCCTTGACCCTCATCTATATCAGTCGGACCCACAGCTGATAGAACTTACGTAAAGGAGCCGCCATGTGCTTCACATAGATGCGATTAGTCGCACGTTTTTCCGAAAAGCAAGAAATAGAAAAGGGTTTTATATACTGTACTAGCGGCCGCCCGCGACTTCGTACGCGTGGATCCCGTTTTACCCCCTTCATCTATCTTACGCGGTTTGGATTTTTTCATACAAATGTTTTTTCCCGCTAACTCCCGTTCCCCTGGGGATTTTGCAATATCCTGTTGTAACTAAGCTTTAAGTTTACTAAGGTACCTGCATGCCAAATTTCAAGCGTCTAACTTAAGCGGTTTAGATTTTTCATACAAAAGCATTTTCCCGCTCATTCCCGTCCCGTGGGAATTTTGGAAATTCCTTGTTGTAACTAAGCTTAAGGTTTATTAAGGTACCTACATGGCAAATATCAAGCGTCTAACTTAAGCGGTTTAGATTTTTCATACAAAAGGATTTTCCCGGTAATTCCTGTTCCCGTGGGAATTCCTAAGTATACTATAACCTGCCCAGGAGTATGAAGAATAATTGTACCAAGTTTCGTTAAAATCCGTCGAGTAGTTTTTGTTTCTATAAGGAACATACAGACGGACAGACAGACAGACAGACAGACAGACAGACAGACAAAAAATTTACTGATTGCATTTTTGGCATCAGTATCGACCACTAATCACCCCCTGATAGTTACTTTGAAAATATATCTCATGTAATTGGTATTTGGAATAAGCGTTACATAAAAAGACTACGATTTAATATCAAATAATAAATAACTAGTCCAGGACTTGTTTCCATCGTTGGCTGAAGTATATTTGCTACGTAGGTATCTATTTACTTAGATCTGTTAATAGCACCAAAAGAGACAAGTAGTAAATAATATTGTTATCTCCCATTTTATAAATGTAACTGCGACTAATCGCAACTTTAGGGTGAAGTTTCATACCATAAAAGTAAATGCAAATTTTAATGGCCGGTTCGCAAGGCGTGGGAGACTGAACCGCCCACGCTTCGATGATACGCTTCAACAGTTCTACGTCACGAGTGTGATACTTAGGAAGCGCAAGGTAGAGTTTCCAATCAAGCTTGAAAGTTTGATAACTTGATTGGGAAATTGTTCACGAACAACTTGTGTACTGAATTGATAATGCTGGTTTTCAGTTAGCAACGCCTTGAGTATTTGACTTAAATCAATAGAAGATATTATGATGGTTTTCTCGCATCAAATATCAATACTGACTTGGTTTTTCGTTCTGACCTACTGTTAGTGTTGTGTAAATCGAAAGCAATTATTAGGATTTGCGTTCATCAGGTTCATTTAATTTGACATTCTGGCCATTACTGTATTTGATTAAAGTTATGAGAATAACTTGCGAAGCGTGGGAGCTACGTTAGTAATTACTGATTGTCATTGTACGTACGTCACTGCGCAAAGATAGTGTGATATAACATCGAAATCCGACACCAGTCCGATGTAGCTCAACTCAGTGAAGGCTCAGCTCGTTGTTAGCTAATAAATGTGATGGTCAGAGAAATGTGGAGGCGTGCGAACAGCAAGCGACCGTGGGAGTTGCTTTACAAAGATACTTTAATGATACGGTACTTTACTGGCGCAAAGAATTCAATTCAAATTCTTTAAGGTCCGTTTTCAGAGCACTTATCGTATAGCTCCTAAATATAGCTCGCTCTACTGCCACTTCAGGACAACTGGTGCTTAGAAGAAGTGACTGAAGAAAGTGTGTTGATTAGTGGTAGTTGAACTAATTGCAACTATGTGACAGACGACAGTCCAGGCCAATGTAAGAAGCCCTTATTATGAAAGTATACGTCATTGCGCAAAAATGACGTGACCTATGGTTTATTATGCCATCAGTTGCCCGACTAATTGTAGTTATGTGGCGACTCAGTCCATATTGTGAAGTTATGGTCAGAAAAATCCGGGGGCGTGCAAAACTTGCGAGCCAGAGCGTAGGCATCGCGTAACAGAACAAGCACTGATTGGAAATTGTACGTCACTGCGCAAAAATAATGTAAGAAATAGGTACATTACGCCGACTTAGCTGCAGCTTTGTGGCGGGTCAGTCCATATTGTGGCTAATGAAAGTTATGGCCTGGGAAATGCGCGGGCGTGTAACTGCGAGCCAAAGCGTGGGAGTCGCGTAACAAGCACTGATTGTAGATTGTAAGTACGTCACTGCGCAAAGATGCTGCAGTATACGTAGTTACAGGAACTTAATTATTATTTTACAGACAGTAAATCTTTGAAGGAGGCCTTTGTCCTTTGGCTGAAACGAACGAAATAGGGTTTACTTTCAGAACAATTTTATGGACTGAAACTTCTGTGCCCAGAATTTACAGATTGGGTGCTAAACTCCAACCAATGTATTGAAGTTTTATAGTAAGTACCCCGGTAGCAGGTGTAAGTAAAAGTCTTTTATCAGAAAATCGAATATGGCATTACACTTTCACGACTACATATTTCAACAAAAGTGAAAGGGTGAAATTATGGTCAGTAACTTTTAATTAAAGATCACGAGTTCATAATTCTTAAAGAATATGCATTAATGCCAGTAATTTTAGGGACACTAATACTTGTATTGTTAAATTAACAGTAATGTTTCGTTTACGTATTATTTCGGTTCGTTTGACACATTTGAGAATCCCTAGTAAATCCGCCCTCAGCGTCTGTCTCCAAAGGTCACCTCTAAAATGGCGCAACATACAGGCTGGAAAAACAAAGATTAATACGGGCAATTAAAGGAATGCGTGCGCAACTCTTGTTTACGAGTTCCGAGGATATTAGCTGACCTCTTTTATTTGGATTATGATTTTGTTTGTCACAAAGTTGTTCGGTGTTCCCAAATTAGAATCGATATGATATCGTCCAGTTGACTTTGAAAAGTTCCGGAGTGACGTCAAAGCTGGGTATTCAAGATCAAGGACCAAGGTTACGTTTTGACAGCTCTCTTTTCGCTGGTTCTTCCTATTTGTATTTTGAAATCACTCACAAAAACCCTAAAATTGTTCTTTGTAATTTGGTTACTATTTCATCATTCTTATTCAAAATATTAGTCTACAAGATTCGTTGAACTCTATGAGAGTCAAGACTCGCTTTCTTGTAAAGCCCAAAACAATGTGTTCTCACAGTAATGAGCTTAATATATTCCCACAAGTTGAAGTTCAAACGTTACGTAAAGCTCGGCGTCGCCGCGGGCTTACGCGGTGTTCGTGCAGCTTTTTGCGGAGAAAAGCTCCTTGTAAATACAGGTGACCATTTATATGTGACATTTTGGGTGCTTATAAAGACGATCAAGTTCTACTGAAAAAATATCATTTCACTTAATCGTTGTAGAGCGATATTGAGTAGGGATGGATGTATGTTTCCCCTCGGTTTTCATAGTTATTTTCATTTATAAAAGCTTTAAGATTTAATACGATTTCTAGCCTTATATTTCGTAACCATATACGTTCCTGGTACTAAAATAAACGGGCGTGTCTGTTTTCTAAAAGATTTATTAATATTCTAGCGTTGTTTATACGGGTAAACAACATAAATCTTGAATCTTCTGAATCTAGGCACGCTTCTGGAATTTAGAGCATTGAATTATTATAAGTAGGCAACACTGCCGTATCTAAATCATGTACAAACTGCACATCAAGCTAAACTTAGGCACCTTATGTAATCGTAATAAGAGTTATTTTGCAACATGTTTAGTATAATGTTCTGTCTCTACATAAACGTTAACCACGGACGGGGAGTAGCGCCCGAAACTTAAGTTTGTTCCCTGAATTTTACTTGCGTTAATAATTTAGTTTGTTTAGTATAATAATGTACAGTTATGAATCATAATATCTACTGAAACCATCTTTTTCACGATAAGTACTTCTTGGTAATTTCTTTTATTCTCTTATGGTGTGTCCCAAATTACAATACTTAATGGAACATAACATCAAACAGGTCCGAGGCAGGTCATTGTAGCTCATAGCTCTTCTGCTGTTTCCTGAAATTGCTTACTCATCATCATTAATTATACAAAAACTCCAACTTTGCCGTCATTTTATAATATCAAGTGTCGCAATTTAAACTTTTTTCTAACGAAACCACACGCGGCCTTGACCTCAGTTTGACAAAGTTCCAAGCGTTTACCGTCTGGCTCCTAATGGAACGTTGTGGCAGTAAGTTGAACCGTACATCAAGTAGGGTTGGCATTAAAGGCCGCCGGAATGTGTGCAATCTAGCTCACAAGTCAGCCTGAATCTCTGAAGTTAGGCTGGATCTCAAAAGTTTTCTAGATAGTGACGAAGATTTCAAACTGAAGATAAATGTTGGAAAAGCCTTGCGTACTCTGATTATAGTTGATATTACTTCGTAAGTTTTTGGCTAGGAACAGAAATTTTAATGAAACTTATTCTCTAGCTCAGGACTCCCTCATCTAATAATAAAAAATAAAATGTTTATTTATTTTACTTTGTTGAATGGCTGCTAATGATGCGCTTACTTTTCGCATAGATTCTCAAACCGTGGCTCAAGTTTGGAAACTGCTTCTCTCATTTCTTTCTCTACATTTCGATCGCCTCACGATGCCTTTGGGATAGTGTCACACACACTTTGGGAAGCCCTGCTTCTAGTTGGTTGAGCATTTACTTGGAAAAGGTTCTACATTCTTGGGCGCGCGTTTGAAATGCAACCTTGTGGTAGTGGCTCGTCGGAAATAGCAGGGAGTTGGCGCGACAAGGTTGCAACATCGCTAAGTGCAGGCTCGAGATGGGACCTTGCGAAAATAACTTAAAGCTAACGGATTGTAGTTGAGTGCAGTTCAGGGCGATGTTTAGGGTTGTGAAAAATAAATCATTTTTACCATCGTTAAACGTTGAGCTTAATTAAACGGAAATCTCTCTTTGTACTAGTAAAATACCGAAAACATTTCGAAACTACATAGTTGCAAAAAATACCGAAACTATTTCAGAATTTCAACTGTCATCTGTCTATACTTACTTTGTCTAAAGTGGCTAGCTAAACCATTCGTAGGACACTTTGCGTTAAGTAAATACTTAAGATTTTTTTCATTTCTGCATTTACAGGTTTAAAAAAGTTCATTAAATGTCTCTGGCAACCCTATAAATCGTAGAGAGCGCGGGGTCGGGTCGGGAGATTATCGCAAATCGCTCTTTTTGTAGGAAAATCGCCGTAATCCTGGATTTGTCATTGCGTCGGTATTGACTGCTGGTATTTATTCGAGCCTCTGAAACGCGGCTCAAATATGGATATTGGGATTTTGCATATAAATGACGATATTATTTCACTAAAATCTAATATCTCGGGTTAAATCGATGTCTCAGTAAGTCCGGCAAGCGAAAAGTGAGTTGAGTATCATTTGAAGTATGCTATGAAACTTTTACAAGGCTATACTAAGCTGCGTTGCACCATTTCAGCCANTTCTTCCTATTTGTATTTTGAAATCACTCACAAAAACCCTAAAATTGTCATTTGAAAGTAATTTGGTTACTATTTCATAATTCCTATTCAAAATATTACTCTACAAGATTCGTTGAACTCTATGAGAGTCAAGATTCGCTTTCTTGTAAAGCCCGAAACAATGTGTTCCCACAGTAATGAGCTTAATATATTCCCACAAGTTGAAGTTCAAACGTTACGTAAAGCTCGGCGTCGCCGCGGGCTTACGCGGTGTTCGTGCAGCTTTTTGCGGAGAAAAGCTCCTTGTAAATACAGGATGACCATTTGTATGTGACATTTTGGGTGTGCATCCGATCTTACTGAAAAAATATAATTTCATAGAATCTTGATGGTAGAGCGGTATTTAGTATGAATTGATGTAGGTATTTCTTTCTCCTCGGTTTTCATCGTTATTTCAATTTATAAAAGTTATAAGATATTTTATGATTATGAGCCTTGAAGAAGGTTACTTAATCGCATACCCAGGGTAATTTACCCTATACCAAAAAGTAAAAATAAAGTGGCGGGTCTGTTTTCTAAAAGATTTATTAATATTCTAGCGTTGTTTATATGGGTAAACAACATAAATCTTGAATCTTCTGAATCTAGGCACGCTTCTGGAATTTAGAGCATTGAATTATTATAAGCAGGCAACGTAGAGACGGCACTTCAAGCTAAACTTAGGCACCTTATGTAATCGTATTAAGAGCGATTTTGAAACATGTTTAGTATAATATTCTATCTACATAAACGTTAACCACGGGGAGTAGCGCCTGAAACTGAAGTTTGTTCCCTGAATTATACTTGCGTGGATAATTTAGTTTGTTTAGTATAATAATGTCCAGTTATGAATCATAATCTCTACTGAAACTGTTTCGCGATACTTCATTTGGTAATTTCTTTTAATTCTCTTATGGTGTGTCCCAAATTACAATACATAATGTAACATAACCAGGTCCGAGGCAGGTCATTGTAGCTCATAGCTCTTCTAATGCTGTCTCCTGAAATTGCTTATCATCATTAATTATACAAAAACTCCAACTTTGCCGTCATTTTATAATATTAAGTGTGGCAATTTAAACGTTTTCTAACGAAACCACACGCGGCCTTGACCTCAGTTTGACAAAGTTCCAAGCGTTTACCGTCTGGCTTCTAATGGAACGTTGTGGCAGTAAGTTGAACCGTACATCAAGTAGGGCTGGCGTTAAAGGCCGCCGGAATGTGTGCAATCTAGCTCACAAGTCAGCCTGAATATCTAAAGTTAGGCTGAATCTCAGAAGTTTTCTAGATAGTGACGAAGATTTCAAACTGAAGATAAATGTTAGAAAAGCCTTGCGTACTCTGATTATAGTTGATATTACTTCGTAAGTTTTTGGCTAGGAACAGAAATTTTAATGAAACTTATTCTCTAGCTCAGGACTCCCTCATCTAATAATAAAAAATAAAATGTTTCTTTATTTTACTTTGTTGAATAGCTGCTAATATGATGCGTTTCTGAGCATAGATTCTCAAAACGTGACTCAAGTTTGGAAACTGCTTCTCTCATTTCTTTCTCTACATTTCGATCGCCTCACGATGCCTTTGGGATAGTGTCACACACACTTTCGGAAGCCCTGCTTCTAGCTGGTTGCGTGTTATTAATAACAAACTGTTGTCTATTTTAGACCAGTAGGCCTAAGATGCGCGCCGTGATAACTTTTATCGACGTCAAAATGTATGGAGAAAATCGATAAAATGACGTGATAACCGCTTATCGCGGCGCGCATCTTAGGCCTACAGATAGACAGCCCTATCTTAACCTCCTCGACTCTGCAGGAATGTGAGCATCTGAGCATTTACTTGGAAAAGGTTCTATATTCTTTTGCGCACGGTTGAAATGCAACCTCGTGGTAGTTGCTCGTCGGAAATAGCAGGGAGTTGGCGCGACAAGGTTGCAACATCGCTAAGTGCAGGCTCGAGATGGGACCTTGCGAAAATAACTTTAAGCTAACGGATTGTAGTTTAGTGCAGTTCAGGGCGATGTTTAGGGTTGTGAAAAACAAAAAAAAAATTACGTACATATATTTCTTTCGTTGAACGTTGAAGGATTCAACTTAGATTCGGGGACTTATTTTAATACTTTTGAACTTTTAACAAAATAAAAAATATTTTATTCAATTTAGACCACTAGCACTTATGAACGTCAAAATACAGTAAAATGTCTCCTTATCTTTTGGGGCAACCTTAACAGTCATCTCTATACCTTTGTCTAAAGTGGCTAGCTAAACCATTCGTAGGGCACTTTGCATTAAGTATACTTAAGTTTTTTATTTTATTTTTGCATTTAAATGTTTAAAAAAGTTCAATAAATGTATCTGGCAACCCTATAAATCGTAACGAGCGAGGGGTCGGGAGATTATCGCAAATCGCTCTTTTTGTAGTAAAATCGCCCTAATCCAGGATTTGTCATTGCGTCGGTATTGACTGTCGGTATTTATTCGAGCCTCTTTGAAACGCGGCTCAAATATGGATATTGGGATTTTGCATACAAATGACGATAATATTTCACTAAAATCGAATGTCTCGGGTTAAATCGAAGTCTCAGTAAGTCCGGCAAGCGAAAAGTGAGTTTAGTATCATTTGAAGTATGCTATGAAACTTTTACAAGGCTATACTAAGCTGCGTTGCACCGTTTCAGCCAAATGACGTCCACTGCTGGACAAAGGCCTCCCCCCAAGGTTTTCCATAATGAACGGTCCTGCGCTGCCCGCATCCAGGCTCTTCCCGCGACCTTTACCAGATCGTCGGTTCACCTAGTAGTCCACCATCTTACTTTAACAAACGTCAAAAATCCGTCAAATCGCATACAAAAAACACCGATTAATTATCGTTAAATAAATAAATAAATAATAAATAAATCTTTGGACAATTTCTCACAGCGCCAGCTAGCCCCAAAGTAAGCAACTAAATGCTTGTGTTATGGGTGCTAGCTTAACGGATATACTACTTATATACTTTTTTTTTAAATACATAAATATTATACATAGTCACACCCAGACCCGTCACAGAAATTAAAATTCATCATTTCAATTTCTGCCCGGCCGGGAATCGAACCCGGGACCTCTCGGCATAGTAGTCCGCTCTGAACCACTACACCAAACGGCCGAATCGTTATAGTTACGACTTACGGTTCAAGTTAGGACTTGAGATAACATAACGTCTTACAGCCTGTTGTAAAGTTCTCTTGCTATTCCAACTAAATACATCAAGGTTATCTGTGTTAATTAATATTTCAACTTTTGATATGATCTCCGCATTAAGAGTATTATAAGAGTATTTATTCTCTAGCAAGCTGAATGAATGTAGGTACTTTTTTCATTCGTAGATATAATGAGATGTTATTTTTTCTACTTCCATTATCATTATTCGTTAATTGGTTTGATGATAAAATTATCTTTAGTTATTTTTATATTTAATTTTAACAAAAAGTTTTGCTAGATATCGATCGTGTTCAGTTGTCTTAACCTTAATTTTTAGATGTTTACTTTTTTAAATTGCACTTATGAAAACGTTAAGCCGAACGTCCACTGCCGGCTAAACTAAGTTAGTTTAGCTTAGCTCGCATAGTTGAGCCAGTTTTTCATACATGTGCGTCCACCGCAAACTATGCCAGCTAAGCTACGTGAAATGCCCCAGCTAAGTGGAACTAACTTAGCTCGGTTAACTCTACGTTCTAGCACAAAGACAAACTGACCATCACTAACGTAGTTTTAGCTTATTTATTGGTGGACGGACAACGTAGTTCTAGTTTAGCTCAGCTTAGTTCACTGAGTTTAGTTTTCATTTAGTTTAGCCGGCAGTGGACGTTCGGCTTTAACGCCACATTATTTATAGACATCGAGTTAAAATAGACTTAACTTCCGTGTAATTAACCGTATTAGTTAATGAGACGAGTTAAGAGCGGAAGTGCATCTGCATTCAGCTTTGGACACGGCATTGTAACATATACAACAGTGGAATAAATAAAATGGCGTCGAGGAGTCTGGCGTTGTCTATTTGATTATGCATTCCGACTCAAGTCTCAATGTAAAAGAGATATCAGCATCTTACAAAACATTTGTAGTTTTCATTGAGCGATTTTTGTTGTTTGTTGAAGAATAGGTAACGATAATTTAAATAGACTGAAAATTAGCAAACCTATGGGTTGAGTATTACTTTTTTCCGTAAAAATTTTACGTTTAGTAGCTTCAGAGAGGTATTTTAATCTATGTAACAAATTGTTGTGTTTGAATCTTTTGGGCGTAAGATAATTTAAAACATATCTTCTCATGAAGACTCACTACTACTTCTTCTGTCGCATGTACTTACAGTTTTACAACTTACTAATTTAATTTTAAAACTCCCTAAAACATTAATGATACTGTTCAGTTTAAAGAACACGATAAAAAGTGGGCTAAAAGTTGATATCTTCAAACAAATAACCAATAAAGACACAAGCTTGTTTTGAACTTATATTTATCTGCACGGTCTTCAAGATAATTATGTCAACAGTCACCACTCAAAAGGTTAAACACCCACAAGTTCACAAGTTCAAAGATGAAGTTCGGGGTTACCAACTTGGCACCGCCGAGAGCCGAATCTGCCAAATCGGTAAACAGTTGCAGTAGCGTGTTGCCAAGCGCAGTGTGATTTGGCTGGAAATGCTGGTATGCGACAATCATGCTGCATATCTGAGGGTCACGACCAACAATGTTTGTAGTTTCCACCGTGGAAATCGTTGCCAAATATTTTCAGTTGTAAGCGTTCTTTTATGCGTTTTTAAGTGTTTACCTAGATAGTATGATAGTTTATGATGATGTTTGTTGCCAGGACCATTAAAACCTGACTGCCTGATCTGAGCGAATCCCTGAAAATTATGCGTGGGCTGACTGAGGTGACTGAGCTTTTTCTGTCACTTTTCAGCACTAGCTGATGTCTTGTCCTTAAGTACTAGCTTTCAGGACGTGTCTACGTAAATGACTTGACACTAAAATTACAAAGCTACAGTAGAAGCAGATACATTTAATATGTAGTATGTAATAACATAATATCTACATACAATTATAGTTAACTTCATGTACTCTCGTAAATGTGGTAGTTACTGGAGGACGCCTCTAGGTATAATCGACACACTAAAACCTTGTATAATAACTCCAAACCGTAACATATAACTTCTTACCCAAAACTTTATTACACCAATAAAGTAGCACATTAAATCCGTATTTAGGACATTTACCTACGGCAGCACTTCAAGTTAAGCTCTGTAGACTCTTATGTAGTTGTATTTAGGTGCTATTTTAGAACAAAAATGTGTATTCTGATGTACAGTCCCGTCTCCCCAGAAGCCTTGGGAAAGTAGGAGCAAGGTCCCGATTAGCCCGGGGGCCAATTAGGTTACTTACAGATACTTAGTAGGCCGAGGCCTTCGCGGCGGGTGATGCTCTTAAGCTCTAATATAATAAAGATATAATGGAACGTCTTTGTAGTTTATGCCTAGAAGTTCTGAAAGATAAGGAACAAATTTTCAAGGCTCTATCGCTCAAAGAGATGATTGATATTTCTTTAACGTCCTTTTTAGGGTTCCGTAGTCCTGACAAGGAACCCTTATTCAGCAATATAACACTTTATGTCTGATATAGCTCAATTTAACCGAGTATAAGTGTCCTCCGAAGCCCAGTTATTTATTTTTGGACAGTGAAGTGACAATGGTTCAAGCCTACGACTTCTACATGGCCCATTGGTTGAGTTGGAGTTGGTTAGGAACCTCACTGTTATACTTGTACTGGCTTAACATGAAGACGAAGTTAAACTCCTAGTTGTGTCTTGATAAGTACTTCTTACCTGTCTTGTATTCTGCAATTTAATATTACTTCTATCACAGCTCGCACTGATTAGGGATTCATGGTACAATTTATTCTTATATCAATTTTGAAGCATTTTATGAACATTTTTCAACGCAATAACAGCGTGGAAGTATTAAGTAACTACCTATTAACATAACCTAGTGTGTGAATCGTAACATAAGTAAGTAATACTTATTTATTTGCACGCAACTATTTGGAAGTCGGTTCGTCATTGTAAATAACAGTAGGTAGCGAACTATAGTAATAAAGATTTAAGATTTTACATAATGAGATGAAGATTAGTGAATACTGTTTGCATGAATTTGTTTGAATAAACACCAAAGAGCGATGACCTGCCTGACTCAGACAGAGTAGGTAACTATTATAATTAAGTTTAACATTAGGGGCAATAGAATTCCAAACAAGAATGCTTCTCATCAACAGTACAGTGCATCACATTTGTGTCGCGGGTTTTTTTTTAATTATTCACAACGAGGAAGCTCTTGTTCTGCATCTCACCTGATGAAATGATGATCATCCTGCGACTGCAAGCTTCACCCGAAATCCTCAACCATAAAAGGGACTGGCTATCTTACCTCCAAGTGTCGTTGTTGTTATGGCGACAGACTTAGGCCAGATGGTGGTAGATAGCCAGGCGGACTCAGAAGAAGCCCTACCACCAACCAAACCGAACGGATAAATCTGCCCCCGCTGGGAATCGAACCCAGACTAGACTACAGAGACGATTTCTTTACTATTGTGATTTAAGGCAGTTCTTCTACTAAGTTCACAACCTCGGTGTTAGACTGTGGAGATGTGGCGGCCTCTGGAATGACTCAAACGAAGCAATGATCAATGGCATTACGTTACTAGACATGGAATCTTAATATTTTAACCAGTTAGACTTATCAAGATGAGTTCTTTTAAAAGAGTCTTCCAGCGACTTGGCCCGTGGACTATGCTAAGAGGGCTGGAAGACTTTTAAAATACCAGGAACAATTTCACAAAGTTTAACTTAAACTTTGNAGGTATATCAAATTTAATCGTAAAGTAACAATCACCACTGTGGTCTAGTGGTAAGACTACCTATTTAGGACAGCCAATTCCTCTGTGGCTTAGGATTCCGGGTGAAGCTCGCTGATCATCCAGCAGTTTCCAACTTTCCATCAGGTCAGATGAAGGGCAAGAGCTTCCTCGTAGTGGATAAAAAATGTTCTGTTCAGTTATTGTCTCTAAACGTGTTCTACGTAACGTACACCAGCCTTACTTATAAACGTTTATTAAAATTAAGACACAGTTTAACAGTCTATTAAATAATATCTTCACTTATAAACGATCATTAGTGTTAATCAACGTCTTAGTGACTGCTTAAATAACTGTCAAGTTAAACAGCGTCCGACCCTTGTTTAAAGCCCTAATTACCAAAATGGCGGATCATAAAGTTAACAGCTGATGCGTGACGTGCCATGCAACGCGCTGTTCTGTTCGTTTGTGTTTGTTTGTGAAGTGAAATAATTTNTGAACCTAAGGCGAACATAATGCACTAAAGCATTCTCGACCAGTTTACCTTTGGGTTGAGCAGAAAAGAAATTTGTTTGGCGGTACTTCTAGTGCAGGAAAGAAAAACAAAAACAAATATGCTACATACATAAATAATATATAAAATATATAATAAATACATACATAAAATAGATGATTGAGTTAAACTGAAATTACAATTCATGAAGATGAGATCATTTTGAGGAAGTGATTATGGACAGATTTTTTAAAAGAAAACTTACTAGACGCTTGCCTGATCTCTTCAGGCAGAGAGTTCCAGAGCCTAATGGCCTGGAGACGGAAGGAGTCGGAGAGAAAACCAGTTCGGTGAAGAGGGGTGGAAAGAACGGATTTGTTGGAGGAACGGAGCTGACGTGAGTGCGTAGAGCTGAGAAGATTAAACTGAGACTTAAGATATGAAGGAGAGTTGGGATCATTTAGAATTGAAAAAAGGGTACAGAGAATTCTGACTTTGCGTCGAAGTGGGAGAGGCAACCATTGAAGTTCTGATAGATAGGTGGGGACCATACCTATCGATTTCATCCCCCTGTATGTTGTACGATTTTTCGTAGTTTAGAAATTATCATTAATTATGGGAGGCCTTTGTCCAGCAGTGGACGTCTTTCGGCTGAAACGAACGAACGAACGAACGATGTAACTCTTTATTTAATGACCTAGTAAGCTATAATGAAAATATTACCTAGCTCCAGGCAAACCATAATAGAGCGAGTGAGTTAATTTGCAAATACATAAAATTAACTACATGTACTTGTAAATGTGGTAGTTACTGGAGTGTACAAGTAGTCGTGTAGCCTCTAGGTATAATCGACACACTAAAACCTTGTATAATAACTCCAAACCGTAACATATAACTTCTTACCCAAAACTTTATTACACCAATAAATTAGCACATTAAATCCGTATTTAGGACATTTACCTACGGCAGCACTTCAAGTTAAGCTCTGTAGACTCTTATGTATTTGTATTTAGGTGCTATTTTGGACCAAAAATGTGTAGTCTGATATACAGTCCCGTCTCCCGAGAAGCCTTGGGAAAGTAGGAGCAAGGTCCCGATTAGCCCGGGGGACAATTAGGTTACTTACAGATACTTAGTAGACCGAGGCCTTCGCGGCGGGTGATATACTCTTAAGCTGTAATATAATAAAGATATAATGGAACGTCTTTGTAGTTTATACCTAGAAGTTCTGAAAGATAAGGGACAAATTTCCAAGGGGCTATGACTCAATGAGATGATAGATATTTCTTTAACGTCCTTTACGTTAGGAATATAGCGCTTTGTGTCTGATTATAAGCTCAATTTAAAGTGCCCTCCGAAGCACGGCAAGTTGGCTACATATTATGGATAGTGATGATGGTTCAAACCTACGACTTCTACATGGCCCATTGGTGGAACCACACTTTTGTACTTGTATTGGCTTAGACGAAGTTGGGCTTCTAGTGAAGATGTTTCTTGTTATGGTACCTGTCATCATATATTTCTATCACAGCTCGCACTGATTAGGGTTTCATGAATATAAGTACAATTTATTCTATATCAAGGTGATTTTGCAGCATTTTTATGAACATATTTCAACGCAATAACAGCGTGGAAGAATTAAGTAACTACCTAGTAACATAACCTAGTGTGTGACTTGAGTTATAAATCGTAACATAAGTTTATAATACCTACTTACTTCTTGCACGCAACAATTTGGAGGTTCGTTCGTCATTATAAATAACAGTAGGTAGCGAACTATAATAATAAAGATTTAAGATTTTACATAATGAGATGAAGATTACTGAATACTGTTTGCATGAATTTGTTTGAATAAACACCAAAGAGCGATGACCTGCCTGACTCAGACAGAGTAGATAACTATTATAATTAAGTTTAACATTAGGGGCAATAGGATTCCAAACAAGAATGCTTCTCATCAACAGTACAGTGCATCATATTTGAGTCGCGGGTTTTTTTAATTATTCACAACGAGGAAGCTCTTGTTCTGCATCTCACCTGATGAAATGATGATCATCCTGCGAGCTTTACCCGGAATCCTCAATCAGAGAGGAACTGGCTATCTTACCTCCAAGTGTCGTTGTAGTTATGGCGACAGAGGCAAGATGGTGGTAGCTAGCCAGGCGGCTTTGAAGAAGCCCTACCACCAACCAAACCGAACGGAAAAATCTGCCCCCGCTGGGAATCGAACCCAGACTAGAGTATAGAGACGATTTCTTTACTATTGTGCTTTCGGTGTCATGAGGCGGTCTCTGGCATGACTCAAATGAAGCAATGGCCAATGGTATTACGTTCCTAGACATGGAATCATAATATTTTAACCAGTTCGACTTATCAAAATGAGTTCTATAAAAATCATCCAGCGGCATGGCCCACTTTTAGTTTGGTTCATGGGTTACTGGAAAAAAAATATATTTATAAATTCATTCCAGCGACTTGGCCCGTGGACCAAGCTAAAAATGGGCCAAGTCGCTGAAAGACTTAAAATACTAAGAACAATTTCACATAGTTTAATTTAAACTTTGCCTATAAAATGGAAATCCCATAAATCGCTCCAAACATCTTACACGCTTTCAAATCCAAGATCCGGAATGCATTCTAAACATTTTGTTCTCACACCTTTGTAACAGTTTTCCTAAAGTTTCCCCGTTAAACCTATTGTTTATCCCGGCACAGGTGTACCACCCCCCATCTCCCTATGAGGGGGTGAGGGATGACCGTGACCTGCCCGGGAGCGGGACGCGGGAAATAAATCGCTTAGTTAGGGAAATCACTGATCAGAAGTGGGGCGCGGGTTTAAATATAGAGTTAAGATAAGTAAAGAAATATAGTTTTGGTGAATGTGAATAAAAAAATAATAGAAGAAATTTATTTTACGAGCAAAGGTGATTGTAGTTTTGTCAGTGTATTTAGATACCTGAAAACTTAATTATCTTCACGTGCCGAAGTTTCTTATGTAATGAGATGTAATATTTTATAACCGAGTAATTAATAATGACTGGTTTTCTTTGTTTCTAATAGTTTTTTTACTGTAGTTTACTATTTCACAGCTAAGCTACTGTACAGTACAGCCAACAACACATCAGAATATTATACACTTTTATTGCAAAATAACACTAATACAACCAGTATTTTGCTTGACGCGCCGTCGCGCATATTGTTGTAATTGTCGAATAATCTAGGCCAAACAAACACACCGTTACTTAACATACACGAAACGTACAGTAATCCTGTACACGACAAATGACGTACATAGAAAACAAAAGACCTTTCCAGTCCATTTCCGTTACTCAAACAAAGTGGAATTACAAAATAAGCAGATTAATAAAAGGCCCTCCTGCCGACTGCCCTCCGGCCTGTAACCTTTGTTTTACTGATCATATATGTATTCATTAGCGAACAATTGCTGGCATTCTCGGTATTTTTGGTTCGTTAAACAAAACATGAACTGCTTTTAATGAAAGGTTACATATAAATTAATAAATGTAAAGCGCTCGAAGACCATTAACCGCGCTAATTAACCCTGTGCGACCCGAAACGGGGTGATTCTGGTTCTCTATTAATTAGTACCTTTTGTATGATACCAATATCAAAATATGAGGAGTTCTTATACAAATTGTAATAGCTGATTGGCCAATTAGTACTATGAGAATCATCTTTCGTATTTCGGGATAAAATCATTTAACTACTTATACAATAAGCAGATTCGCACGAATATTTATTTAGTCGTCATAGAAATACATACCGGTTCTTTGTTTAAGATGTAGGATATGGCTCTAGCATGAAATCTTTAGAGTAGGTTATTCTAGATATGCAAATGTGTTAATTTTAATACAAACAACTTAGCCTTTATAATATAAAGCAGATTAATTACCCGGCGCGGAGTTAATCATCTTCCAGCTGAGAACGTGACGGTTCTTAGAACTCTATCAAACATAATTAAACCCAGCACGCCAGGAAATTATATCGGTTGTAGGTATAATATAATACGATTATCTGATTTTATTCTGTACTAGCTTTCCGCCCGCGGCTTCGCCCGCGTGGAATTTTGTGTGTCACAGAAAAACTTTATCGCGCGCGTCCCTGTTTCAAAAACCGGGATAAAAACTATCCTATGTTCTTTCCCGGGACTCAAACTATCTCTATGCCAAATTTCATCAAAATCGGTTGCGAGGTTTAAGCGGGAAAGCGTAACAGACAGACAGACAGACAGACAGACAGACAGACAGACAGACAGACAGACAGAGTTACTTTCGCATTTATAATATTAGTTGGGATACTGATTAATAACTTTTGTCTGGTTGTTATTCAGAAAAACAATTGAAAACAAGCGTTTGGAAAATACACTACCACAACAAGTCTCTGCTTACGAAAATCGTATTATTTTATACCACAAGCATCATTCTTGTTTTTTTTTTCATTTATTTAGAAAATCCAGAGCTTTACAGTGTGTACTAAAAACAAGTTAGGCAACGGGTAAAAAAAGTAATTTACTTGATGAGTCTGATTTTAACTTGATTCGATATCACAGATAGTTAAATAGATAGTGCCATAACTTTATTCTTGCGATGCAGAAATAAACAGCATTTCGTGTAAAGTTACATCTAGTGGTGATATGTGACTTCATGCATTGACCATAAAGGCTCTTCT
The DNA here is from genome assembly GCF_004193835.3 of Ostrinia furnacalis. Taxonomy (NCBI): domain Eukaryota; kingdom Metazoa; phylum Arthropoda; class Insecta; order Lepidoptera; family Crambidae; genus Ostrinia; species Ostrinia furnacalis. The sequence goes on from NW_021131650.1 coordinate 394,360, forward strand.
TTACTCCTCATATTGCAACTGGTTTTTCTTTTTTTTGTTAGTAAGTGTTATTGAGTTTACTTGCAATGGAAGCTAGCGGAGTACTAATACCAAGTTTTATCATGATCCGCGTGGATCATGAACCGATCGCGGCATTCGCGGCTAATCACCCGCGTAATTAATTGAATGAGTGGCCGAGCACAGCGCGATAGTGACCAAGCACGTGTTAAGTTTAACACACTCGACGCATCACGTGCACCTCGGCTCGCAGATAACTGTACAGTCCGCTGCAACGCGTTGTTCATTGCCTTTGTTTTATCTAGGAACAAGTATTGATCGGGTGTTATTGATGTTTGGGTTACGACAAGTATTGGCGTAGGTATATAGGGTTATTTTTCATGTAGCTTTTATATTTCCAAGATTTTAGACCAGTTTGGGGTACCCGGCCTCTCCTATATACGCGCATGACGACAAGTACCTACAAGTATCCGATCTGAAAGAGGAATTTTTTATGGGATCTTTTTGTTTTTGCAATTTTTCGTTCATTCATATTGCTCAATGCATTAGTCAATACATATTATTATGTGCCTCACTGTACGTTTACATCGCACATAACTTGCAACAAGTGATTATTTGATCTCTTATAACTTCCTTGAGTTGCATTTGTCGCGAGTCTAGAAAATAACTGACTAAAGTATAACTTCACGCTCATACTATTGTGGGACATGTTATATTAGAGAATAATAAGTGAGAATATTAAGATTTGGTTATGAGTATGGTTATTGGAACCTCCCACTTCCCCAAATTCCCCACTCAATTAGTGTAGAATGAAACTTAAGAAATATCAAGCAAAAGAGTCTTCTAGGCTCGAGCAAAAAATTAATTTTATTGTTTTAAGCACTAGGACAGGAAATAATTAGGTCTCTCTGTAAACAATCGCGTTATACTCTAAAATGAAATAAGTAGCAGTTTACATTTTTTTAAACTAACGAAAGTGAGTTATGGGCACACTCATTACTTCATATGGCCAAAAGAATGTAGATTATAAGTAAAATACTTACGCAAACAGTAATTTATTGTAAAATAATGTTTTGACTGGTATAGCAAATAAACGAATGTAAAAGACATGAAGCAGTGTGGGCGTAATTCTTAATTGCATTTTCATCGTAATTAAATTAAATCCGAGCTGCATTGAGTATTAAGAAACGTGTAAAGGAATTATTGAATAAGTAGCTTAAAAAGAATCTACCGTTAAATTCAACATAGGTACTTACCTACATAATACTTTCAATTGCAGTTGGATATTTTGTTAGTTACGTCGTGCTTAGGTATGAACATTCGCGTATCGCGTGTGATTTCAATCGTACCCTAATGGAAAGTGACCATTGCTCATTAAAATACTATGATGTACCTTTAAACTTACAAAAGATAATCTGAATAGACTAAGAATACTTAGAATACTTAGAAGCTTCCGTACTGTATAATTTATCTACTGTGGCAATAGCCACAGTAGATAAATTATACAGTACGGAAGCTTCATACAAACGCTCGAAATCAGACTCACGCACACAGACGCACGCTTTACACGAGCTCTAAGCGAACCTCGCAGTCCATCCGACGCGCGCGGGTGTCGCGCGCGGTGTGTTTTTAATAATAATTTTAAAATGCTTACGTCTGATTTTGTATAGTTCTTTCTTTGTAAAATTACGTAATAATTACGATTCTTAACAATTTAAGTGTTCTATTTGATATTAGATAAAGTAATTTGATTTGATAGTTTGTTTGTATGTAACATCTTATACATAATTAACAAAAAATAAAGACATCACAATATTATGTTAATTGTTAAACATTTTTTTTATTACCTTACACATTTTTTTTGGAAACTAAGTACTGATAATGGTGAAAAATCCAAAATGTTAAAAACCGGTATCGTTATAATCTTTCGGCTGAAACGAACAAACGAACGAAGATATTTGATAATTATTGAACCTAAATAAACGTTTTAATAAATAAGTAAGTAAAACCTTATTAATTTAAAAAAAAGATTACGAGTACAACCCTAACACTCAGTCGACGTGTAGGTATTTAACTCGACGAAAGGGCCTAGTTTCCGTACTGCTTTAGCTCATATACAGTGTGTCCNCTATAACTCGATTGATGGTTTCATTTAATTTATTTAAACCAGGTTACCTAAAATAATATTTTTTCGTTAATTTATGAAAATATCAAATTAGCCCGTAATCCTGTATCCTGATACATAAAGTTAGCCTATTAATTTAACACAGGTACGACTGTACTCAGTGTTGCACTATCAAATGCAATTGACGCTCCTCTATGCCAGGGTTTTTATGTTCCTGGTCAGGCTATAAAAGATATGAAGCAGTGTGGGCGTAATTCTTAATTGCGTTTTCATCGTAATTAAATTAAATCCGAGCTGCATTGAGTATTAAGATACGGGTAAAGGAATTATTGAATGGTCGCTTAAAGATAAATCTACCGTTAAATTCAACATAGGTACTTACCTAGATAATACTTTCAATTGCAGTTGGATATTTTGTTAGTTACGTCATGCTTAGGTATTAAAATTCGCGTATCGCGTGTGATTTCTATCGTACCCTGATGGAAAGTGACCATTGCTCATTAAAATACTATGATGTACCTTTAAACTTACAAAAGATAATCTGACTAGACTAAGTATTGCCCACATTCGGTTACACAAACATTGAATAAAACCTTTTAAACTGAATGCGTTTCTAGCGCTGCTTCTCATCACTGGCCCTTTGACCCGGAGCAATGGTAGAGTAAAGTTATGCCGGGACAAGCGCTTTACAAAAGCTTATTTTCAGAGTATATTAGATTTAGACTTTAAAACTCTCGGTTATTGGAGTAAAATGCACATTGTTGAAGTGCAAGAATATCAAGTATGATCCATGTAAGAACCACTTCTTAACTCTTTATTTCTTTCAAGACATATACTGATTAAACCCAATATCTACGTAAAGGTCCTGAGCCCCAACTAACAAGGTGTCCTCTTCCAGACCAGTTTACCCTGGACAGCGAGTACATCAAGCGGTACCTGGGCGAGCTGACGCCGGTGCAGGAGTCGCGCCTGCTGCAGCTTAGGAAGTGGATCGCTGACCTGCAGAAGGGGAAGGTAATACAAGAATACGTTTATAAGAAATGCTACTTTTTCATTCTTCTTTTTCTTCCTGGAAACCTGAACAGCCAATTGCAGCCTTCGAAGCAAATTCTTACAGCATACCTAAGTCCGCCTTGATCCGCATGATAGTAGAGGATAAACTCTTGACATAAGTAGCTATTCCATTTACTCTGTGAAATGGTGTACATACTTCAAATAAAAAACTCCTGCTCATCTTTGATTACCACTGGTTGGATTTCATTGCCTCTTAATTAAAGTTAGAGATCCTTTGGAGTTTTGGAAACGAAGGTTAGAATTCTTGTAATATTGTGTTTGTTGCGGAGTTCCTCCGAAAAACGTTATCCGAAGTTTCGAATGTTGCCATCCTTCTCACGTAAAGCGAGATGCTAGCATGAGCAATGGTGAGAGATATAAGACCTGAATCTACATAAACAGCGTTTCGAAGTAGTCCTGCTGTTCTTAGAAGCTTTCATATATGTTATACCGGTCATAAGTTATATATATGTTATACCGGTTATAAGTTACGTTGACCTCTAAACCACTTCTTCCAGGTGCCAAGCGACACGACGCTACTCCGTTTCCTACGCGCGCGAGACTTCAACGTGGAGAAAGCGCGCGAGATGCTCTCCCAGTCGCTCCTCTGGCGCAAGAAGCACCAGGTGGACCGCATCCTCTCGGAGTACGAGACCCCGGACGTCGTGAAGCAGTATTTCCCTGGAGGCTGGCATCATCACGACAAGGGTGAGATGACGTCACCATTGTATACTACAGAAACTGCCATTGGCTTCTGAATATCGTGCCTAATCTCCAACGACTAAAGACTTGAGTTGCCTGGACTTAGTTTAGCGGGGCAATCGAAACCGCACTAAGCTTCTTGGTTGGCCCATTGTTGTGCGTTGCTTGGACTTCGATCGTATTCTATCTTCGGTCCCGCTCTGTAAAAAGTCCTATAAGATATATCGTTGATGGATTTCGAAGTAGTTGCAGTACCTACCTACCTATACTTCTTTTTGATTTCAAGAAATGTAGTCAAACGCTCAGAATGCTAATGTAAAAGTTGTTCTTATTTGCAGACGGATGTCCGCTGTACATTCTCAGACTTGGCCAGATGGACGTGAAAGGACTGTTGAAATCCATCGGGGAAGACGGCCTCTTAAAGTTGGTGAGTTACCCTCTATCTAGACCAATTAAATACAGCTTTTATCTTCGCTGTTAAATTACAAATTTTTCAAGTATTCAAAGGTCCTATAAGGCTACCTCTTCTTTCAAGCTATAAGACATCCACAACTAGACACAGGTCTCCAAAGCAATTTCACAACGACTGGTCCCGTATTTTGTAAGATTCACAGTCTTTAAACTCGTGTCAATCAATTCCAGACTCTTCACGTATGCGAAGAGGGTTTAAAACTGCTGGAAGAGGCGACGCGCTCATCCGAGCACGCCGTCCAGTCGTGGTGCATGCTGGTAGACCTGGATGGGTTGAACATGCGCCATCTTTGGCGGCCAGGCGTACGGGCGCTTTTGCGTATCATCCAGGTCGTGGAGGCCAATTACCCGGAGACCATGGGACGCGTGCTCATTGTACGAGCGCCGAGAGTCTTCCCTATATTGTGGACCATTGTTAGCACCTTCATAGGTGAGTGAGACTGTCCTTTGACGCCATCCAGTCCAGTCCGTATCATCCAGGTCGTGGAGGCTAACTACCCGGAGACCATGGGACGGGTGCTCATTGTACGAGCGCCGTGAGTCTTCCCTATATTGTGGACGATTGTCAGCACCTTCATAGGTGAGTGAGACTGTCTAGAGTTGTTCTTTGACGCCATCCAGTCCAGTCCTTATCATCCAGGTCGTGGAGGCCAATTATCCGGAGACCATGGGACGGGTGCTCATTGTACGAGCGCTGATAGTCTTCCCTATACTGTGGACCATTGTCAGCACCTTCATAGGTGAGTGAGACTGTCTAGAGTTGTTCTTTCATGCCCGTGCCTCTGCTACTCATCATCCAGGTCGTGGAGGCCAATTATCCGGAGACCATGGGACAGGTGCTCATTGTGCGAGCGCCGAGAGTCTTCCCTATATTGTGGACCATTGTCAGCACCTTCATAGGTGAGTGAGACTGTCCTTTGACGCCATCCAGTCCAGTCCGTATCATCCAGATCGTGGAGGTCTATTACCCGGAGACCATGGGACGGGTGCTCATTGGACGAGCGCTGAGAGTCTTCCCTATATTATGGACCATTGTCAGCACCTTCATAGGTGAGTGAGACTGTCTAGAGTTGGTCTTTCATGCCTGTGCCTCTACTGTGCATCATCCAAAGGCCTTCGTGGAGGCCAGCTACCCGTACTGTAGACAAATGTCAGAACCTTTATTGGTGAACGAGTCTCAAGCGTGGTATTTGTGGAAGCTCGACTAATGCCACTTCTGGATATAATATCGTGGAGGCGATACACCCAGAGACACGTTAAGGACCGTAGATAATTGAGCACGTGTGCTCCAAGGCTTTTCCTATACTGTTGACCGTTGACAGCACTTGATGAGGTCGTTTGATAAGGTGGGTCGTGTATTGAATTACAATGCTAGTTGTCAATGTGAAATATGATGAGCGAGTATATATTTTATAACCTCCGGGTATGAAACGTTATCTAGATGCACTTTACATACATTTGTCCTTATCCAGTTATAAATAATATACTCGATACTCGTAGCTTTGCTAAGATTCTAGCTAGGTATTTCATTGATTCGTCAACAATTTATTCATTATCATTTCAGATGAGAACACTCGCAGCAAGTTCCTGTTCTACGGCGGCAAAGACTACCTTCAACCGGGAGGACTGACCGACTATATCCCCAAGGACCTCATCCCAGACTTCTTGGGGGGACCTTGCAAGGTACGTTCCTTAACCCGTTGTATTGGAGTGAAGCTTGTGCATGGATTGAAAGATATTTTTCATAGACTGTTATTGCATGGAACTGGACCTTGGAAGAATCCATCGGACACTAATGTTTGATAGTTCTCGCCTATAATCTCAGATATGAATTGAGATATTTACAGTAAATCACATCAATCAGTGGAAATTGATCATATTAAGGATAACAATATTAAAATATGAGTTATTTTGTGCTGGTAATGGATTGTTAAATCCCGTGCTGAACCTCCCGGTTTGAATCACCTGGGTAATTAATATTTTGAGGCTTTTATTTCAATTTTAGCCGACTACAAAAACTAAAGTTATGTTTTGTATTACCTTGATGTTTTTTTGTGATTTACTATCGGAATTACTTTAGTTGTTTCATGATTATTAGATTATACGTAGTTATATGGAATGAGTTACATTTAATTTTGATTTTCTTTTACAATACCCGCGGCAGTCGGACATAGTAATGCTGGCAGCGTTCGTCCCTCAACAGTTTTACGATATAGTACGCCGTGAGACAGACCTTATAATACTTGTGTGCACATGTACTTGTGCTCGTTCTCGACTAAAGCCCGGTCTGTGAGCACGTAGAATTTTGTCCAATGACCCCAAGCTACCCATCCTTATCGGTCGCGCGTAATTATATTGCTGTCGCGACTGTGCGACGGGCGCCCGCAGTGAGTGTGCGAGCGCGACAGCAACATAATTACGTGCTCACAGACCAGACTATACTTGTCATTGATATAATGTTCACTAAACTGTTGTTGTCATTCATTTTTCTTCACACAGTAGAAGTAACTGTGAAGTCATCACACGTGTACATCACATTAGTATGTGTTTTTGTTAGAATTAGGTGACACTACGGTTCGTATCATAAAACAAGACTCATAACTCAAAAAAAGATGCAAACTTTAATCCTTTCTTGAGCTTGAATCACATTTTGAGTGTGGTTTCTTAATACGACCTTACGTTTATTATCATACCCTGCATAGATGGCTAGGCTGCAAACGTTTATCACTTAACTTTTCTTAAGGAATTCCAGTATTTTCTTTTTGTTTTCTATTTCTAAACTCAAAAATATCTTAAAACTTAAAAATCCAAGACTATGATTGGATTCTTCAATATGATCTGTATATTTTTTATTTACTTTATTTCTCAAATCTATCTATACCCACAGGAGGATTTCAATAATGCGAATATTGTCGAATATTCCCGGTATTATACACCTCTACCTACTTCTAACATTAAGTTCTCTCGCCACAGAGCTTCGTGCACGAGGGTGGACTGGTTCCCAAGAGCCTGTATGTGGCGGGCGCCTTCACCGAGCGCGATGGAGACCCGCTGAGTGAAGACAGCGTCTACAGATGCGTCAGCCTGGGCAAGGGACAGGTAAACTTTTGCCCTTTTATAGAGCTAAGTAAGAGAGATGCATTACGCACGCGTTGTGGTGCCGCAACGAATGTCAACGCCCTTGCCCCTTGTGGCATGTCTTTCAGATTTTTTTGTAGAACTCGCACCGTAGTTACAACATAGAACACGTCGATCGATAGTCTGGAACCAGACTTGTAACAACTTCCACAGTAGTTATAAAGTATCGATTTGTTCAGGTGCACAAGGTGATCGTAGCCAACCGCGACCCGCAGAGCGTGCTGACGTAGGTCTTACAAAAAACAGAAAACTTTAAACCATAGAACTACACTCGTAGGTCAATAGTCTGACACCAGATATGTCCCAACCCCGCCACGAAATCAATTGAAATTGATCCATACTTTTACCATAAGATACATTAGGTACTACTTAATTTCACCTACAAAAAATTGTCCCTACTTTTAGTGGTTAATGCTGGCCGTCGGCACCGACACATGCCATTATGACCCGTTCAGCACTACTATTAACGCTCGTTTTTCTATGACGACCGACAGCGCTGCTCCGTTGAATAGTCGTACTAGTGATATTGTCGGTGTTGACGGTAGACAGCAAAAATGTTCATCGTTTGTTTTTGTGTTATTTAAGGTATCAAGGGTTCTATATTGGCTCACATAAAATTCNATGAATTTTAATTTCTGTGACGGGTCTGGGTGTGACTATGTATAATATTTATGTATTTAAAAAAAAAAGTATATAAGTAGTATATCCGTTAAGCTAGCACCCATAACACAAGCATTAAGTTGCTTACTTTGGGGCTAGCTGGCGCTGTGTGAAATTGTCCAAAGATTTATTTATTTATTTATTTATACTCGTAGCTTTGCTAAGATTCTAGCTAGGTATTTCATTGATCTTTGTCAATCATGTATTTATTATCATTTCAGATGAGAACACCCGCAGCAAGTTCCTGTTCTACGGCGGCAAAGACTACCTTCAGCCGGGAGGGCTGACTGACTACATCCCCAAGGACCTCATCCCAGACTTCTTGGGGGGACCATGCAAGGTACGTTCCTAAACCCCCTGCATGGTGGTGAAGCTTCTGCATGGATTGAAAGATATTTTTCATAGACTATTGTTGCATGGAACTGAACCTTGGAAGAATCCATTGGACACCACACCAATGTTTGATAGTTCTCGCCTATAATCTCAGACATGAATTGAGATATTTACAGTACCTAAATGATGTCATTCAATATAAATTGATCATTTTAAGGACATCAACTAAACATGAGTTGTTTTGTGCTGGTTTTGGATTGTTAACTCCCGTGCTGAACGTCCCGGTTTGAATAACCTGGCTAATAAATATTTTGAGGATTTTATTTCGATTTTAACCGACTACAAAAACTAGTTATGTTTTGTATTACCTTGATGATTTTTTGTGATTTACTTTATTACTTAATTACTTTAGTTGTTTTATTATACGTAGTATACGGAATGAGTTTTAATTTTGATTTTCTTTTACAATCCCGCGGCAGACGGACATAGTAATGCTGGCAGCGTTCGTCCCTCAACAGTTTTACGATATAGTACGCCGTGAGACAGTCCTTATACTTGTTTGCACATGTATTTGTGCTCGTTCTCATTGATAAAATGTCTAAACTGTTGTCACTCATGTATTCGTTCACACAGTAGAAGTAACTGTGAAGTGTTTCAAGCCATCACTCATGTTCGTCACATTCTATAGTCTGGTCCGGGAGCACGTAGAATTTTGTCCAATGACCCGAAGCTAACCATCCTTATCCCTCGCGCGTATGTTGCTGTAGCGCTCGCACACTCACTGCGGCCGCGCGCCCGTCGCTCAGTCGCGACAGCAATATAATTACGCGCGAGCGATAAGGGTATATTGGATATGGGTAGCTTGGGGTCATTGGACAAAATTCTACGTGCTCCCGGACCAGACTAGTATGTATGTATGTGTTTTTGTCAGAAGGTGTCAAGTTGTTACAGATCGTACTCTGAAACGGAACTCATAACTTGATTCCAACCCCAGCACTGATGCAGGTTTGAATTGAATTTTGATGGTTGTTCCATGTCTATCATCATACCGTACCTAGATGGCTAGGCTGTACGCAAATGTTTATCACTCATATTTTTAAAGCAATTCCAGCCACAATTTTTTTTTCTCTATTTTCTACAACTATTCGTATGCTGAAAAGTCGCCTAAAACTAAGATCAATGGTTTAATCGTCAGATTCGTTCCTTTATTATGATCTATCTAGACTTTAATTTACTTTTATATTAATAACGGGAAGTTTCACAGTAAAGTTCCAATAATGGGAATGTTGGCGACTATCCGCAGTAGTGACCAAAATATTGGTCTACCTACTTCTAACATCAAGTTCTCCCACAGAGCTTCGTGCACGAGGGTGGACTGGTTCCCAAGAGCCTGTACGTGGCGGGCGCCTTCACCGAGCGCGATGGTGACCCGCTAAGTGAAGACAGCGTCTACCGATGCGTCAGCCTGGGCAAGGGACAGGTAATCTTTTGCCAAACTTTGATAGAGCTAAGAATCATGTCACACAGGCGTTACGCGCGCGTTGTGGTGCCGCAACGAATGTCAACGCCCTTGCCCCTTGTGGCATGTCTTTCAGATTTTTTTGTAGAACTCGCACCGTAGTTACAACATAGAACTCGTCGATCGATAGTCTGGAACCAGACTTGTAACAACTTCCACAGTAGTTATAAAGTATCGATTTGTTCAGGTGCACAAGGTGATCGTAGCCAACCGCGACCCGCAGAGCGTGCTGACGTGGTCTGTCACAAGACTTGTCCCATCCCCCCACGAATACAATCAAAATTGATCCCTAATCCTGTAGCTATAAAGTATCAATTTGTTTAGGTACACGAGGTGATCGTGGCCAACCGTGACCCGTAGAGGGTGCTGACGTGGTCTGTCACCAGACATGTCCCATCCCCCCAAGAATACAATCAAAATTGATCCCTAATACTGTAGCCATAAAGCACCAATTTGTTTAGGTGCACGAGGTGATCGTGGCCAACCGCACACGAATTCAATCAAAATTGATCCCTAATACTTTTACTATAACGTACATAATATTTGTTTTGGGTGCACGAGGTGATCGTGGCCAACCGCGACCCGCAGAGCGTGGTGACGTGGGACTTACAAAAAAAAACCAGAAAAGTTTAAACCGTAGAACCACACTCGTAGGTTAATAGTCTGACACCAGATATGTCCCAACCCCGCCACGAAATCAATTGAAATTGATCCATACTTTTACTATAAGATACATTAGGTACCACTTAATGTCACCTACAAAAAATTGTCCCTACTTTTAGTGGTTAATGCTGACCGTCGGCACCGACACATGCCATTATGACCCGTTCAGCACTACTATTAACGCTCGTTTTTTTATGACGCCCGACCGCGCTGCTCCGTTGAATAGTCGTACGAGTGATATTGTCGGTGTTGACGGTAGACAGCAAAAATGTTCATCGTTTGTTTTTGTGTTATTTAAGATATACAAGTGTAAATGTTAATGTAGGTATGTTAAATTCAATCAATTATTTGTATTTGTATATTCTTTAGGTGCACGAGGTGATCGTGGCCAACCGCGACCCGCAGAGCGTGCTGACGTGGGACTTCGACGTGCTGCGCCACGACATCTCCTTCACGGTGTTCCGCACGGCGCACGACCTGCCGCCGGACGATGACAGCACTGGTAAATGACTAGACAAATAACGTCACTGTATAGTTCGAGCGACGAAAGTTGAGGCGAACACGATGCACATACTGACGCAATATTTTCACGAAACACAAAATCTAATAAACTCAAAGGTGACTGCCTGACTGACTGACATAGTGATCTATCAACGCACAGCCCAAACCACAGGACGGACCGGGCTGAAATTTGGCATGCAGGCAGATGTTATGACGTAGGCATCCGCTAAGAAAGGATTTTACGAAACTCCACCCCTAAGGGGGTAAAATGGGATCCACGCGTACGAAGTCTTGGGTGACCGCTAGTAAAAATATATTTATAGGCGCGATTCGACCAAACTTTTATCCGAGAATAACTCCTGGTATAACTGAGCGAGACAAGACAAAGCGTTTGATAATTAGACTACGTTAGACGTCAGCGCGGATACCCTCGATGCAGATACAAATCCTTGCTTGTTGATCGCCTCAACTTTCGTTGCGTGACTTACAAATGGTATAAATAAGCAGCAGCAAAATTTCTAATTTTCATATTTTACACTGGTTTATTACAATGTTTTAAATGACGTTTTGCTGAGAAAAGCTAGTTTTATGTTACGAATTGACAGTCCTGGAATTTTGAAAGTTTTATCATTAAAACCTTATTATGAAAGTAATACGGATTGAACCATTATTGGCCTGTATGCGACATAGAGCTTACAGAGGGTGGGCCCTACCGCGCCGACTACAGGCTCGTGCCGACACTGGAATATGTATGCTCGTGTAGTTTAATACCGAATGAGCGCCGATTGTATTCTCGTGTAGTGTAGTACTGAATGCCGCCGACTTTAGCAGGGGCTCGTATAGGCGGCGCAGTGTAAGCTCGTACCGACACGGGACTTTAGGCTCGTGCCGACATTAGACTAGACTGTAGGCTCGTGTAGTTCAGTACTGAACGCCGCCGACTTTAATGCCGCTCGCTGGTGGAGCGGCGCGGCTGNATTGAAAGCGGCTAATAACTTCATAAAATAACATCAAAGACATGAAAAATCACCTACCTAAAATTCAAAATTTCCAAAGCTTGGTACATGCAAAGCGGCACCCAAAGGCACAAGAATTGTAATTATGTCATCTTGATCGCCGTGTATGGTGCAATAGCTCATGTGAGTACCAGCCCTTCAGTTCTATTCAGTTTAAAAAAAATCCACTTTAAGTGTTTTTTTCCATACAAAAAAAATTAAAATATTTTTTTTCTCAGACATGGAGCTACTCATACCCTTCATACTATATTAGTAAAACAAAGGGAGGTATACTAAACACAATACATATTTTTATTTATTAATTTCTGACATTAAGTTTCTATGGTATGGGAGCTTCATTTTCAGACCACTGTGCGGCGGCATCGCATCGAATTTGGGTTCGTTGGATTTGTCTTTTCGAGCACTTTAGTACTAGATGATGTCCAGGGTCCTGATGATGGAGTCCGGAGGTGGCCATAGGAATTCCAAAACGAAACGGTGGAAACTTATCGAATTTGGGTTTGCTGGATTTGTCTTTTCGAGCACTTTGGTGCTAAATTGCATTGTAATTTAACCAAGTCTCTGAAATTGAGATGCTACTAAAAAGTGTAAAATAAAATTATAATAATTAAAAATCTTTAAAAAAACCGGTCAAGTGCGTGTCGGACTCACGCACAAAGGGTTCCGTACCATTGATTTATGAAATTAAAATTATTATTTTTTTAATTTTAAAGTTATTTGTATGAAAGATTACACGGTAATAAGCGGTTTACGATTTACGAGGTATTAAAAAAAAACCGGCCAAGTGCGTGTCGGACTCACGCACAAAGGGTTCCGTACCATTGATTTATGAAATTATTATTTTTTTAATTTAAGTTATTTAATTTTGTATGAAAGATTACGCGGTAATAAGCGGTTTACGATTTACGAGGTATTAAAAAAAACTACTTACTAGATCTCGTTCAAAACAATTTTCGTTGGTAGTTTTTATAGTAATGTACGTACATCATATTGTTTTTTTTAGATTTTTCATTTTCTGATTTTAGAAGTTAGTAGGCAATTTTTTTTTCACTTTGGAAGCGTCTGTCACGCAAACTATTCGGTTTAGAAAAAAAATATTTTAGAAACCTCGATATCATTTTTGAAGACCTATCCATAGATACCCCATACACGTATTGTTTGATGAAAAAAAAAATTTGAGTTTCAGTTCTAAGTATGGGAAGCCCCCAATATTTTATATTATTTTTTTATTTTTGCATCTAAATATTCTGCGGTTCATAGAATACATCTACCTACCGAGTTTCAACAGTATAGCTCTTAATAGTTTCAGAAAAAAATGGCTGTGACATACGGACGGACAGACAGACATGACGAATCTATAAGGGTTTTTTGCCATTTGGCTACGGAACCCTAACAAGCTTTTATAATGAAATGCAGTTGTACTAAAACGAAAAAAATAATTGTACTTATGCAAGGTTCAAATAATTTCCAAAGCTTGTAGCGCAAACATAAAAGAGGAATAAATTCCATGCGCGATACAAGCTTTCGAAATTATTTGAACATATTATTTTTTTCGTTTTATTATCATGTGTTAACGGATTAACGATTAACGTTAACTTGCGTTAACTCTTGCGAAATGTAACGTTTTAACGTTTAACGAAGTTAATTTTTTTATTAACGGTTTAACGATTAACGAAGTTAACTATTTGATTAACGGTGCCCAGCTATGATGGGAGATGCCTATTAGTCGGTACACAGAGTACCTTAATTCTACTGGTATGTAAAAATGTATCCCATCATACTACCCATAACACATACCCATAAATCTATCATAATCACCTCGGAATGAGATAGATGGTAAGATTCTGGAAGACGCAAAAGACGCCCACGCAAAGGTCTGCCACCGCCAAGTTCGCCAGGAAGAAGTTGGTGATGGACCGCAGGCGCCGGGACAGCGTCACCACCAGGATCACGAGTAAGTTCCCTGCAACAAAACATAATATTAGAAATTATAACTTTTTAGAGGATAATCGGCTGGAAGAGAATGCCATCTGGCATTAAGCTCGCCTTTTTGTAAGATCACTCTTATGTGTGCAATAAAGTCTTTAAATAAATAAATAAATCTTGGTTGAAAAAATAAAGGTTTAGCACATGTATCAACCCGGAAAAGGATCAAAAACTATATCGCATTTCGCCGCGCGGTCAACCGAGGCGAGATGTTTACGACGGTGAGGATAAGCTTGCGTTGCAGTACGGAGTTTCATACGATTCGGATCGATCGATCGATCGATTCGGATATAATGACGTCACGCGGCCTTGCGTACGTTGACTTTTAGCGGCAAAAACGGCCTATGTTTATTACTTAATATCTTCGTAAGTAATGGTCCGATTTGGATAATTCAAAAAGATATATCTTTCTTATGTCTACTTATGTAGTTTTATTGAATTTTCTACAACAGTACTGATCCTCATTGACCGCCTCGAGTTGATACGGTTACAATCCGTTTCCGGGTTGATAAGTGTGTAGGTATACCTAAATAAGCGGGAAGCCCTTCAAGTCCCCCGCGAATCGGGACACAATAGAAATCAATTGTTACGAGGTCTTTTGCGACCGCTTGGGGTTTGACGGGCTAGGCATCCCTGTAATAAATAACAAATCCTTTGCGAGTAAGCTGAAAACGATAGAAAAGTGGTATTTTATTTATTCTACTCGTATATTAAAAATCTGTCCGTATGTTGCAAAATTTTACAGAAATCCATTTCGAAGGATTCGGGCCGTAGGTATCGATTATGTTTGTTTAAACCCTAACTATGCAAAACATTGCTAGTACCTATTCAGAATTTCCATTCCAACCCTGCTTTTACATTTTGTTCAGCTACTTATTTCTACCGTATTCATACCGTGCAATGTCCGGAATCAATAAGGAAAATATAGTAAAACCTCGTCTGTTGAATAAGTAATGCCAAAAAGATTTTCGTAGCATAATAAAAACATAAGCTGTCCCCTGTGTTACTAAAAGGTATGCAAATAAAGGTAAGGATACATTAAAGGAACAAGGCTTAAATAAGGGGTTTTGTAAATGAGTGTCATGTCGCCAACCTTTTACAAAATTTAGGTTAAAACCATGCTACACGCGGAATGAGACGGGTGTGCACTGTGCACTGAGAGACCGCAAAGGACTTAGAATTTTATATAATTATTTTTTTACATCATTTACTTGTTTACCAAGGCTTTGACTTTTCACTTGAATTCTTTTCATCCAGTAGGTACGTACACACTCAAGTGTGTGCCTAGTCACATTGGGTCCGATTCTGTGGAATAGTGCGGTCAGATAGATCTTTTCCATGTCACCACACTCTATTTCGTAATGGTAACAAATGGGAATTCTTTGTAAAATTATTATTTTGCTTTTCAGCATTTTCTTTCTCCACACTTTACTAGGTTAGAGATGAAAATTCTTTATTGAATTATTATTTTGCTTTTAAATATTTTCCATTTTCACTGTAGTAAAGAAGAATGATGGATATGCCGATGTGTTAAGGACAAAATGGATATGCTGATTTGATAGGTTAGGGACGAATAAAATCCAGAATCAGGCCTGCATCGTGCGTGTGGTCCATTACCGGCACAGTAATGTGTTAGCCGCCAGCGCTGCCAGCTGAGAACATAATAGTCTTTTAGCTGCGCATGTCGCTGACAGATCGTCAATTTCAAATGGAACGTTCATTAGATGTACAATGTGAAGGATGCCAACTGGTATTGGGGCCTACTAAATTCAATGGGCGTGGATGCTAACGCGTTAAATTTGTAAAAAGTGCCTTAAAAAGATTTTAAATAATATTGCCCAAACTCATCTGAAACACTTTTTTCTAAAACATGCGGGCCAAGTTTCTATTCTGACAAATTATTATGCTCGTTGTGATAGTGCAGAGAAATATTTTAATTGCAGAATATAATTAAAATCTTCTTTTGCCTTCAAAAGACGAGTAATTACACTGGCGAAAACCTACTTATCTATTCACCTCATGACATATTATTATCATACCATCTCTTTACCCACATATGCGGTGAAATCGATGCCATTGTTATTCAAGTAGAATAATGTGCACTTCAGAAGTCGTTCAGAGTTTTCCAGGTAAATAAAACTCATGGAGGGTACTTTGAAATGGGTTTCAGTCGGCTTTTAGGCGTAAACTTTAACGCGTA
The DNA here is from genome assembly GCF_004193835.3 of Ostrinia furnacalis. Lineage (NCBI taxonomy): Eukaryota > Metazoa > Arthropoda > Insecta > Lepidoptera > Crambidae > Ostrinia > Ostrinia furnacalis. The sequence goes on from NW_021131650.1 coordinate 410,724, forward strand.
GCGTGAAACGGGGTTAAGGGCGGACAAATGAAACGTATGAAAATGGTTATACAGGCTTAGCTCACGGATAATGGTTTCCGTATTCCAGTGTTCCCAGTATTCTTAACAGAGATTATGAAAAGCAGACATTATAATATCCTGGTAACATTTGTAACGTTCCTAAAAAATAACTTTTAGTCCGTTAATTTCATTATCAAAAAATATTGAACACGTATAGTTTTATTTGTCAACCAAACAAGTAGGTAATTAGGTACTAAGTTATGATGCGTTGAAGTTCCGCGTGACGTAACAAAGTGCTAAACTTTTAAGCACGTCACGGGCCCTTTCTTTTGAACTTCGGCGCGCTTTATCTCTTGCAAATTTTCATTAGTTTGAAAAAGTGAAAAACACGTGTGTCCAGTATTTTTCGTAAGTTAACCGGCGGACTAATTCAAACTCTTGCTTTTTTTTACCCAGGAAATAATAGGGATATTATGGTGCCGGAGACCGGCGTCACCTTCGGCCGTCTGAGAGTGCCTTAAACACGTTCCGACTATAAAGGGAAGATTGAAGATTCAAGTTCCTTTCTAGTAGGTAATAAAATTCAGTTATTACAAGACCAGTTAAGACTCAAATGACACGTGTTGTGTGTTGGTACCTAATGTTCGTAACATTTACTTCAGAATGAAAATAAAAATAATAAATATCGGCCCCATGGCGAGTGTGAAAAGTCGGGAAAATGTCAGAAATGTTAGTTTTTAGATATTTTTGCGAAATAAAATAAAGTTTTAGATACCTATCAGTAATTTCATGAAAATCGTTTTGAGTGTCTGCTTTTGCATCATTAGGAATACAATATATTTTTTTAAAGTTATCTAGTATCTAGTTACAGAAATGAGTTAACTTATTAGGTAAATAAACTTAAGACCCCGAAGACAGGTCATTAGCTCTTAAAAAACCTTTAGTCGTTATGACTAAGTTTTCAAACCCTGAGGTTAAGCTATTTGTAGACTTATTTTCTCTAAACTTAAGGTGGATTCGCTAATCTTTGTTTTGGGCCGCATTTCCACCAAAGATGAGCGAGTAACTAAGTACTGAGCGAGTTCAAAAATAACTTCGTGCTCATTTTCACTGTCACATAACCCTGTCTTAATATTTCAGATTGCTTGCTAACCAGCTTAGAGTCGCAATGAATATTTTCTGAAACTATTAAAATCAGCTACGTTAAACAGTTTCTATTAAAAATTAAAAGAATGACTGCACGCAGGAAGATTTAATGAAGTCTACAACGCCGCTTTTGTGGCGGAGTTTTGGGCTGACGCTGTGTAGGTTTGTTGTCGACACGACAAGAAGAAGAAGAAGAGAATGACCTAACGTTTTTTAGCGTAGCGTGACCTCACGTTACGTAGCTTTGTGTAAGCCTTAAACATCAGGTGTAACGTGCTCTAAGAAGTAAAGTACCTACTTAGTCTGTAAGGTAAACTTTGGATCAAGTTTTCCAAGAATTTATTGACATTATAGGAGTTTTGTTGAACTTTTTGAAACTAGATTTTTCTTAAAATTCTGCTCATTTAGAATCTAACGACTTTGTCAAATTGCTTTTATTTTTCAGAGTTACTCTTATAAGCCTATAGGCGTGTTTGAATATTAAAATACCACTAAATACTTAGTTAAAACGAAATTCAAAGTAGAATGAGATACGCAATTTGAACTACATAAAATTATAACTTAGTATGTAGTAGTATGATTAAAATAATCTTTAGAATTTAACAGGAAGTACAAGTTTGTTAAGGACACTGAAACTTAGAAAGATTAATGGCCCCTAATGAAACCTTTAAGTGCTACCATAGTAAGTAGGTGCTTTAAAACTAATTCAAACTCCTTAGCGTTACTTGTGTTTCAGGTGAACTTCATTGATCATAAGTTTAGGGCTATTACCCTTCGCATACTTTGGTATAATCCTTCGTCTCTTTGAGGGGATATGTTTTTAGAATAATGTTATTTTTATTGATGGCCAGCCAGATAATCTGCTGACGTATCGGGTTGACATGTTTGTGAGGAAAGCAAAACAAACGGGAAGTGTTTTTGTAGCTACATATGTACATAGATATGTTACAATATGTTGATAAGGTTATGTCTTTATCAAACTACATCACGCTTAGAAAAAAGCGACTGTTACATGATAAAAACAAAGCTTCCCAGAATTCTTTCGCTGTCCTTGTCTAACCTAAGACATTCCTTTGTACACTATACTGGAAGTGGCTAACAGATTGGTGCGAAAGCTAGCGAATGTTGTTCAAAATTGCGTTTAGGTACAGAGGCTCCGTTACGCAATCCGAGCACGTGCCACAGGTGCGTAATGAAAATATTCAATGAGCATCGTTTCTTTGGCGATTGAGAAAACATCCTTATTTATGAGACCAAGGTGAGTTGTAAAAGAGTAGAGTTGTGACATAGACGATTTTTTGAAACTTATAAACTACTAGCGGCCGCCCGCGACTTCCTTCGTACGCGTGGATCCCATTTGACCCCCTTGGGGGTGGAGTTGTGTAAAATACGTTCTTAGCACCTAGGTTCTGAAATGGGGGTTCCCATGTAAAATTTGAGACTCCTAGCACTTGTAGTTTCTGAGATTTCATGATGAGTGAGTGAGTCAGTCAGTCAGTCAATCAGTGACCTTTTGCTTTTATAGATATAGACTAGCGAGCTCGCTATAGCGACTCCTAGTCTTCGGTGATTCAGGCACGTGTTACGTAAGAATATTCAAGTTCAAATCTTCACCTGACAATAGATTTGGTGGTATTGAAATTCAATCAGTCACAGGCTTCTAGGAGGGTGCTAGCATACTCAAGTTAGCATCTGTTTTGAACGTCGCCTCCAAATACGGGTCTCAGACCCGAGTAACGAAACAACAACAAACACTCGAACCAATATCAAATATTATAGTCATGTGATTAGTCTAAATTTAAATTCAGACAAACAAAAGCCTCAATCTATGCTTGAGATGAAATTGAGTTTCAAACGTCATTTTATATTATGGAATATTCGATAACTTAGTTTAACTTTTTGGTCCCGACGCATAAGAAGAAATTTTGTATTTATTTACCTACAAACTTTGTGCCCACGGCTTTCAGCTTGTCGCTAATCGGCATAACTTTCGGGATGAGCCAATTTTACCTTATAGAAATTCCGTTGTCCCTCATAAAGCGCGGTTAAACGCCACCGCATGCTACATGAGGTTTTCATGGAATTTTCCATATAGGAGTCAATAAGCCTTGCTTATATTGCGAGGCACAACAGATGAATACAATTGCACATAGTTATTATGAACTACATACAATGCAACAATGCAATACTTCTTGTGTAGGTAACTATTTGTTTAACTAAACGCATATTTCGATTCATCTGGGGGCACGGCAGTGCCCCCACCAAGTCGAGCAAAAAAGCGGCACGGCCGTACCATCCTTTTCTCGAAGCAATTCAGGCCATTTTCGACCCCCTGTAACTTCGTTGTGGATTAAACTAGAAGACTGAATTTTCAGTAACCATGCAGGCATTGTAAAGACACGGTATATTTCAAATTTCATTCAAATTGAACCAGTAGTTTAAGAATTATAACGGGTCAAAGTTTCTTAATTTTGTCACTCACTGACTCACTGACTCACTGACTGACTCACCGATCATCAAAATTCTAAGGCACTTCTAGCAGACCTAGAAGCTTCAAATTTGGAATATAAGTAGTGTTTGGTGTATGAATCAAGGAAAAACTAAAATATTTGGGGGCACGGTAGTGCAACCGCCAAGTCGAGTAAAATTATTCAATTTCGGTCCAGTTTTCTAGATACATAACTGCTGTCTAGGCTTAGATTTTTTCATACAAATGTTTTTTCTCGCTAATTCCCGTTCCCGCAGGAATTTTGCAATATCCTGTTATAACTAAGCTTAAAGTTTACTAAGGTACCTGCTTGCCAAATTTCAAGCGTCTAACTTAAGCGGTTTAGATTTTTCATACAAAAGGATTTTCCCGCTAATGCCCGTTCCTGTGGGAATTCCTAAGTATCCTATAACCTGCCCAGGAGTATGAAGAATAATTGTACCAAGTTTCGTTAAAATCCGTCGAGTAGTTTTTGTTTCTATAAGGAACATACAGACAGACAGACAGACAAAAAATTTACTGATTGTATTTTTGGCATCAGTATCGATCACTAATCACCCCCTGATAGTTATTTTGAAAATATATTTCATGTACAGAATTGACCTCTCTACAGATTTATTATAAGTATAGATTAAAATTGTCTCTACCTTTAGCGGAGAATAATGTTGTGGCAGGCCTTTGTTCAAACGATCATTGCAAACGTTGTGATAGGGATAGAGACATGCGATTGATTGGTTTTACGAAGGTAATACCTACTAATAATAATAAAAACCACCGGTTATAGGGGCATTTTTTGGAGAAATGTAACAAATAACCAAAAAAACACGAATTTAAAAGCGGATTTTTTTCAAAAAATATCATTTTTTATTATTTGTTGGCCTTTTTTGTGTATTTTATGTATTTTTTTAGTATTGCCTGTTATTTAGCATTATTACTGTTTTTATTTCATCAGGATATACTGCTTAGTTTAAAAGTTATAACGTTTTCTTTACAATAAGTAATTGGAAGAAAAAAAATTCTATAAAAAATTAAAAAAAAAAACTTAAAAAAATTTTGACCTCTTTTTTGTCGATAAAAATAGGTCTAGTTTCATCTATTATCATATGTACACTTTAACGTGACTCACACTGTATTTCCTAAGGTTTTCATAATTTTAGTATTCTTGACTAGACCACTATACTACGAGTACCTATACATATAGGCTATAAATGTGTATAATGTAGTTGACAATAAGCCTTGAAACGCGATATTAGGCATGTGTAATTTGTGGAGACTGCCAAGTCCTATTACCATCGTTGCGTCCAATGACCGACTGCACCCCATGCCAGCAGCGTAGCCAAGTGCATTACTTTTATGGGACTGACGACCATTATCTTGATTCCTATTTCGTCGCCTGCTTACGCAATGTGGGATAATAATATTAAAATCATAACGAGAAGTCATTCTTGCTCCCGACTTATATTTCTAACAATAAATGAAGTGATAGGTAGGTTAAGCACTTCATACAATTCATTCATAATCCCACTGTTTATTATTGAGGTGTTCGTAAATATCTTATTCTACACAATACTCCGCTTTAGCTTAGGTAGAGCTCATAGAGAGTGAGTGAGAGAGAGAGAGAGATCGTAGCCTTACGATGGCCGCTGGGGTAGATAAGTTATTAAGTTCTCGAGTTGCGACCATGATCCGAATGATGTAGTCTGGGCAGGCCTCCTATTAGGTGGTCCGACGCTCTGGTGAAGGTCGCGGGAAATGAGTACCTGGATACTGGCAGCGCACCTTGGGGGAGACCTTTGTCCAACAGTGGACTTCATTTGACTGAAACGTACCTACCTAACACAATGAACCTTTTTTTTAATAACGAGTCAACAGGAATTTAGTGATTGGTTCAATAAGAATTAGATAAACATGGGTTATCCCGTTAAGAAATTGGTCTTTGGCTAGCGATCTATGCAGACATGACGCCGGTGTCACCGAGTACCAGAAATATAAATAATAGTTTCCACTTGGCAACACGTCCAGGCAATTTTGCATTCTTATGATAGTTCTGTTTCATATTTTCAGTGCCATGGAATAATGTAAAATACTTTGTTGGTATTCCTACCATGATTAAACAGAACCTGAGAGGGAAATAAGATTCAAGAATCATATTTATATCTATTGACACGTTTCAGTATCTTGTTAAAAGTTCGATAGTTTATCTTTAATCCTTTAAATGTAAGGCAAAAAGAAACATTTCAGAGTTAAGGCATCAAAAGAAAAGCAGAAAAAGTCAATCACTTTAATTTGTAAGGTTATAAAACGAATTCTTTCTAAAAGCGTCTATTAAGTTAATTAACAAACTTTGTGCAGTTAAGCCGTATTAACTAAATGGCTTGTAAATGATTTGCGTTGGCGGCACTTACCTACTTTAGTTTAAATAATTTAACAGTACCTACCTAAAAGTGTCTGTTGTGAAACTTAATTAATCGTTTCAAAATATCTTCTCTCTAACTTCTTACTGAATACTTCTACCACAAAGTAAAGGATGGATAATTTCCAACCAATAACTAATATGATCATAGAACTGCTGACATGGCTCAGATTTAAAGGTTCATCACCTTGGACTTCTTCGTGGTGAAATAAATAATCTCCTCGATCCAAGTAATGAGAGTAAATCATTTCTATGATGCCCCCTTCCACAATTTTACTTAAAATATGACTTACTGGAGCTCGCAGAGGGGCGAATTTCTTGAAATACAAAACAGCTGGACTGTTGACAATTTTTTCAGGCAATATTTGCAGTCGTTTTGTGCCATTGTACCGCATCATGCTGTGTACCATGAACTCTTTGTTCACTGCTATAACAAAATCAGAAGCTCCATTTAATAGTTCATCTAGAATGAGCTGGGATTCGCCAAATTGTACAATATCCCATTTTTCAAATACGGTTTCATCTTCCGAATAATAATCGCGTAATGACTGCAATCCACCGAAATGATAATTCTTTTTTAATACCTCATCGAAATTTTGCAGGTAATCCTCATACAATAGAACCTTCATAGAGCTTACAAGCGCAGCTTGGTACGCTGTTCTTATAATATAGCAAAACCATATCCAGCTGAGAATTATGACCCTTAACGTTACTTTCGAGGGTAGTCTAACCAGAGGCATTCCCAAAAACACTGCCCACGAATAAAAAAATAAACTAAAATGAGTAGATCCAATACTTAGAATGTGTCTAATATCCTCCCATAATTTAGTATTCATGAAAAAGTTCATTAATATTATGACAACAAATATACAAAACAGAGCTATTCTGGATTCAACTTTTAAAGGATAAAACAGTTTCTCATACGATGGACTAAGGGCAGGTAATCTTGTTGCCCATACTATATCGATACTCGCATACGTGAAGGATATTTGGAAATTCCCGTTGATCTGTGGAGTGAGAGGTGCTGCACACAATGAAACGTGAGCTCGTTTATTGAACACGTCCCCTAAGGATCCCGTCCAATTATGATCTTTGTAATAGCCCCATTCATTGGATTCTGCAGTTCTTATCACCAATGTTGCGTTTAGTATTTCTGAAACAAGTTTTATTATGTCACCATCGGCACCAGATAGAACGAGAGTGCCGTTCGTTCCGTTTGTAAGATGCGTGAATGGAGGTTGCTCCAATGTAGATACAATAAAGGCACATTTATGCATGTTACTGTATTTCTCCGGATACAAATTCTTGAAACAAACGTCGTTGTTACAGTTGGAAAGTTCTATTAGTATCGGCTTATTGTTCCTACAATTTCCTGGGAGCACCGGGAAATAGGTAAATACCAAAGGTTCACTCCCATATTCAGTTGGTTTCAAATAAATTACATTAGGCATGAACAAGCGTGAAAATGTATTAAACATGTCATGTTCATCACATTTGTAACTCGCAGATGAGCAGATTATAAGGAACATAGCAGTGTTGTCGTATCGGTTCTGGATTAGCCACTGCAAAGTTTCTGATATTTCCGTGGTTTCTTGTCCAAAGATAACAAATTGAGGAACATGTATATGATGTTTTGGGACGAACTTGCCCAGTTTTAAATACACAGTTTGATTGTAGCCCCTTAAAAATGGATCTACGCCGATATTAAGCATGGTATTAAACATGACAAGTGTAACGAACCGCCACTCGAAATTGTAGAAGGCTACTTTTGCTGCTATAGTACCAATCTTCACTATAGCTTCTGGATCTTCGAGTTCACCGACCAAATCATCGGGATTGTCAGATGTTTCAATTTTATCCGAATACACGTCGACGTCCATGTTTGCAGTTGTAGCAATAAGTAAAGCAACATGCCGTGCAATCTGTTATCCGCTACATAGTAGTTATAACAGTGTTAATGTAGCTTCTAATTGCGATTTTACATGTTGCTTTGTTATAAAAAGTGAAATAGTAGATAAATAGATAAAATAATTTCCTAGGTATAAATTCGTCATCAGTCAGTGAGCAATGTGGAGCAATTATGAAAATGGACGGTTCGATAATATTTATGGATGAAATGATTTAACTTTACAACATACAATACCAGTTGTTTGAAAAATTGCATCGTTACAATATTAGCTTGTTACATTTTTTCTTCGTGTTTTATCGATAGAGGTGGTCTAAAGCACATAGGGTACATCTAAAGTACTCACACACTAAATTTCGATTTTACTACGATGGAATTTCTTCTTAAATTTCACACTCACACGGCATTTCCATCTTATAAAGTGGCTATGGCATAATTCTATCATAAATGCTACAGAGGACACAGCCCACCCAACAAAAATAATAGCATAGCACCCTGTATAGTGCTCCAAAGTAATGGGTTCGTTGCCTTGAGACGTTAAAGTCTTTTTACTGGCATATTTTTTATATATTTTCTCCGTCAAACCAGATTCAACCAAGCGCCTCAATATTATGTTTATAGATTCAGCGAGAGGTGAAAATTTCTTAAAAAAGATCACCGTTGGGCTATTCACAATGTTTTGCGGTAGAATATGTACAGACAGATTATGTTTCTTGATGACCGATTTCGCAGTTTCTAAATTCATGGCCAGCACAAACTTTTTTGTTGATAGGTTCATCAAAGTTGATACTATATCAGAAGGATTAATATTTTTCCAGTTGTCATAAACTAACGGATAATCAATAAAGTATTCTTTCAGAGCTAGACCTCCGCCAAATGAATAATTAGCGTCATATGCTTCTTCAATAGTATTAATTTCACCATAATAAAAGTTCCCCTGTAAGGAGTTAATAAGGCAAACTTGGTATAGTGTTCTTATAAGAAAACAGTACCATATCCAAATTAAAGTCAGATATAGAAATTCTTTCTTTGCAGGCAGTTTTGTAGAGGGCAGTCCCATACATATCATCCAAGAATAGAAGAGTATTCCGTTAGACTTGCTTACTTCTTCAGAATTATACGACGGCCAATATTTGCTATTGGCAAACCAAGCGCACATGCCGACGAAAATGAAACTAATAGCCAATACAATCTGCGACAATGTTTGAAACGGATAAAACAGTTTCAACGATGCAGGTTTCTTTTCAGCTGGGTGCGTGATCCAGGCGACATTTACTGAGTAATATGCGTTTGACATTTGGAAGTGTGAAAATCTGGCTAGGGTGATTGCAGCTGATGTCATGGAAAAGTTTGCGACATCATCTAATAAGTCTGCTAGAGATCCGGTCCATACGCCATCGTCACCGAGACTCCCCCAGCCAGTTCCTATTTGAGGGGTCATCATTTTCAGGGTCGCGTTTAGACGCTCAGCGATGAGAAGTAATAGATCGCCGTCCGCACCATGTGGTATCCCATTTGTTATGTTCATATACGGCATCTGCTTGAAAGTGGTGACTATAAGCGGACAGCAATGTAAGTTACCCATCTTCTCAGGAAATATTCCGAAGCATGTGTTGTTATTAGGACACGGCACTGAGTCCATTTTGGCCGGTCTGTGAATGTAGCAACTTTCTTCAGGGTAATACGTATATCCGGTCACTTCATTCGTTGGCTGTTTCATAAAAACGACGTTTACTATTTTATGGTTCCAAAACATGTTCACAGCTCTAGTTTCATCACATTCTTGAGGCGTTTTAGATAGACAGATAATGATAAAATTACCCGAGTTGTCGAATTTATGAGACTTCATCCAGTTCAACATCAATTCAATGTTGTCAAGGTCGGTGCCAAATAGAACGAATTGTCTTGTTGTCTCAGCAAAGGAAGGATAAAATGATCCATTTCCTATAATTTGTCCTTTTTTGTATAGACGCAAAAATAGTCTTACACTACTAACAGCGACTGTTGAATTGAAAAGCACGAACGTTGTGTAACTCCATTGAAAGTTGTAGATTGCTATCTTAGCAGCACTTTCTGCAATTTTATCGGGTGGTTCGATGGGCAAAAGTAAATTAAAATCCACGTTGGTGACAATGAACATGATGTCCATTGAACTGTCCGCGTTAGAATAGTTGTACAAATCTGGATAACAATGGCGATTTTTATCGAGTCACGGAAGTGAATTAGTACCCACCCAGCACGTTATGGTTTCATTGCATTGTAATTAAAACTTTAAAGTCCATTATGTTCTCGGTTTGCTTATTGGTTCACATAGCTCCATTTTACAGTTGTTAAGCTTTAAGTTTATTTCGATATAAAATTTTAAGATACCATGAATGAAAAATGATCTGCCGGAAAATCGGTCGATTTTTTAATGGTGGTCTAAAGAAATGAAACGAGTATGTAAAGCAAGTTCACAAAAATTATGTAGAAACAGGCTACAACAGAAAAACAAATGAATTATTTTGAAGTAATGAAAAAATATAGGTCGCGCAATGAAAGTTGAGGCGAATAATACTAACACTGATGTAAAATTAGAACAGAACATACAAATCAATCAGAAGTTGCCAGATGAAGTCTTGAACACAAGCAAAGATTGTATATGCGCAACAAACGTATACAATCTTTGCTTACGTGTTGTTTCAATTTTTGGTGCGCGACCTATAGCAAAAAAATACGTTTTAACTTATTCTACGAGTATGGCAAAGTTTTATAAAGAAAACAACTCGCTTTAGCTGAAAAAAATTATATTTTATGAGAAATTATAATTTACAATATTTCATACAGGCATCCATCTTCAGTCGGAACTTAAGCTAAAATTCTCACAATCTCACGCAAAAGGTAAAGCAACGTTAGACTATAATATAGTTATAGCAATATTCTGTAGTCATCGCCCAACCGTAAAAATAAACAGAATCTCCAATACATGAATTTCAGTCCATTCGTAAGGAAGATACGAATCCGCGGCGTCGGCGCGGCGACGCGCGGCCACGACACGCGCCTACTCTACTGCTAGTACCCAATATTAGAGGCAGCCTCCGAAAAACTGTCCGTCTCCCTCACCCATACCGCCTGCACGGCTTGAGCGAAAGAGACGGAGCCGATATAAATCGAGTCGTTTAGCGGATTTTGACCTCTGCTCATTTTGTGCTGTGTTTAGTTTTGTTTTAGCTAACATTCCGATTTCGCGTGCTGGGCGGGATTAAATCATCTCCAAAGATAAATGCCGGAGGAATACACGCGCCCAGACGATCAGTTACGAATTTCGAGAGAACGCACTGCTCCTTACTACCGCTTTACGAATAAAGCGGCGAATGGAATACTGATCTATTCGCATGATTATAAAGCACAGAGTCGTGTGTGGCCTCAGCGCGTCGTCACGCGCGCGGTTACCACGCCGGGCCCAAACTAATTCACAATATTGCTGTACAATTGCACAAAAGAAATATAGTTTCTATGTACAGGGCATACACAGAGATTGCACTTCAGTGGGTTATTATATCAATTACAAAGTTTGTGCGATAAGTTATTATATTTCACATTATTTTGAGCATTTCAGACAGCTGTATATTAAAAAAAGCATACAGTTTTGCTATTGACAGGTCAGTTTGTCACGGTGTGCTTACATTGAAGAAATCGATATGCTTAAAATGTATAAAAAATAATGATAATGACACAACAACGAATAAGTTAATATTATGTTACATACCAAAATAGAAACTTTGTTTCTTACTATACATAAATAACTAAAGTAACACAACACACTAAATTAAGCATAGAATGATAGAACTATAAAATATGGAAAACATTTATAAACGTATGTATATTTGTGCTTAAGTTTATAATATAAAAGAATGCCAATAGCAAAACTTGGCACTGCACTGTCAGCTCAATTATTCACACACATTTAGACCCAAATGTACAATATATTACATTCATGTGGTAAAAGCTTTCGTGCAAAAAACATCTGATTCGGTTTTTACATTTACTTTTCACGTTCGCTTTATTGGTATTTCCCTTGGGTTTCTAGTAAAAAAAGTTTATATCAAATGCATCAAAAATGTCCTTAAACAACTAACGTAGTTAACTTCCTATATTTCACGTACGGCTAGCTGATTGGAATTTTCGTACACATTAGGAAAAAAACCAAATACACCAGACCATCGCATACATAAAGCCTACAGTTAACATAAATCATTTGCTTGACGTCAATTCGTGTAGAAAAACACCATCTTTAAATATAAACAGCTTAAATAATAAAATTCCAATGTACAAAAGTAACGTAATCTTTAAATACAATAATAAATATATAAATCTTCCAAGCTAACAGAACAAACGGTAGTGATATATTATTATGTTATATTGATATCTGTATAGAGACAGTCGGCGAGGTAGCGGGCCCGGGACACGCGGCCCGGGCGCGTCGAGGGTTCGAGACGTGGGCCGCCTCATCGATACCGACATCGAAACTATGACGAGGCTCCCACGAACTACTACACCATCGTCGATAGAACAGCAACAACTGTCTCGACCCACGAGGTTGATAAAATACGCATAAGTTCATTGGACTAGTTTGTTCAAATCCGTCTGGACACAATAAAAATGTATACTAATGTAGAAAGATATGGCAACAAACTTTACAAAAATCCTAAAACAATGACTAAAAGCAGCTCATGGTAAGGCCAAGACTCACCATAACTTTAAAATGCACAATTTAATATTCACTGATACAGACACTTACATAAATTGTGAATAACTTCATCATAAAAAAACATGTCAAAAAACCTGGCGCGTCGCGCGATCCGTGGACGGGGCGGGCCGGCCCCGATCCTAGTTTGGGTTAAATGACTTACAATCTATACTTATTTTTTTAAATCATTTTTTTAGATGAAAACTTCGTCTGATCTCAGTTCGTGAATTTACACATTCTGTCGTGAAGTGATGATGTTTAAATTATGTGTTTTACACAATCACAGATTTGTGTCAGTGACCAGGTGGTTTCGCTTAGACGAGGTTGTACTCCTTTAGGTTGGACTGTAGGATTGTGTCTTTGACCGCGGCGAACACAAACCGGATGTTCTCAGTATCTGAAATTTTTAAAATAACATTCATGTACCAATATCACAGTGCAGAACACAAAATAATTCGGAAGAACAACCTTGTATGTTTTAAATAAAACAATTTGTATAATAGATATCGAAACAGTAACGTGGAAATTGTAAAATAATTGACGCATCAAACTGTTCAAAGACGTTTTCTGTAGAACTTTACCTAAAATTATGAAGATCTGCCAGAATTCTTTAAATAATTTCAAAGATAAAAATGTATTACATACCTCTACTAATAAAGTGCCTTATTAGTATAATCAATTGATCACTGCTGTAAATAAGCGCCTAATATGTGGTGGCCACTGGTGTGGAAGTGTAAAAAGTATTTATTCATATTCATAATCTAAAAATACACCAGTTGGGCCACTGTGTGGGTTATCCCAGCAAAATGTTCTTTTAAAAATCTAATGACGCAAATAATTAGGACCTCTTATTGACTGACATTTTAAATTCGAGCCTTCAGCCGTTTACAAGAAAAACGGATTCTGCCAGGATAACGTTATCCCAGCTACTACTACAAAAATGGTGTACCAATTTTACCTGTTGGGTCTAGGTGGATGAAAAATATACCAAATAGATAGCTTAAATTCGAACCTAATTGTGCCCTAAAAATAAAATTCCAGGCCCCTCAGGTTTCGGAATTATTTGAGTTGTTACTGCGATATCATAACCTTTAAAAATCAAACTAATCAGTCCACTATCTCGGTATACCTAATATTACTTAATTTGTGACTAAAGATAAGTTTTCTCAAATCACTAGATTAAGACTAATACCACAGAATAATAATAAGTACTACGTACAGAAGTTCTACTTCGCGAAGGTATTTAAAAAAATGTATGCTCAATGTCATTAATAATATGGTGTAATTTAGCCTGTATCAAGAGTCAAGCACCACTTTGTTGACAAACGTCAGTGATCGGCACTGCGCCGAAGCTATAGGGCTGACTTCGGTAAAATGATGTGACGTGAGGTGCCAAACTGCGGAAAATGGCAGAGATTATTTAGGCAGTTAAATACTGCACAGTATTTAGTACACCATTTTCTTTATTTTCTTCCATCATTCATACACAAGAATAGAATACGCGTGCGTGAGTCCATGTTCGCTCGTATGTGAGGCCTTGTCGAATAGTATCCTGTAGGTGGGCCATCGTGCGTGTTTTGTTTTCGATGTAAACTCGCGGAGATGAACAGGCCTGCTAATACTAGATAGTTTTGGAAATAGTAATTACAAATTTTTATATTGTTATTTGAAGAATAAGGCATAAAAGATGCCCTAGCTAGATATTATACTTGTACAAATCTCATATAACTGAATACTTGACTATGACGTCACGTTCGAGCAATTTAAGGAGAGTATAGACTAGAGCATTTACTTGTAACAGAACAACGAGCCGCTCTATGAAATGTTATAAGTGTATCATCCTATCACCTTAGATTAATAAAACCTAGATGGATAGTCTTCATACAAACGCTTCGTCAAGAGTGAGGCAAAAATCTAATGTCATTAGTGTCATCTTTTTTGGGGAGTGTGGACAATGAAGGCGATTTACCCGAAAGTAGGGAGATTTTTAATAAGTTTTAAATTATTTACAACAACAAAACGTATCATGTACTAACTTATTTATTAAATTCACAGTAAATAACAAAACTAAAACTTCACTTTAAAAATTATGTTGTAAAACTTGAAATAAGCGTTTTGTATGGAGAATTCCACGAAAAATGTTTTTTTCCATACTAAAATTTTTGCGATTTTTTAAGGAACTACAGATTCAAATTTTGTTTTGAAAATTATATGAAAGAAATTATTTAGGTACTAATGAATATTGAAGAAAAAAAAAAGTGTTTGGTGTATGAATCAAGGAAAAACTAAAATATTTGGGGGCACGGTAGTGCAACCGCCAAGTCGAGTAAAATTATTCAATTTCGGTCCAGTTTTCTAGATACATAACTGCTGTCTACAAAATACAAAAAGAAATGAGATCCCATCAAAAACAATACTTGTCAAAAAAAACAAGTCTCGCAACTCAGTTGTTCTACGGTAAAAAGTTGTGAGATCCATGTAATACCAAGTCCAGCCCCCTTAGACAAAACGCACTTTTTGATCGAATCGAAAATCGAATCCGTCAAAACTCCATACAAAAAAGGGGCTTTTCGACCACTTTTCGACTGGTTTGCGATTATAATTTGCACTTTGTCTAGACCCACAGGCCAGGAAATCTTTAACGTTTCATATAAATATATTGACTTGGCCATCGCATGAAAACACGTGTAAATTAAATTTAGTGCGATGGCCAAGTCAATAATTTATGTAAAACGTTAAAGATTTCCTGGCCTGGACTTGGTATTACATGGATCTCACAACTTTTTACCGTAGAACAACTGAGTTGCGAGACTTGGTTTTTTTGACAAGTATTGTTTTTGATGGGATTAATTATTCAGACTTTGAGATATTGCTTGACTTATTCAGTTTAATTAAAAGTCTGATTGACTGGACTTACTTCTAACTGGTAAGCGATTTCCACGCTTATTTCAGACAGCGTTTACTAAATAGATACGTATTGCTTACACAAAACATTGCGCTCGTTTTTTAGTGCCGTGTATAAGCTGCATGGTCATTCCCGTGTTCAGCCAGCGTGACAACGTGTGACGTGAATTACCGCGGTATCACGCAGCGCAGTACAGACGACACATAAAGGTACACATTGTGGTACCTTTTGCAGCATAATAATACCATTTTACAGCAAAATGTTTAGTCTGTTAGCTACTGTACATTCACTGCTAATTTTTTATATTAATTACAGCGGTTTAACAATTACCTCGTTAACGAAGTTATATTTGTAACCCATTTTCTGGGAATTATCCCTGCTAATGGATCTGTCACTCCTAATGTAGGATTAATTTCTGAGCAGGTAAACAATAAGATTAAATGTATCTACCTAATCATCAGTAAGGGTCCGATTAAGTATGGGTATTTTACGAAATAAATTTATAGGTAGGTACCTACCTACTATCTATCCACGCAGACATCATTTGATTAAACGATTAATATAAATCTTTATTACTAGTACTTCTCAGTAGATACCATTGATTACGATCAAATTAGTTTGCGATCCTCAATTTTAGGAATAAGTTACTATATCTCAAGCACCTTTTCTACGGTATTTGCGTAACAACCTATTATTATAATTCTATTTACATTTTGCCTTTGGTGTTCTAAAATTATGATTCCCATTTCTACAAAATCAATGTCTCCTTTTGCCGGATTAAACTAACGAATGCGGACAGCTTAAGGTTATAATTAAACCTAGTAATGTTATCTTTCCACCACCAACCTAGCCAATATGCAAACGGGATAAACTTTCTTAAATTCATACAATTTAGAATTGAATTTATTGCAATAGTTACCAATCAATAACGATCAGAAAAACCTTTACCCGGATAAAAGTTGGGAGCTTTTACCAATCCTGAAACAGGTCAGGTAATGATAAATGTAGGTACCAAATCTCCAACATAGCATAAAAATCCAAATAAAAATTATAACGATTCCCCACGGAATACGGGAATAGTGATTCGCGTCGAATCCAAATACAACGAGTGGAGCAAAAGGTACGTCAATATTTTACTGTCGGAAACGCCAACATATATTCATACTAAAGGATTGGTCATAAAGGCAAGAAAGGTACAATGCGTGAATTGAATTCCTAAGCTAGAGTGTGAAATTCCTCGAAAATCTGTCTCAAAGTTTCAAGCAGAACTGTTAGGCTGCCTATTTATTTAAATGCTGTACCAACTATATACAGACAGAATTCATACTTTTTGCGATCGGCATATGAAATGAACAAATTGGTTACCATTCCAGAACTCGATATGTTTAACTCGAAACCAAATCTCTTTAGGGACACATGACTAAATCTTGGTTCGACGGTTCATCAGCTGTTTAATGTAGGTAAAAATAACTGTCTCATGTAAGCGAATTGGCTTTTGTTGTTTAATTGTATTGCTACACATATGCGAAAACATATAAATGGTGTATAGTTTCTTAAGCAGTGGTTATTAATCTGTTATTGTTTCACTGTATGTTTTCCGAACAAAATAAAATAAATGAATAAATACCTAGGTCACGAAAAACATTTAAAGCACCCTTACCTAAATATGTGTAATTTTAAACAATGATTACTAAAATACGAGTAGATTAATATTTTCTGCTTGTTGGTTATTTATTTAATGGGACAGTTTTACAATTTTCGGGAGCCGACCCCGAAAATAGAATATTGTAACAATGAGAGTTGCAAATGAATACATTATTTTCGTTGACAAACAAACGATAAAATAAGACGGTTTTATTATGAACGTTAATAGACATAATTTATCAAGAGCTTTTTTCATACTGTTTGAGTTCTTTAGGAGTTTTTAAAGGTTAGGTACTTAAACAATCTATGAAATCAGTAAGTTGATGAACTTTCCTATGTAATTAATTATCAAAATTATAATTTGAAAGGAAATCTTTAATCTATTTTTTTATTTATCACGAGCGCAAGCGTTTCAGTTCACCCTTGTGGCTATGTCTCTAATACCTATGCTAATACCTACGTTTTTTATCTGGAAAAATATGTATTAGGATTGGCTGTTTTATGCCCTAAGGGAAGTAATCTAAAACACTAATATTTCTTTCAGAAAAAGCGGTCGAACAGAGCAGTTAGAAAAGGTGTTTTGAAGCATAGAAAGAAAACGAAATATGGCGTGAGCGAGGACATATAAAAGCATAAATTTATCTACGTGACTCTGGCTCTGACATGCATTTTTCAAACTTGTAACCCTACCTGCCCCTAAATTTAATAATATCCAGACGACTGCTAACCTTTTAACAAAAGTCTTTGTATTAAATTTAACAAGGCTTAATTGTGTCTCGTCGTACATTGAATTTATTTCTGAAAAGTTCTTATTGCAATCGTACCTATTCGAAATAAAGTATCTACTCATCATCATTACTCATACCTACTAGGCTTTAAAAATATCAGCATACCTAATGGGTTTATTATAAAGACTGAAAGTAATAAGTGGACCTTCGAAACTCATCAACATTTTAAGGTTATTAATTTTTTACTTGTGTTATGCACTTAGATTAATAAAACCTAGATGGATAGTCTTCATACAAACGCTTCGTCAAGAGTGAGGCAAAAATCTAATGTCATTAGTGTCATCTTTTTTGGGGAGTGTGGACAATGAAGGCGATTTACCCGAAAGTAGGGAGATTTTTAATAAGTTTTAAATTATTTACAACAACAAAACGTATCATGTACTAACTTATTTATTAAATTCACAGTAAATAACAAAACTAAAACTTCACTTTAAAAATTATGTTGTAAAACTTGAAATAAGCGTTTTGTATGGAGAATTCCACGAAAAATGTTTTTTTCCATACTAAAATTTTTGCGATTTTTTAAGGAACTACAGATTCAAATTTTGTTTTGAAAATTATATGAAAGAAATTATTTAGGTACTAATGAATATTGAAGAAAAAAAAAGAAAAATAATTTCATAGGTAAGGACCTTATTTAATAAACATCGCAAGTTAAATAAAGACTTATAAAGACATTTTTAAACAACCTTCTTGCCCATAATGTAAAAGCCCTTAATAAGAGCCCAGAAAAAAAACATTTGGTATAGTGTTTCGAATCGGAGACCTATGTCAGACCACAAGTCAGACAGAGGTTGTGGGGTTGATTCCCGCACAGTACAAACATTTGTGTGGGTGAACTTATTTGATTAGTCTGGGTGTTGAATTAATTTAAACAGGTTTTAACGCGATACCCGGATAGATAACATTGAAATATTACCTGTATAAATTAATTCAATTATGCAACGCAAAAGTTTAAAAATAATTATTCTGGGTGTGTTTCTATAACATTATGTATGTACCTACATTAAAAAAAAAAGAAGTGTGTTAATATCCGTTATCTGGTACCCATAAAAACGCACATGACTTGAGCTTGACTAGTGTAGAATTACAATAAAAAATATTTTTATTTGTATAATACGTTACGGTAAATGTGATAAATGTGAAAATTATGAATAATTACCTCATGATTTGGTCAATATGTGAATTAATAATTTATGTACATATGTATAAAACTTAATACTGCCGTCCAANATAATGTATAAAACTTAATAGGCGAAGGGCCACCCCCGCCGCACCGAGCCGGTGTTCTCTATTATAATATTTGAACTAAGGTTAAATTACTAAATAATTACTGATATATGTGATTAATAATTACTTTTACCTCGACTGTCGGTAATTATTAATAATAACCGGTAATTATTTATAATTTTCAATTAAAAACATTTATCGTAACACATATCCTACAAATAAATTAAATGCTCTTATGGAGCCTTTACTTCTCATTATTTTTTTGCCCCGCGGGCGCTTCGAGACAAACATTTGGCAAGTGCTGTAAAGAAGCATCTATACGAATTTAATATATTTTCACCATTTTAATAAAATGGACACCAGTACAATAAATTTTAATAATATTTTTAACTGGAAAAGTAACAAAAAATAAAAGTTCCCGAATGCAAAAATCCGAAATTAAAAAGGAAAAGATGGCCAGCAAAAGCCAGATTAACCAAAGAGTTTTTATGATAATTAAAAATGCAGTGCAATGTTATACTAGGTAGGCACAGTGTAAAATGTATCCAGCAGTGGACGTCATTTGGCTGAAACGAACGAACGAATAATAATATAATAGCTGTAAGTCATTGAGGAGTTGAGTGATCTACAGAATACAAGTGGCCATAGTAGCAGAATCAGAGCCCCGATAGCGCTAAAAATTTTCAACTGCAACGCAACTGGACGACGAACGAAAATCATCTTTTTAATAAATCCGTTGTTTCGTCTTTGTTAGCGCGTGAACTTTACCGTGACACCGAATTGCACATCAGCTGGAATTACATTTAATAAGATAGCTACTAAATTTCAGTCTATTCGAAAAAAAGAAGTTGCAAATTTCATAGAAACTAACTAAAAAAAAGTTTTAATGTCCTTGCCGCTGTAATTGTTTCCTTAGCAGGTTACGCTTTGAGTATAAAAATTGCTTAATGTTATCTTTTTTGGATTCGTAAAAAAGTCGGATTTTTAAGTATTGCTCAACTACAAGTCGTACTAAATTTGTATCATGATGTTGAGCATTTATGTGATCAGTTACATTGGGAAAGGTAATTTTAAGCAAAGGTATTATTTTGAGAGTTAACTTTTTTTCTGAGTCTACTATGGAATTATTTTTAATGTAATTCCTTAAATAAGTTTCAGCTGTATTGCATATTACGTACACATCGTGTGATGCATAAATTAATCCGCCTCGATCCCTCATAGAGACTAACTTATGGTACCATTGCTTTTCTTTTGCAACCATATTATCTTTGCAAAAATCGCATTTAATTTTTTGAATTACACTTCTTACAACATTTCCAGCTATATATGCGACAATATGATTTTTAAAATTCGGATCATCATAAGTATTTGAAGCAATTTCAAACTCAATGTCATCGGCAGTTGGGGTTTCATTGATATAACTTACTAATTCTTCATCCGCTTCATCGAATCTTTCTGAAGCTGATGTCAAATTAATACATGTCAATGCTGATGAACAAGTTAGTATGGGTATATTTTCCAAAGGCACGCAATTTCCAGTACTACCTACTTGCAATTCCATATGACAAAGAAGTTTTTTATATATGCCTTTAAATTGAAGAGCATTCGGGTTATCGTTATGGCCACCATGCATCCTGATAGACCCAAACAACAACTCAATATGGTCCTGGCTGAACCTGTAAGTACAAATATAATTTAGTTCTTGTGTGTCTTCTACTAAAGTTGTATATAAATACTTTAAACTTTCGATACACACAAGCAGTCCTTTAAAACCAGGTGAACATTTAACTTCCACGGCTGTTTCAAAGCTTTTTATTTTTAAATTTATAGCGTTATCATTTCCATTGTATTTGCGTTTTCTGGTTGTTTTTATGTGCAAATTTAATATATAATTTTTGGCTTCATCTAAAAATTCAAAAATTTCACTTTTATTTGATTTTGAAAGAGGATGATTAAAACCATGCTGCATTAAACTTCGAGAATTAAAGACATCAAATAAATTATTAAAGATCATTAAAAACTCTTCGGTACCCTGACTGTCTTTAAAATCTTCCAATTTTAATTCTTGCCTGCAAAATTGCAGTGCGATTGCAATACTTCTGCTTAAAAGTTGGGATGCTAGCTTAACCTTCATAATGGAATTTCTAAACTCGAGATGTTTTCTAGTTAATTTATTGGCAATGTGTAATCCTTCCTTTTCTTGAAGTAAATTTAATTTGGTCAAAAAATTCCAGCAGACTTTATTTTCATTATGGTCTAGAAATTCACCTTTGTCTTCGAAATGATTACGTACTAATTTGAACATATGTATTGGGTCCAGAAATACGGCTACATGGTAATTGGCCGAAGGATGCTTGAAAGTAGTTTTCAAGTCATGTGCGTTTTTTATTTGACATCCTAATAATTCCATGGCTGACTTATTAGTACTATGGGCGTCAAATGTTATGGCTACGACTTTTACGCCTATCTCTTCACACTTTGTGAGGCACATTTTTATAAGGTTGGCTTTTTGTATTCCCGTTATGCTGTCAATTAAAAAGTATCCTAACGGCAATTTCCAGTGTTCGTTAAGACAAACAAGCATAAAAGTATATGCTTCTCTAGCTTTTGTGGTGGAATCGGTTGTCCCTGTGCCAATATCCACTCGACCATGACCTCCTTTTAAATTCTGACTTCGTATAGCCATTTCGTCAGCTATTAAAGTGCACAAAATTTTTTTTTCACTACCCTGTACTTTTGTTTTTAAAATTTCAAACGCCTCAACAGTCAATCCTGGAGAACCATTTATAGACTGATACCAATTATAAATTGTCTTTGGGTGAGGAAGACAAGTATCAAATGTTTTTCGTACATATGCATACGCTCGTGGCGAATAAAAATGCAAAGTGAGGCAAAACTTTCTGAATTCTGGTGTGTATTTCGGCATAGGGCGCTTTTGACTTTTACGTTTTTTAACTAAGCTATTGTAAAGTTCTGCTGCCAAAACATTTTCTGATAAAATATTTGAAATGTCATTGTCAATATATCTTTTTGTTTGCAATATCTTTAACACATTACGGAGATTGGTAGTTCTTTTCAATAGTCGACGGTTTTTTTGTTTAATTGTTTTTATCTGTCTATTCTTTCTTTCTACACGTAATAGCGTTTTGTTAAGCTTCCTTCGTAATAATGCTTTTCTTGGCGTTTCAAATATCGGATTCATATCAGGAGTCATCGATGCCTCTGAATCACCAACCGAGGTACCCTAAAATAGATATGTTAATTTTATTATTGTTTAAGGGTAGGTAAATAAGCTAGGTATATACAGGGTAGAATTGTGTAATGCTACCACAATTTTTAGAAATATTTAAATGCATTTTTATTTCTTTTCAAAAATAATGAGTATAATTTCCTATCTACAGTATTAAGAGTACTTTCCCTCCAGGGGGCATTACAAAATTCCACTCTGTATAAATCTCGTTAAATATAAAATTGAATCTACAATAGCCGAACGGTGTAAATTAATTAATAAAATACAATTCAATAAATATAAAAAAATAATAATTGATATAATATTATGTAATTTATGTTAGTATCAGTTAGTATAATTTACGTCACTTAGTGTGAGAAAAATCTTAGTGCCATAATATAAAAAAAGTTAACGCGATGAATACTGAGAAGGAGGAGGTCTGACAAAGTGCACATTTTAATCGCAAACCAGTCGAAAAGTGGTCGAAAAGCATTTCCACACTAAATGTCAATTTAAACCAAAAAAGGAGAAAGTGGAATTTCGTGGAGCGTAGTTGAACGGGAAGTTATTTTAATGGTTTTAATTTATTATTTAATGTATTTTACTGTATAAATCTGGTGTTGTTTTGTGTTCTCAAAGTGCAGTGAGGTGATAAATAAGTATAAAATAACATTTTAACATTATAACAATATAAAAATAAAAACTCAAAAAGTGCTGAAGACAAAAAAAATATAAAAATATCAATAACAATCGACATTGGCATAAAGAAACCTTAAGAGAGGTTTGGTTGCCATTAAAAAAAAAACTAACGGGTTGGTTGTCTTCCTCCACGTCATCATTAATTATTGTACAAATGGGCATATTCTGAAAAACAACAGACAAATTTACGGTAAAAGGATTGTAAAACGGTTAATAAATCCGTCATGTAATAATTAATCCATACAAACTTTTGTATTTATAATATTATTAGTAGGATTAGTAGGATAACTGGATTACGTACAATAACCTAGTACCAAATATTACGTACTAGGAAAACTAGTGATCAATAGCAAGGATTGAATAGTGAGGTACCTTTGTAGGAACTGCTCCTTCACGTAGTCTACATAATCCACCTTTAGTAGTATATTTGTCCGAGTCATTGAAATGAATTGAGCAAATTTTTGAGTTTTTGGATGGCATCCACGTGCTGTCATTGCGGTTTGATCTAATTTTATCGATCCATTTAGAAGCGACTTGAGGGTTAGAGGGTAACCTGAAAAGGTACCAAATATTTTTTTAACAGACATCTTTTTCTAGTAATGCACCCTAATTTAGATTTAGTTCAGCGTCTGAATACAAATAATTTTTAAAGCTTATTAAAAATGTAAACTAAAATAGAAATTAAAAATTTAGTTTGAAATGCAATGCTAAAAAAATGTAATAACCAAAAATAAGATGTAGGCACGTACCTAATTACAATAAGATAAATGGACTTAAAAATCTCGAGTTTATAAAAAAGGAAGTGTATTTTTACGGCGAACAATTGGGAAATTTATTTTCTTGTTACTGGTATCATTGCCGTATTTAATTTTTGAAAACCAAATTCAAGTAAAATACTCGTCGAATTGTAGTACTTACTTGTGAAATGTAACACTGGTCACTTTCTTTCTTTTATCTGAAGTATTCAGACACCCTTTCACTGCACAAACCGTCATAATTAATTAAAATTTGTCGGACGTGTTTACCTATTTTTCACTTTGACAGTTCAAGTGACGTTTACGGGTAAGCCATTCTGGCTTACTAAAATCTGCCTCACCTTTCGTGCACTGACTATCTATCTAGGTTTTATTAATCTAAGCCTATCACGAACCAAACGTCGCAATTTTTTTTAACTTTATCGTAACAACGTTACATAGATATACTCTAGTCTATACTCACCTTCTTATTCATTCCGTAAGAAATTTTCTTGGCATCTTTGCATTTTTTTTTAGTAAAATAAATGAGTTACTTTTAGAATGTATCTTGCCCATCTAACTTTAAAGGTTCATAAAACGAAGTAAAACAAGTATTCAAACAAAAAGTTTATAAAAATATTGTTTAACCTGTGTTTTATCTAAACTTTACAATCAGTCATCATGTATATTATAATTATCACAGATAATATACTAAATGTATTTGTATCTCTCATTATTTGTGGTGGGTGCCCTAATGTATAGCTGCGCTAAAACTTCATCTTCAGGATAGTAAAATAACTTAGGGTTAAATAAATAAACAACATGCGATTAGTATTAAAAATAAATGTTTAATGGTGTTAACAACATAAATATAAGTAAGCTGTAAATTCATGCGAGATTGAACTCCTTGAGGGCGGACTGCATTATGGTGTCTTTTACCGCACAAAACACAAGCTTAATGTTTTCCGTATCTTTAAAAATATCCAAGGCAGCATGCAAAAGTAAAAAAATAAATAAAAGTACATGCAATAGAAGGCATAAGCAAATAAAAATATTTGTTGAATGACAAAAAATACTAGTAAAGAGGCGTTTACATATTAAACGCCTTAGCATCAAACTGATACTTGAAATTAATCTGTTTTTCTAACTCAAGACTGTCGTATGCTTGAGTTGGAATCAAGTTTTGAGTATAGTGTTATTTATTACAAGCCAAACCGTACATAGTACGGACTTTAAATTGCTGTATAGTCACGCTACACACATGGCCAAATATTAATAATGAGTTCTTTCTTTTATTGGCCGTTTATAACTTTGTAATGGCATTCTCATCTAATCAATTGTTTTTTTTTTATCCTTAACATATTGAGGATAAAATAAAGCAAAAACCACATAAAAAAACTTAAACTAGGAATAAGCAAATTGATTTTACAGATACTATAGCATGTAGACCACAAACAAGAGACAAAGAACAGAAAACCTTTAACAAGCGTGTAACTAAAGCAATGTCTAGATCTACTATTTACATCTAAATACATAATCTACTCGCTTGCAACACAAAAAACCAACACACATACAATCTCACCTCAGTGTCCATAAGAAATGTACTCCAGATAACTTAAACATGTTAATTTATGAATATTTAAACGCATGTTAGATGATATACGTTTTCAAAAATCAAGGCAGATGCCTACGGCAGCCTTTAAAATCTGACACCAGTCTTGTTAGAAGATGACCACCCACAAGATGGAAGATTTAATGAACTTTCACTATACATACAACTTTTTTAGAGCAGGGACACGCACTTGACGCAAAAGTGCAAAATCTAAGTATTGGTGGTTCACGAAAGCAAGCTGTTGTTAGACGAAAGTAACGCGTAACGCCACGAAACTTTAGCTGATGTGCTATTTAGACGAATTTTCGGCGCTATACTTTCAGCAGATGTTTCACTAAATAACTTATTTTTATTAAAATATCGTAAGAGTAATCTGTAACGAATAAAATGAAGATATTTTTGTTATCGTTTTGTATAATAACCATAACCATGACGTGTCATGTTGCAAAATGTTGTTTTCTTAAACTGACTTCGATCCTAATCGATTTGTTAGCAGCCGTTTCGTTTCTTTTGATCCAATGATATACGTCAATTATTTTACAATTTCCTTTGCCAATCAAACTTCGAGACTCGTACAAAAATGAAGTCTTACCTGTCGCGCAGGTAAAATGCGAATAGATGATTTTCTCGGCGTCGGGGTTGAGGTCAACGAACATTCTCAGGATGAACTCGCGCGCCGTGATGGCGTCGCGCTGGGGACCTGTCACACCACACTGGATGAACTAGCTATTCTACTTGTTTTTGCTTCATTGGTAAAACTTTTACTATATTTAATCGTAACTATTTAATTATTAATGCTCAAAATGGGACACATTTACTCAACAATCCACCGATAGATTACTTCTAACATGATACTTGAACTAATTTTGGTCTGGTAAGAATTAGGTTGTGGTCGAAGTTTTAACAAATGTTCTGCTCATAAACGTTGATCGTAATAGCAATAATAATATTGGTGCAATTGCAAAAAAAGGTATAAGATCGATCGTTAGATCGTCTCATCCACGAAGACGCGCCCCCCACCACTTTATGGTCGAGGGAAGCGCGGGGTGCGGGGAGTTTAATCCGAACATATTTACTAGCTGTGCCCGCGACTTCGTACGCGTGAAAACATTTTCGCAACATTTTTCATTGTTGCTCTGCTCCTATTGATCGTAGCGTGATGTTGTATAGCCTATAGCCTTACTCGATAAATGGGCTATCTAACACTAGAAATAATTTTTCAAATCGGACCAGTAGTTCCGGAGATTAGCGCGTTCAAGTAAACAAACAAACTCTTCAGCTTATAAAGCTGAAGAGTATAGATAACACGAGTACAGCTCTTTTTCTCAATATTCTGTAGCTACTCGAGACAGAACGAACCATAATATCGGATTCATTAACCGGCTGCGTTAGGAGGGTTATGTTTTTAGAGCACAGTTTTTAAAACATTGGTGGATTGCCAAATATACCATGTAAAAATATCAAATTACCGGTAATTTTACCAATGAAGACTCAAATCCGAATACGCAGTGAATAAAAGAGCTTAAAACTAGCGAGTATCCCAAACCTCTGGCTTAAAAACATTCTAGCTCAACTACGGAATAACTAGCAGTTTTATGTATTATATCATAGGGGTCTTATTCAACCTGTGGCAGTCGTGAAGTGAGAGTAACAAGACCTGTCCGGGTCTGGATTCTCTTTCAGATATTTCTGCAGAATATACTCCATTGCTGGGGGCGGATCTAGTTTTGGACCTAGAATTGTTGTTAAAACCAAAATCAACTTTAGTTTTGATTCCCATTGTAGTGCAAAGAATGAACCTGACGATGTTTGGACGTCTACTGATGAACATAGGCCTCCTTCAATGATTTCCACCTACTGTGTCATGTTCATGGACGAAGAAGAAGAACCTGAACATTAGAATCATTTCACTTTGCCTTTTTAAAAAAAATGGACCAAACTTGTACTATTTTTGACAGAGAGCATGGTCTCATGTTTCGTGTCTTTTATGGTACACTCAAACAAAATTTCGGTAATTATCAGACCACACACACACACACACTTTGCGTATTTGTTCCCAGTTCTTGAATATTACAGGCTTCAATCAAGGACTTAAGGTCCTTGAAAATATTAGTAAAGTGTGCAAAAGCACGAGTGTTGTCAGGTTTTATGGCCACAAAGTCTGACAGGGTTGTGGAAATCTAGGTAGCCCCTCCATTTCAAGTAGCCTCCTGGTTATTGCTACAATAGAAGTTGTAGTAAAAAGGATATTTACCGTCGTATTCTGGGAAGTAGTCCACTAGATGGGAATACATGATCTTCTCCTCGAGCAAATCCTTCTTATTCAAGAAGAGGATCACCGACGAGTGTTGGAACCATGGGTACGTGATGATCGTCTTGAACAAAGCCTTTGACTCCTCCATTCGATTCTGGAAACAATGTTGATATTTCATTAGTACCGCGGAAAAGTTACTGGAAATGCAATTTCACTTAAGATAAAAGATTATATACATGGCAATGATTTTTAGCTGGCTGGCGGCTGCAGAACCTTCTTAACAGTATCAGATGGATATCTTGACATTTCGATTCGCCAGATAACTTGATATTTCGATGGAAAGTTTAGACGTATACAGTATAATAGCATGGTTTGCTCCGGTTGGTACACACAAAAAATCTGTCTCAAGTTCTTATGACCTTTATGTTCACTAGAATGATAAGAAATAATCAAAATAATGCTTACCTCGTTTTCAGATTCGAATAAAATTTGATCATATTCACTAAGAGCTACTAAGAATATGATAGATGTGACATTTTCAAAACAGTGAATCCACTTCCTTCGCTCGGATCTTTGGCCCCCGACGTCCACCATTCTGTTTGGAAAATATATTGCATTAGTTTCGACGAATTAACACGAACCAAGTTTATCCTCCCTATAAATGACTAGTATAAAAAATGTACTGTAAGATTGTGATGAAATTACATCAAACATATTTACTTTCTTTCTTACTCTCTCATAAGATTCTGATAAGACATTCTTATGGAATATTGTTTCCATTAATTTTGTATTACATTTTATAATGTCAATCATGGTAGCCATTACAACGATACAAACAGCAGCTAAGCAAGAAAAAACGTACTAAATTATATTCATTAATCAGTTACATATTTTTAGTGGTTCTAAAGGTTTACAAACACAATTCCTTGTAGTTATGCACCTGCATTGTGTCAGCTGATGACACACTTCCGCAGATAATTTGCATTCTATAGTTTCATTCAATTAAATTGGTCATTTTCTATAGAACACTAAACAGTGCTGCTGTTCGTCTGATAAAAATAGATAAAACAAATCTATCAGTTCCCGAGATAAGTCTCAGCTATCAAATAAATATTTCATCACTTTAAGATAAGATTATCAAATATTACAGATAAGAAAAAGAATAGTAATATAAATTCACATTCTACAAGTTCTCTATAACAATAAGCTGATAAAGGATGATTCATGATGCACTTGGCTACAGGAACAAGCAGTGGTTTAGGGAAGAGATTTTACAACAATGACTATTTGTCATAGCTATTTTGCCTGTTTGTATACCTAAAGAGACTACTGTAATTGCACATAAAATATTGTTATCTAAGAAAAAAATATATAATAAGCTTTAATTTTTACAGCATTTAAACCTTATCATGTATGTTATTAGGTCCAATATAATGTGGGAAAATTACTTAATTTCACTGCACCGAAATTAAATACACTAGTGGACACATTGCAAGAAATATCGCTGAACAGGTAAAATGTTTTAGTAACATCATATAACATGAGCTCACACTCGGAGAGAGCGCTAGCAAAATTTCCGTGTCAAAATTAAACTCAAAATATAGCATGATAAAGTGCCGATCACATAGATCACTTATTGCGGAAAGTTGGTTAACATATCCTCTAATGTATCAAGACTGGCGGTTTCTGTTCTTATGATTCAATTTATCCAGTTTCTATTACAACAAATACTATAAACAGTAACCGATAAGGTGAAGTTAGCACAAACACCAAAATTGAGTATGATTCGCTAAGAGGTTTTATTAGCACCACATAAAACGTTAACCACTCATGACACCCAGAATATCCTGTAATACGGTGTAAAGCAAAACTACGGCAGTGAGTAAATCAAACAATTACTTGTCATGACTCATTTGTAGGATAAAATTACGTTTATGTCATAAGTGATTGGTATTATGTTAGTAAAGGCCAGACAATGTTAAAACACCATAAGCATGCAAATACAAACCTGTGAAACATCTGAACTACACCGAACTCAAAGGGGAATCTAAATACGTTATCAAACGGTGGTATGTTAGCGCCTCTAGCCGGGACGCGCGGAGCATCTGGACGGTACATTAAAACCATCTGCACATACCTAAATATGATTCCGTCGAGATCGAACGGATACTCTAGAATGCCGGTGGTCGGCTGACGAGCTCGAAGGATGTCCTGCTCGGTCGGCAGATAATCGTCTTTCTCGATCCTGGCCAGATCGCTTAAATAACTGAAATCGAGTTCATGCACATCTAAACAGAAGCGAGTAACATGCAGCTCGAGAACTCACAGTTATACAACGGTAAATTCACGATGACACCAAAGAGAAATCGCTGAAAGTCCCCATTGCAACACATAACATGCATCGAAGCGAAGCGTGCGTTTCGCACTTGTTTTACCTAAATCTTATCTCCTCCAGGTCAAACGGATATTCTATAATGCCCGTTGTGGGCACTCTCACGCGGAGGATGTCTTGTTCAGTTGGTAAATAATTCGGAGCCGCCACGCGGTCTATCTCCTGCAAGTAGCTACAGAAAACCAATATCTTAGACACCATTCTATAAACACAATCAAAAGCATAGTTTATTGACGACGCCGTGTAAACTAGGTGTACGGTACGTCTTTTATCTTGGAAACCATTCGGACTTCGATCTGTCGTGTCACTATTTTGAGAAACAGTTTCGAACATGCTAAAATGGGTCAACATGACTAATGTAGGGAATACACTTAAAACCAATGCCATTGCTAGCTTATAAACTTTTCATTTATTTATAGATTCAGCATTAGCATAGAATACAAAAACTTGGTTTAAAAATAAATATGCTAATACTAGGTCTTGTAGTTTTTGATGTAGCAAACAAAATGTTATAGGTATATCTGTGCCAATAACTAAAAAATACCCTAGAGTCTATACTCCATACTGGTCATTACGGTTATCGTCGTCTAAGGCATTTCATGCCATTATTTATATTATGATAATTACCTATTACAATCTGCAATTACTCAGAGTAGTGAGTGATACATGTATACCGCAGCGAATTCAATAGCTCGTAATATCAATGAGGTAATCGCTGTGTTCATCTAATTGTGGATGTTCAGCATAGTTTTGTAAACTTGTAACAGGTATTTCCAAAGTTATTTATGTATTATGTTTGGTACAAAAAAATGTGTAAAGCCTCAAAAATTGAGACATAAAAAAGTTATTTTAACATACATATTATTAATTACTATGTGAGCAATATTGTGACTTGGGTCCAAGTAGGGTGTATAAATAATAACTGGTAAAAAAAATAGTATGTGGTTATGAGAAACAATGGGCATGGCAACTCATAGAGTCAAACGCCAGTGCTGTTGAAACCCAGGCAAAAAATATGTATTCACTACAGAACTTAAATTCTCATGTAAAACAACTTGATATTGAGTCTTTGCAGAAATAAAAGTGTAATTTTTTTACCAGTTAATTTAGATTGATTGGTGTCTGAAGGAACCTTTATACAGTACACTCTAAATATTTTACAAGGTATTGAAAAATAGTATCTAGCAAATGGCACAAATCCTGGTCATGTTATACGACTTTGGGCAGTTTATCACACCCAACCAGTGAAAGTTGGATTATCTTGAGATTAAATTACATTAATCAGATGGGACATTTCGAGGTTACATGACAGACCACATTTGACTAGTGTAAATTCAACTTTAACTTCCAAATTATCATTAAGATTTGTCAAAATTTTGACACTACAGACTAAAAATATTAGATGACTTACTATTTGGCTGAATCGGTGAGCTGGTATTCTCGCCTGCGATCGTAACACTCCTGGATGCCGGAGTCGGCCCATAGGCCCTTGATCGCCTCCACATACGGGCTCTCGAACGTTGTAACACTCTCAAAGTCGATTGATGATATCAACTCTGCCTTCTCCTGCAAAGGTTTAAACATATTTTTTGTTTAAAGCTAGTCAAAGACTTAGGCCCAGAACAGACGGTGAAACGCAACTGCAACGAAACTGCAACTGCTAGTTACTTTTGAGTTGTATCTAAGTTTCTGCCATAGCGTCCGTTGAGAGACCACACATGACGCGACCAGTTTGAAACTTTCAGTTTCAGTGTCATTCATCAGAATCATCAGAAAGTTGCAGTTTCATTGCAGTTGCGTTTCACCGTCTGTTCTGGGCCTTACTGGTGTTAATACTTTGGACTCACATGGCATAAAATGCTTGAGGCACAATGCTGTGTGATTTAGCCAATTTCAACTGATTAGTGGGAGACAAGAATTTATGAAGCTGAAGTTTGTAGGTTTCTTTCATGTTTTTAGGATGTAGATTTGTGTAAAACAAATTGCAAACAGTCTTAGAAGTGCTGCAACACTAACAGCTGAAAGTATCTGGTTTTGCAGTGCTGTTGCTATACAGCTTAGTTTAGGCGAAAGTGCCTAATTTAACTGGCTTTTTTTTAAAGAGGCCCATCTTTGCATACCTATGTACGTATGAAAACGGACATGTGTGTAAATGATGGGCGATCACCACGCCCATTCTCATCAGCATCTCCAGAGGAGTTATAGAAGACTTTAGGGCCCACGCCCACGACGACTTTTTGTGCGTTTACGAAACACGCGACAGCATCGATACTAACGCGCGTTAGTCGCATTTGCAACGCAAGTGATGTCAAAGCGCTACTAACGCGCTACAGCAGCGCGACTGCATCTCTACAAAAAGTCGCCGTGGGCGAGGGCCCTTAATGTTGTATATGAACTTACAGCGTTGGACGGATTCCCGTACTGTATTTTAAGAAGATCCATCGCTCGTATCATACTCTGCATCGCCATGAAGATGTTCTGGTAAACGAGTTTGATGAATCCACGCTTGTCATCGTCGCTGTAGCCGGAGCCATGGATGATTCTCATCTGCTTGATAAATGTTGACTTGCCGGACTCGCCAGTACCTGATGATGAGGGTAGAATGTTAAGTGCTTCAATAAAAAACGCACCTTTATATGGCAGTAGCAATTGCCACCTTATTTTGTCTAGTGTTAAGGTTCAAAAACAATCGAGTGATCAGCAGGGCTATTCCGAAACGCTATTTTATCCAGTTTCGGGTCTATCTGTCACCATTACTCATGCTGGCAACTCGCTTTTCGTGAGAGAGATGGCAACATTCGAAACTTTAATTAACGTTTTTCGGAATAACCCCGTTGATGCCGAATTGTAGGGGCATCCACATGCAGCAGCGTCTTTCCGTTCTATACATGGCCAGAACGCACCCATAGGAAACTGCTCGTGTATATTTTGTAGTGCCTGTTTGTAAGTCTGTGACTCCAAACTATACACGAATTTTGCGTACTGATCGTGTATAGTTTGGAGGAGCTTAGTAAAAAAAGTCATCTCCAAACTATACTCGATTAGTTTCTACTACACCACTTACACTTGACTAGAGTGTATTTAATTGATATTGATTCAGTAAAATTCAGTAAAATATGGAACTATATTTAAAATTACATTTATTTGATATTATTACATAAAATATTATTATTTTACTGAATCTATAATAAATTTAGATTTTTAACACTATTGTAAGTGGTTTTTGAAATTAAATTGATTAGGTATAGATTTCAAATTAAATAACAATTTAATTAAAATGAGAGAGAGTGAGAGAAGAAAGTTCAACGTGCATTACTAATTGGTGTAGTGGTTCGAAACGGACTACTATTCCGGAGGTAGCGGGTTCGATTCCCGCACAGTACAAACATTTGTGTGCATGAACATATTTGTTTGTATTGGACTGGGTGTTTTCTATGTATAATAAGTGTATTTACAAAAAAAAAGTATTTAAGTATGTTTATATCCGTTGTCTAGTACCCATAGTACAAGCTTTGCTTAGTTTGGGACTAGAAGCGCAGTGTAAAATGTCTAAGGATATTTATTTATTATTTATTTTATTTATTAACTTTTATCTCAAGAATAAAATCATTTTGTCATATTTCCATACCTACGACAATTGGTGAAATATCAGCCCCAAAACAAATATCTTTTCTATGGCAGAATAAGAAACACCAAAAAATCCTTTATCAAAACAATGACACGTGTCGAAAGATGATTCAATGTTTAAACACGGTAATACTATCTATACAGTATTCCAACTCGACCATATTTTTAAAATAAATGTCAACAGTCGCGCGGTACGTCACAGTATGACAACATGCGATAGGGCTGCTCACCTACAGTACCCAGTTTAATTACATCTGCCTACTTAGAATTTCTATATAGTTTTGCGATTGTATTTTTTTTATTTAGTTAGACAAACAAAATACTTTGGGAATGGAATAGATTGAAAATGTGTGATTAGTAGATTTAATTTAGTAAAAACTACTTAAATAATTTCGAAACTTTAATAATCATAATGATCTGTTACTTTAATTTCGGGCGGGCGAAGTCGTGGACAAAAGCTGGTTTGATACAATATAATTTTCATTTCAAATCAAACTGACTGAAAATGTCAATTTGACTAGTTTTTGACCAATTTGACCGTAAATGACGGTCAGTCAAATTCAATCAGTTTTGTCATTTTTAACACTTGGCCACCGACGTCCATTCGGCACATTCGCGACACCCCCGACTTTTGCATACCGAGCGCATACCGAGATTTGAATTTCGAAAGAAAGTTCTCGTTTCGTCTGTTTATATGAAGTTACAATACTGTATGATATTATTACCGTGGTTTAAAGTAGACACGCAGATATGAATTAATATGTAATAGAAAGAGAGGTCAATAAGTCAAAATGACTAGCATGCAACTACTCGCGTATAAATTGTAATCACGCACTTATTACAATACATACATGATTAGTCCGTATGCGTACTGGCGATGTATATTTTGGAGTAAGATAATTGACCTAAGTCACTACAAAGTATACGCGAGCAGTACGCAGCATATGCGTACTGGTCGTGTATAGTTTGGAGGAGCTTAGTTAATATATTCATTTCCAAACTATACTCGATTAGTTTCACACCCTTGCGTTCTGGCTATGTATAGAACGGAAAGACGCCATGCAGCACAGAAATACTCTAAGTCTTTAGAAAAACTATTTTCTATGATGGTAACATAACCTAGGAAGATCTTAGCAATTTATACTCTTTGAACGAACATGTTAGCAATAAGAACGAAAACGGAAATAAGTCATTAAATTAGCGATTTTATGAGCTGAGTAATTTTATATGGTTGATGAGAGGTTCTCCTTTAAAATATAGGTACGCGTGTTTGAAGCGATCTGATAAATTTTAAAGATAGTCATGGGAATTTTATTATTTCAATCGATATTAGGTATGCTCTTTAACTAAATGATATAGAGAGTGCTTTTAGTTATTTTTTTAATATGAACAAAAAGATCGGATTCGGAAAAAAAATACAACTAGCTACATTTTCTACAGGTTGAATACAAAAAAGTGACATCCCCGTATTAAATGACTGAGTGCTGATGATAATTTGTATGGAATTTATTTTACTTAATAAGTAATTTAACTTTGGACCTTAGAAAAAATTGTTGCATTTTTATCAATAGAATCAATCCTTTTTCTTTGATCAAGTATAAAAATAACACACTGTATGAATATTAACTTAATTTTGGTTTCAAAGTCAGGAAATTAATTTCTAAATTCTCACACTGAATAAACATAATAGTCCAATGTTCACATTTTTGTGATAATAATTGTGGTTTGGCGAGTGATATATAACTTATGATGGTTTATAATTTATTAAATATGTTTCCTTGTGACAATTCCTTGTGATTTGGGGAGTCAGTTCGCTTCGAAATTATGAACTTCACTCACATGGTGAATCTGACAGTGACATCATGTATCACCAATAGAACTCAAAAGCGAATGCCATGTACAATTCTATTAGTATGTTTTTACATTTATATTTTTTTATTTGGGCTATTTGCCATTTGATTTGATTTGCCCAGAACAGCCAGACTCAAGTCAAAATAGAAAACCAGTGTTCGAATTAAATAATGGCATGAATATTTACAATATTTTCCTTAAAATAACAGTCCTAGAAAAAACACAAAAATTAATGCCTACAGAAGCCAAACTACTTGTAACTTTTAAGTCGGCTCATTTTAGCGATCAGTTTATTTTTTGTCATTTTATAAGTTCTGGAGTTCGGGATGGGCAACTTATTACTTAATTTTGCTCTTACAAACTAAAAATAATATATAAATGAGGAATG
The DNA here is from genome assembly GCF_004193835.3 of Ostrinia furnacalis. NCBI lineage: Eukaryota > Metazoa > Arthropoda > Insecta > Lepidoptera > Crambidae > Ostrinia > Ostrinia furnacalis. The sequence goes on from NW_021131650.1 coordinate 446,759, forward strand.
ATATGTTGGATTATACAATGATTATAAAAATATGTAATTTATAATTATTATGCAGTCATGGTTCAATTAATATTAGTAGTTAGAAGGTAGAAATAAAATAGTTATCAGTGCAGTTTTGTGGGTTTTTGGTAAAGCTATATTTATGACACCAAACCCAATTATTTCTCAAAATATAATTTAGTATTTGAGTTAAACTTAGCTATAACTAAAATAGTATTTTGAGCTAAACATACATTGTTAGATTATAAGGCAGTAAGTAAATAATATAATTGATTGCTCAAACGTAACCTGGTCCTAGTTAATATATTTGAGAAAAATTTTATAAGACTTGTAAAGTAGGTATTTTTGTTCTCATGAGATCATTATGTTCAATTATTTACTTGAACCAGACCTTGTGATCAGGTCAATTTACAGCATAACCTTGACCGAAACAATAAACGATTTGATAGAAAAATTCAAATCAAATACCTAAATGTTAATCAACTGTTCAGTATCAGTTGTATCAGTTCAATGTGTATCAGTGATAAATTTAGACCCTTTTTGAGCTACTGAAAATGGCCATAAAAATAGTTTTGGTTGGAATTGAATCCTACTGCATTAAATCGAATTATTATTTTTTTCATAGAGGAATATTAAACAAGAAAATCTTTAAAAGCTCTTGTTTTTAACAAGAAAGTTAGTGAGTCCAATTTATAGAGATATTGATCAACTTATATGACACTCATATTATGAGCTGATATAGTGCCCTTTCTCTCATTGTTTTAAAAATCATAGATGAGATGTCACACTAACCAAGGAATGTTATATTCATGCAATTTGACTGATTCTTTCCGAGTCATTAACAGCTTTTGTTCATATGTTACAAGCTGGAAAATGTTACTCTAACAAAAAATCAATTATAGCTAGAGAAGTCTCTTCTTATTCATTGATGTTGCATCTGATCTACTATTATTTTTATATGATCAAATTAATTATAACAATTAACAATACATTTTATACTTTCATTTTTCAATACTTCGGGGCAGAAAAGTGATATTGAAATACAATAATGCCTTATGCATTTCTTAATAGGGAAATCAAGTTATTTGAATGTTACTCTACAGATAAGGTAAACACTTCAAAGATAGATAAGCGTACAGACTCATCAGATCAGCAGCCATAATTATTTGTCAAGTTTAACTGGGGTCAACCCACTTTTTCCTCTTCCGTGCAGATTTACAAGCAAAGTAGGCATATTTATTGGTTCAATAAATCACACTTTGTTCTAGCAGATATTTGATTGCGAAAATAACTATTGAATTTATGTCAAAAATATTAGTTTTTCAGACAAAAAACTGACATAATTTGCAACATTAAATTGGATTTGTAAAGCCCTATAAAATAAGTTTTCAACTTGGTAATAATTTATTAATGTACTGTAAGCAAAATTATTTTTATGGTTAGTCGGTATGTTGCATTTCTCAAAAATATCAAGTACTACTCTATTATGCTTATTCATCTGGTAAGTAATAATTAGCTTAGTATTGGATGCACTAAATCTGCCATACCAATGATAACCTGTTTGAGGTTAGTAAAGAAATTTAACTTTGGGTACCATGTCCAACATGGAAAATAGTGTCTGAAAATAGTAACATAGCTACAAAAAGACTCACCAAGCAGTAGCAGTTTGAGTTCTCTCCTGGCATCGCGTTTGTCCTTTCGGAGTTGCCGCTCTATCTCTTGATTGATTCTTTTCTGTTCTTTGGCTTCTTCTGACATGCAACACTCCATGATTCCTCAGAGCGGAGGGCCGCAATCCGTCCTCGCGCGCGGAGCCCTGTCCTTTCGGCAGGCCTTTCAACCGAGGCACACCACTCCTAGAAATTATATTACAATTACACTCTCATCTCACTTTACGTGTCACGAAAACCACCATTTCGCACTATTTCACGCACCGACGCGACGACGCGCGAACAATCATCCGAACTAAGAACTATTTTATACTAAAACCGACAATCCGGCGGTCACTGGGTGTGGTGACTTATGATCGGTCATATACATAAACGCTTCTGTCAACTGCCGACATAAACACTTCGAAATCCGTTTATATACGACCGTGGAACCTTGCGAAGCGATCGTATAATCTCGTTAATGTAACTAGATTCAAGAAACCTATGGCTATTCACCACACGTGTGTATTAATAAGATTAAAACTGTAAGCAAACAGCGGATTGATGATACCTAGGTAATCTACTGATAACTAGAACGGCCTATGTCTAGGTTACGATGTGACTCGCCAAGGCTCACTGCACGATATTTGAGGCACTGTTTTTGCATTTTTTAACTTATTACGTACCCAAATGTATATCCATAGGGCACGATCAACTGTTCCACTTCAATTTATTGCACTAACCACGATTAATCACTCAAGTCATACAACGTCCGCCTCTCAATATGGCGCTGGGAAATTTCGGGCGATAGATGTTCTGCGCGTGCGTTGTAAGAGTATTAGCAAATAAAAAATAGTTGACTGGAATTCAGGGTGGATTTTAAAAAACTGCTAAAATGCGAAAATTAATTCAGTAAATGTAAATTTTGATTAATTGAAGACGAAAATTGGATTTAATTCCCATGTTCATCAAATTTAATGACAGATTATCTGTCAGTTGTCATTCAACTTTATTTCATTCATCATTTTTTGATGTGATTTTTATCATTACTACGTTTTATAACATCTTTAAATTTAATTTATAAATTAAAGTATATTTTTGAGAATTTAGAGATTAAATTCAGTATTTTATTTAAATAATTAAATAAATTAAATGACCGATAAAGATATTTTAGCAGCATCACGACGTATTCCTTGATCACTTTAGCGACGGAGCCGACAGAAAAAACAGTTGGCTGTCTATGCTTTCCATAGAACGTAACTTGGTATGGTTGTGGCAATCGAATCTTTTAATCGATTATCGACAATCGAATCATAATTTGGATTTCACATTTTGTGCTTTTTTTTTCTTAACTAAATTCTTGTGTAGTTAATATAATTTAGACATTACTATAGCGTACCCATAACAGATAAATTTAAAAAATGTGGATCTAACTTATTTTATTAGTTAACATTACTATTAAAATTTTCACTCCGTAACATTAGCTTTCCTCTAGCTAGAAAATAATGGTCCATCCATCATTACTACAATAAGCTTCTATCCTTACTTCATTGTGCTTTCCTGTGTGCGATTTACAGTTTTTAAAGCTTTCATAACCCACACCGGGCCGTCAATTCATCACGCGCTACGAGCTCCACAAGCACTACCCATTGCCACTTCAGCTTGATAATCCGCTTTGCTATGTCTGCTCTTATTAGATTAAGCAATTGCTGTCCAACTGTGTCAGATTCGTTGAATGACCTTTTTCTCAAATCATAGCTGTTGACCTTAATATTTCTACTCATCGTCCTATGACCTAAGTTAATACTTTTATACTTACCCATTTCACAATAGAGGGTTGTGTGCCTACTCTGGAAATCACAGCTGGAAATGAAGTGTACTGTGTAACTACTGTCCTTTAACCATAATAGCAATTTTTAATATGAAGTTTTGTGAGTTTTTCATCGCATTATCCACGATTATTATTAAGATAAATGAATAGATGCCATCAATCCATTTTAATTAAAATGTGAGTGAGTGTGATACTGTTTACATTTTTAAATATCATTAAAAAATAATAAAGACTGGTATGCTCGAAACCAATATGAAAAAATATTCGTTTGATTAAGTATTTCAACTCTGCATAACTTACAGCGAAGCCCTATGTCGAACGTAATACGACGGGGCACAATGTCGCGTGCTTGTCCTAGACATACGGGATTAACCTTGAAACACTGTACAATCTTGGTCACTTCGCCATTGCCAATGTTGTTTTAAATAGACATCTTATTTTAAAAATTGGTATTTCACTATGATTAAAATCACATAATATTAAGATTCTGTTGGTGAGCTGTAGCCATGCGGCATCAATTGGGGTCAAAATTAATAGTCTAGCTAGAAAGATAGATCTACACTTGGCTGAGATTGGCAGTGGTCAGTAGTAGCACAAGTAGTAGTTTAATCAGTAGTATACTTTTCGGGCTGCTAGTTTATATGGTCATGGCCAGTACATAATTTTCGTTTATGGAAACTCCATTGACCATAGTCAGTGGTAGGAGTTACCATAGAGCGAAATGCTCATTTTTTGGCGGGAAGTTTAAAATAGTTGATAGAAGCGCGCGATCCACTTTGGAAATTGACTAGTATTTAATTAAACACTTGTTTCGTGGTTATGATAAAGTTAGGCCAATTCAATACTACGTAGAAAATCTCTCTTTAGACGTTTTGTGCACTGGCACTACAAAGATTAAACGTTCTGATTACAGCATTCCTTTTCCTAAACGGTGAAACAAAGGGTAAGTAAAATACAAATCAAAATGAAACAACAATATCACAAAATGTTTTATGTCATTATTAGTGTAAGTATGTACTTAATTTACAATTACTTACGTATATTTTTACTTCCTGCTCCAAATAACTACCTACACTAAATTGTATTTTACATTGTTCTAAACATTTTTTTTATAAATATTGTCTTCGCATTATTAAAGTAATTATAACATCACAGGATTTTGGAATTAAATAACTTTCAAACCATGCTCACAACACGATCAAAAAGTGATTAAAATTTGGCAAGGTTTTCTTATTACAATTATTAAAACAATACCGTTATATTATTTTAACATCCTCTTTTCACCAACAAAGAAAAACAGATTAATGGAGAAAAGCATAGAAGAAGCAGACACCTAAAAGATATAAGAATAAAAAGTTACCAAAACCTATCGATTTTGATCACCTGGAAAACTGTAAGTATGCCACCGACGTTTTGTCGGCAGATAGTTGGGTCCGATTCTAATTAGTATGAAGAATCGGACGATATCAAATCAGTGTACCTAGTGCCCACTAATGTGCGCACTTTCATTCGTCATTGTCCATAGTGATTAATAACACCCCAACTCAACTATCGGTCGACAAAAAGTCTGGAGTCTGCGGCTAGGCTTACGCTTTCATAATTCATTAGCTCTATACACATTACACATGTCATACATTTTATTCAGATTACTTCTTATCCGTGAAATTGAGATATCAAAAGTTACTTAAGTAGCTAATATTATTTGATTTATTGTTTGTTAAAATTAAAATATCATAAGTTTATAATGTGTCAGTAACATCATAGCCTTGTATTTTGATTATAGAACTACATTTCTATCGTTGGTATATTTGGATAATAGTAGGTTATTAATTTAAGTAGTCTTTCCATCGCCTTAGGTGTTAATTATGCAGAGAAAGTTAAACACTGACCTACACTCGGTTTCGGAATTCTGGTACAGTATTAATTAATTGTCACTTGAACAATCGTTTTCTACGATTCATTCAGCCAATGCAGTCAATCATAATTTTAATGCTTTTGTCAAACGGTGGTTAAAAAAAAATTAAAGAATATCTAAGTAGGTATTAACTTGAGAAAATTGGTCCCATAAAAAAATACTTACAAATAAATATCACTTACAGTCTGAGCTTTAGATGTGTGATGTAGATTGGTGCCTAAGAATATTTTAGACCACAAAATTACGAGTTATAATTAATATTTTTTTAAATTTAATAAATAATAGGCACCAATATCGTAGTAGGTATGTGAAGTTTGTTTGTGATGTTAAAATATTGCACACATTCAAATTATTTAAAACAATAATACTTACCTACCTGCATTTTATACTATTTACTTGACAGATAGTCTTGTTCGACACGGATTACATACGTTACAAGTTAGCAATCGAACACAATGCTCAGTCCATGTAAACCGATTGTTTCACGGTCCTGTCCCGCTTTAAAAATATACAATAATTTACTGCCAATCCGAAACAACTATGTCATCAAAATGGCATTACCATTATTACCTTACTACCTTCATTTAGTCATTTCCTGTCCCATGTTCCGAAAGTTGTACTGAAGCCCTAAGCTGTTTTGACGTTCGTTAAGAGATCTTTATTGGGCGGGACCCATCCACCAAAGGCTTTTTCAAACTCCTTAGCCACAGCTATAGTTAGATGGTCATTGGATTTATTGGCAGCAATTTGTATACCGACTGGTAGACCTTTCGGTGTGAAATCTATAGGGCACGCTGTAACGGGTAACCCTAACGCATTGAATATGGTGAGGTAGCTGCAGTTCAGGAATTTGTAGTAGATCCTGTAGTGCAGGTCAGCTGTGTAGGGGAACGTCGGGAAGAACAGGACACCGTCATCAGCCAGGACCCTCTGAAAAGCACAGAAGAACATTTATGTAGAGGGTCATTCCATCGTTTCGGGTGTTACGTTCGTACACACATATTCAACAATTTCATGTATTTTGAAATAGTATTTTAATAATGTTAGTGCCTTAATCTGTCCGTTTTTAGTTGTTTTATCTAAATAATAAAGTTTGTACAGCTTAGAATGTAAGATAACGAAAATATGAGTCGAAAAGTGTGCGTTTCGGGCGTTACGAGATTTTGCCTCTATGTTCTGACTGTTGCTGCATTTACTCGAAATTTAGCGAATTTTCTTAAGGAATCATACCTTAAACTTACAGGACTTCTAAAGTATGACATTTACAAACCATGTAACATACAATCACTGTTAAATAAAACGTTTTACTATTTTTTTATAAATTTTTTCTTTGTTTCGGGTGTTACAATGGTTCTGTTTCGGGTGTTACGAGTACGAAAATTCAACGCGTTTTATCGATAAAATCGGTGTTTTATTAGTCTCTAGGTACTACAAAATAAGGAGTACAACAAATAAACACAAATAGAGCGAATTCTGGTTTGAAATTACGAAGCAGCTTTTTTTAAAAAATATACAAAGTTCAAGTTTAATTTTTCCTCAGAATATAGCTTTTTCTATTGTTTTTGGCTTGAAATAGCATTACTTTAATTTCTAATTACGATATTTATTGGAAATGTCAAACATCGACACTTTTTAGCAATACCTTAATTTTAGTGTTAAGTCGACATTTCAAAAAAGTCTTAAATTGAGAAATATGACTCCTTTTCCGATGCCAGCGCTAGTGGGAGGTCAAAGGACCCTCACAGTAATACTTTTTCACTTCTCCAAGCAATATACACACATTATCGACATATAAATAAAAATGTAATACCCGAAACGTTTCGGGTGTTACAGTTTTTAATCAAGAAAGAAACATACTAAATTAGTATCATGCTCAGATATTAGTTAGTATTTGAAATCATTACTACCATGACCTTACTTTTACCAAATATTGTTACCCTAATCCATGTGTAAGGTACAATAATAAAACAAATACCTGTTTTTCTGTTTCGGGTGTTACATCGCCGAAGTAACAAGAAAACACACTTAAAACTTGATGATTATCCATTTTTTTGGGACTATGACGCTATCTACCAATACTATGATAAATACCCTCGAATCATATAGTGGCAAAACGTTTCACAGATTGATAGTTTTTTTTAAATCGTATTACCAATAAATATAGAGAAAATGATCATTCAGACAGTTGACTTAAGTATAGACTTTGAAGACTAATAACTTAAAAATTACTTGTTTCTTTCAGATTTTTTTTGTTGCACATTATAATTTGGAATGTTTACTTTCAAAATCCATCAGATTTAATGCGAAAAGAACATATTTGGTTTTTCACCCTCGGTAACATTTGTCATGGAATGACCCTAGAGTTCCATTACTGCATTTACTCAGAATATTCATCATCATCATCATCATTTCAGCCATAGGACGTCCACTGAACATAGGCCTCCCCCAATTATTTCCACAATGGCCGGTTGGTGTGTGGTCGTCAGTCGACCTTGTGGGTGGACGTCCTACGCTGCGCTTTCCGGCACGTGGCCTCCACTCCAGAACCTAGCTGCCCCATCGGTCGTCAGTTCTGCGTACTATGTGCCCTGTCCATTGCCTGACTCCTCATTTCTGATTCGATCTCGTAAAGAAACACCGAGCATAGCCCTCTCCATAGCACGCTGTGTAATTTTGAGCTTATTTATAAGGCCTATATTGAGAGGCCACGTTTCCAAACCGTATATCATGACTGGTAGCACACACTGATTGACTGACTTTCGTCTTTACTTACTTGAAACTCTGCTTTCACCTCTTCGAAAATCTTTATCATTTTATCATAATTGCTTTTTGGTAAAGTGTTAGACAACCTCATGAGAGGTCCATAAGCCACACACGTGAAGTTATTGTCTGTTAGGCCGACTATTCTCCTGAGGACTTCAGGCCACATTGACTTGAGTTTGTCGGGGTTCTCCGGGTCAGTGTAGATGTTGCGGATCTTTTTGAGGTGGAGAAGTACTCGGATGCTGATCTCCCACATGTGTTCGATGTTCTTGATCTTGAGCTGTAGGTTAACATCGAAAAGTTAACTTAATGGTAAAGCTAAATATGCTTGTATCATAAGTGATACAAGCATATTTAGCTTAGTACGAGGGGCTAACGGGAGTAATCTTAAAAAAAAGGTTAATTGATAGCTTTATGTACGAGTAATATTATTTAAACTTACTTAGTTATTTAAGGTCAGATAAACAGTTACTCTGTCTGTATATAGGTATGTGAATACAATGAACAATTTTCAAGGGCCAAAGCCAAAACTCACAACGCTTTTAAGTACAAAATCAAAGGAAAATTTTAGTTTTACTTACTTCTTGTACTTCAATGTTGTAAGTAGTTTTCATGTATTCCCTTGCTTTTTCCATAGCTTTTCTTACATCAGGTCCTATTGAATTAGTCACGTTGCTGTTATCCCCATTCATGTAGTAGTATTTTAGCTTAGTCACGTCCACCTGAAAATTAAAAATATGAAGAATAAATAAATCATCATCGTCATCATCATTTTGCAGCCATAGGACGTCCACTGCTGAACATAAGCCTCCCCCAATGATTTCCACAATGGCCAGTTGGTGGCGGCCTGAATCCAGCGCCTTCCTGCTGCCTTTAATAGGTCGTCGGTCCACCTAATAAATAAATGATTTACGGAAACTCACGCAATGAGCGGTTGTCTTGAATAGACGTGGTTGAATTTAAGGGAATCCGCGAGAAATCTTTTGGTAATTATTAAAATTGTGTTTCTCTTAATTTAATGTAAATACGATCCCACGAGGTAAGTAGGTATCCTACCGTATAATATGAGAGATGCTTACAGGCTTGTCCAAAGGTACGTCAGGGCCGCTTGGCTGCCTCAAGATTTTCAAAAGTAGGGTCAGGTCTTCGGCATAACGAGTTATGGGGCCAAGGGCGAAGTATTCTTCGAAGTCTTCGTCTCTGCTGTCTGGCACATGACCTGAAAGAAGATTATGTCGAATTTTGTCTCTTTAAGCGTCGCTTTATTTTAAAGATAAGTAATGATAATTATAATTTATTGGACTTGGAATCTATTTTTGGTAGGGCCGTTAAACTTTTCGCGAAGGTCGCGGGAGGTGCCTGGATGCGGGCGGCGCAGGACCGTCTTTGTGGAAATCCTTGGGGGAGGCCCAGCAGTGGACGTCAGTCGGCTGAAACGAACGAAAGTTAAACTTTTACTGTAGTTCGTAGGATCGTAGGTAATTCTGTAACGCGTGTTGCATGTTGTTACACAGTCGTATGCATTTCCGTATTAGGTAAGTAACTGAAGTACCGCTGGCTGAAGTAAGTATTACTTCTTGGGCAATTGACTAGAAATCGAGGCCGATGCATTGCCGTTTATGAATTCGTTACGCGTTCATTGTATGACCGTTAGAGATAAACAGAACTGATAGACATGTCACGCACGCTATCTAAGAAAGTAGAGTAGAAACAATGAAGGTAAGTGGCCTTATGCTATTGCTAATGTCAAGGTCCACACTCCATATTAATTAGAAGTTTTCAAGTTCAAAATAATAATCTACATTCTGTGCTCCTCTGCTTAAGTACGAGGTCCGGATTAGTAATAAGGAGTTGAATCTTGCCACTAAGGTATGATGTTCAAAATGATAGTAAGAAGATCAAATTAGTACGGCTTGCACGAAAAACTTTCGAGTTCGAATCGTTTGCGTATTCGAATCGCCAACAAAAGATTTACTACGAAAACTACAACAGCGCCCTTGTGTACGTGCGTAAAGTGAACTTAGTATGAGAAATGCTTGCATTAAACTTAGTTTGAAAATCAAAATTGTCACGTTATTGTTTAATTTAAAGGTTCAGTATCGAATTTTGTCGAATATGCAAACGGTTCGAAGACGAGAAAGTTGTTCATGCTAGAGGTATAGATGTTAAGAATTAGGTAATTATCTAAGTACATAGTTTTCATTTTAAGAGTGTGCATTTTTAAGCGCTTACTTACCTTCGACAGATAGCAGCCTGGGTGTGGGTTTATGTCCAAAGATCCCAGTGAACATGGGAGGCAGCCGCAGGGACCCGGCGATGTCTGATCCCATACCAATCACTGAAGCTGCAGACGATATCAACGCCACCTGAAATTATAGTTAAAGAAAGAAAGTTAGGTTTTCGATAAGATGAAAAGCAACTTTAAACTTAAACGGATAAGGATTTGTCACACTGGATGGTGAATAGATTTCGAAAAGGTACAGTTGTTGCAATTCACGAGAGGAAAAGTAAATAATTTAGTTTTGAAATAGGTTTTCGTACATTTTATTTGATAGAAAGAATAGAAAAGAATGATTAACGAAAACCTGTCATTCTTACTTCTTACATTTCAAATAAGTAAAAGTGCTTTTTTAAGCCTATTTACAGAAATAAATGAGTTTTATGAGTTTTTAGTTTTATCATTTTAAAGATAATGAACTAACCTCTCCACCCGACGACTCTCCAGTGGTCCTCTTCTGATCATATGGATTCATGGTGACTCCCACCACGTTGTTATACGTCTCCCAGTTCATGCACAGCTGGGGTGTGTTCGTGACTGCTATGGGGATTCCCCCTGCTGCTCGGGCCTGGCGCACTATCGCAGCGTCAGCTTTGGCAGGGTTTCGGTACGGGTAGACTGTTCCGCAGTCGTTGCTCATGCCTGGAATAGGTAAGAGAAAAAAGCTATTTAATTAATCACAACGTGATTCTTTGAACGTATTTTAATGTTGGCAGTAAATGTGATTTCGTTAAGCAGTCTCGCACAGGTAATTGTAAAGGTCAATTATTAAAAGTAAACGATCGAATTGTTACGAATTCTAAATGTGTAAGACTACGAAGTATGGTTGACTGTACGAACTGCAACAGGTTGTTGAACTATCCGAAATTCTACTGAGATAACGAGACTTTTAACTATGTACGTAATAAATTAGTTGATTACAAAATAATAATTTAGTTGATTAAGATCATAGGCCATAGGATCATAGTCCACCTACAAGGTGGACCGACGACATCGTAAAGGTAGCAGGGAAGCGCTGGACGCAGGCCGCTACCAATCGATCAACATGGATTGGGGGAGGCCTATGTTCAGCAGTGGACGTCCTATGGCTGAAATGATGATGATGATGATGATGATAGGCCATACTACTACACCTGGATCGATATAATATGATCAGCTACGTGCATATCATGATCGGCTACGTGCATATTCTGATTGGTAGGTATTTTTTGCAATGTTGCCAGCCACAGTGTTGCAGCTACATAATGCAAATTAATATCGCCAACGAGGACTGGTCGTTTTCTTATACATCTCAAATGTCATTCCATTATGTAGATATTAAGATGATGTAACGATAGGTAGTGCGTTAAATTGCCATTCACTAGGCCATGGTTAGTGCGGGCATCCGTTCAGGCAAGCGGCTGATTGGTGGTTTGTGTAACATTGCAAAACTCATTGTTAACTTCTAAATTTGCCCGGTGCACTTGGTAGGAGTTAAGTAACCGATACGATTGAAAGATTTTGCACCACTGTTGCTTCTGTTTCTATTCTTGTTGTCTCTCGTAATCGTATATTTCAGGACAATGGGGATGTATACTTAACAGTCTTATATTTAGACACTCTTATATTTAATCCAACAGCTACACAAGTGTAGAGTGCTAAGTTGATGGTTTTTGTACCATACATGATACAAATCTTTAGGTGATAACCGTGTCGCTACTAGACGACGTGTTTTTTTTTGTTAATTATTTAACAAACAAGATTCTTAAAGTAAACAAGTTTTATACTGATTTTGAATACATTAACCTGAAGAGGTTTTTCTATTCGAAAATTTTATGTACCCGGACTTCTCAAGGTAAGTATGTGTCTAACTACATCTACCAATGGTTTGACGCACTGAATGAGCTTACAATGTCAGCCGCTTCTTACCTTCGACAGCGATACTCTCTTTCACGGTGAAGGGTACGCCCAACAGAGGGTATTCCTTCGCCAGTTCCTCTGGAGTGCGGGTAGTTGACGCAATCATCTTGTCTATGGCCCGGGCTTCCCTCAGGGCTGCGTCATACCGCGGCTCTACGATGGCGTTGAGAAACGGATTTACTTCTTTACACCTCTCTATGTATGCTGTTACCACTTCTTCTGAAGTGATCTGAAAATATAATAATTTTGTCAGTTAACTGAGTCTCTTAACTCTGACTGTAACCTTTATAATTTTCATAAAGAATGCGTTATCGGTTATCGCTTACATAATAATAAAATAATATTTAGTTTAATAAGTGAAGTGCATGAGTTTAATAATACAAGTATCAATGCAAGTTTTAGATAAAGTAAACTGGTGATAAAATAATTTATTAATAAAAATAGTGAACAGGATCTTGCTCTTGAAATAAAAATGTAGCATTTACCATATTTAGAAAATAAAATAAAGACCCAAGACCCAAAAGTCCTTGGACCCAAAAGCAAAATGAATGTACACTTGCCTGTTTGTTTCTGATCATCATTGTCAAAGTAGTAGCAGATTTGAACAGTATGGGGTTTACGGGAGGCGGACATTTTCTCGTTCGCTTTATGCTTAGAAAATATGTCAAAGGATATACTATGATCGTCAACAATGACACCAGGAACCGGAGGAACCTTCGCATGAATCCATTCAGCATGTTAGTCTGTGGACAAAGAAAGATAAATAAATATCTCTGGACTTTTACATAGAAGATTTACAGACAATAGATAGTCACGTTTGGGTTGAGCGGGAATCGACCCGCGATCGTACGGTACGCGTGCCACCAGGCCGGCCAAACTCCACTGCATACAGTAGGTAATGTAAATATAGTTTGTAGCTAGATAAGAATTCGTAAACCCAAAATATTTTTATCTGTAGGCCATTTCACGACAAAATAACATTATGTAACTGTTGGCTCATTAGCTGAACAGTAGGTATGTACCTATTTATTGTTTGACCCTGTCGATTTAGTTATTGTATATCGACAGCACATCATACTAAACATTTTGTCGCAAAATAGCTTCTATTACAACCAAAATACCACAGTTTTTAGCTTGATACGTTGCTGATACCTTTCACGCACAAAATGTATGTACAACCTCAAAAGTTCATTCTTATGTTCAAAATTCAAATAAATGTTTGTAGTAAAAGTAACACTTCTTGGACTTAATTGATGCAATGCCAAGGAAACTTGTTTGTTTGTAGGTACATTGGATGTTATGTAAACAGATCATTATCATTATAATGGTTAACGTAGGGAAACCGGTCGAGCGTGTGTGAAAACCTGTCACTATGACCCGCATTACGTTTTAATTTCATTCAGTATAGGTAGGTGTTTTAGATTTCCAGTAAATATTTCTGCATATCTATCTAGCTTTCACATAGATTTAAGCAGACAAGAAGAATTAATTAACTCTCTATACCTACATAGTTCCAAACTCAGAATGCCTAGTTCCGATTCATAAGTCCGACACAGAAAGATAAACTTATATATATATATGAGTGATTAATATTAGCATTCAATGTGGGTGCATTTTGAAATAATAATCTGAATAAAACAAATGAAAACTGTATAAATAAAAGTTTAATTCAATCACAAGGAATTTTTGTGTAGGAGAGATGAGTTCAATGCTTTCGATACTAATATTGGCATTTTGATTTAAAAAAATATAAGTAAGTAATTTATAATTACGACTACTTAATCTTGGAGACTAGTCAACTACTGACCGTGGAATGCTACTTGTCTATACAAATAGCTATATGAGTTTTGAATTATGATTGATATTATGAATGACTAAATTTATTTCTTATCTACTAGTAGGGCATTAGTTTCAGCAATCGAGAGTGGAATGCAGCGACATTTGTGAGGTTATTGACAGACGGTCAAAGATAAAAACCGGAGACAGACAAACCGATAACAAGCCTAAAATAATTAATGTTTTAAATTGAACAAACTAAGTAATTAAAATGTAGGTAGAGTCTAAGGAGAGAAGACGTCGTCTGAAGCCGCCAGTTTAAGTGAGTAATAATAAATACGAAGAAGAATATTAATATGTAAGCTAATAATAAGCAACTGGCTGTACCTCAGTAGCAACAACTCTCATAATGAACCCAAAAACTTTGGATATAAAATTTTGAATTTCCATTATCGGCTTTTCCAAGTACGGTGGATACACCAAATGGTAGCTGTTCAAGAACACTTCCACAATAACAAACAGCTGATAGATAACGGCACTTATAACAATCAGCACTGCACGCGTACAAACTTTCACGCCCGCGTTAAAGCAGGAGTTGAATAAATTATTTAAGAACCGAATCATTTTTGTGGGAACCAAATAAGCGTCTGCCCGCCACAGATTAAAGGAATACACTGGGAACGAAGGTCGGGTCACAATGAACGGGCTGTTATCGTAGATTAAACTACAATAACGTTAGGTATTCTATACAAAACGTAATGATTGCATCGGATTCGCGAGCGCATCTTTCAAGAGACTTTATCAATGGAAGTTTTAGCGAGGTCCGTTGGGTAAATTTTGGTCATTTTTTACACTGCGCCTCTACTCCCAAACTAAGCAAAGCTTGTTATTACTAGACAACTGGTATATTATATATTGTATAATACTTCCAATATATATGTATTTATATATTGGAAGGGTGTTTTCTATTTTTAATACCTACATACGTATTAAAAATAGAAAACACCCTTCCAATACAAACAAATAACGAGTATTCATGCACACAAATGTTTTTACTGAACGGGAATCGAACCTGCGACCTCGGCATAGTAGTCTACAGAGTCCACGACTACACCAAATGGCCATGTTCTAATATTTAAATACCAGATTAGACAATAAATTAGCGTATCAATGATTGATAAGAGCCACCTAATTTTACGCGTCGTATCAACTGTAGGTATTCGAATCTCCAGTTGGTTACTACATATTACGTGATGATAAGAAAAGTTATTGTGTAACAACAGTGTCTAAACTATCTCTGCAGTGCACGTGCATAATATTAAGATTTATCCCACTCATGTAACTTGATTAATTATTGCTGGTCTGTTAATTAGACATTTGATAATTATCAAATGTCTAATTAACAGACCAGCAAGTGTGTAAGACAATTAAGAATTGTACCTACTTACATGACTTTAGATTCACCTTATGTACACCATTTCATTATTTTTCATGCAAATCTTACTAACTTGCCTAATTCATTGTTCAAAAGTTGGATAGCAACTCATGCATATTTGTTATAACTATACCTATAAATAATAAATGATATTTATTATGTAAAAATTTTGGTACGCGATTACTCCAACATACCCACTTATTCTTGAACTTATTGGCTTTGTGCTCATAATAATTTATAGCTCTAAACTTGTTCAGAACATAGAACTGAATCAAGTCCCAGTATTGCTATTAACAGAATGGAATCCCACCCATCCAGTTTGCGATCGTTGCTAAATGACTGTGGTAAATAATCCTGTTTGAAGAAAAAAGGATAAGAATAATTGTCCTTGATAAATGAAAAAAGGAAAAATAAATAATTATAAAACTTGTCCACTCACACTCACACAGCGCCAGCTAGTCCCAAACAAAACAAAACTTGTACCTATCACTCCTACCACGTTAGGAATTTATTTATAAGTAGGTACTCTTTATACTTGCATTGTTTAGGTAACTGCCCTGTTCTAAAATATAGATTCTCCTAAAATCGAGATTTTCTTTATGGATGTTTGGATATTTATTTATTTTTTTATTTATTTACACTTTTGCACATACCACTGTACAGTGGCGGACTTAATGCTATAATTAATATTAGGATATGTAGTTTCGGTTATGGATACGGTTACGGATATAGGAATAATATTATACCGGTTTCGGTTACGGTTACGGATATTTTTATATTTCGGATATCCGAAAGTTTCGGTTACGGTTACGGATATCTGTGCTTTAGAATGCAATTTGCAATAAGTAGTTGTCCAACATGGTTCATTCATGGCCGCACACTTTACATCGAATAAAAGGTAATAAAAAATTAAAAATGTATACTTGATGGCATTATAAAGGTAAATCAGGATATATGCCTTTACATAATGCTATCAAAAAAAAAATTTAAACTGCCTATAAGTATAAGTATCCGAAACTATCCGAAACTTTTGAATCGGTGACGGTTACAGTTTCGGATATTTTTCATTTCGGATATCCGAAAGTTTCGATTACGGTTACGGATATCCATAGCATCCCTGATTTTCTTTGATCAATCTCCGCAGCATTAGTCATTCTGCAAATATTTCTAAACATTTTAAATCGATTCAGCGTCGAGTCTGAAAACGATACCTGCATTAAATTAAGGTTATGGCTAAATCCGAGAATTTTAATGCATTTACATCGTCCTCTAAAAGGTCCGACCAATTTTGTGAAGGGACTTGTTTGTTGCGCGATTATGAGTATTAGGTATAAGTTGGGCAACGTGAGGTATTGCTAAAAGCCTTCTGGTTGGTCAAGCGCTTACAAAACCGCGGGCGTTCTCTCGATCTAGGCTAGTGTCGTGTCGTATGACAGTGTCGATTAATTTGTAAAGTAAGAGGTAAAGAAAAAATTAAACTGACATTAATGTCATTCTTTTTGTTTATAGGAGGAAGTGCTTTACGCATCCCCAGTTGTTATAGTAGACGTTGCAGAAGGTATAAAGAACGCCTTGAAGAATGGGTTTCAGTTCCATGAGGCAAGCGTGCCCACTTAAAAGATCTCTTAGACCGCTATTGGCGGGATTACGGAGGATCGCTATTTCAGTGGACTCCTTTTCACTATCACAAATTTCCCAAAACCTAGGTTGAAGACCTTTTTCCATATCAATTAGATACATAACAAGAATCATACTTAAGTGCATAATTATCTACAATACCTACTTACTTTGTATTATGTCCATGGCTACACTTGATATTACTTCGTCACCCTATTAAAATATGCCCTTAATTGGATTCGAAGCTGCAACCGCAGCTGGCGTAGTCTAGCCCCTTACGCGAACTGTCATAATGAGTGACACAAAATACACCAATAAGGCTGAGTTGCACCATCAAACTTTGACCGTAACTATAACGATAACCGGTGATTTTTGTATGGAGTTTGACAGATTTTTGACGTTTGTTACAGTCAAAGTAAGATGGTGCAACCCACCCTAAATGTATCAAACGATAACTTTAAAATGTTAGAAACTCCGCCGTAAGGAGAACAGGATTACGAATTATTTAGGAAGTTCAATCAAAGTGGAAAATATCTAATTGAATGAAGTAGGTAAACAATATCCTTTTTACACAACCGTTAATTTAAAGCAGCTCAATATAATAAAACGCGTTTTGTGATTGTTATATTTTTGTGGCATTGAGTTCTAGGTCTACTTCCACACAAATAACGAGTTTCATATACTTTTAACTTTTGAAATTATTATAATTATTTATATTATACTTGCCCAAAGCTTAAAAGTAGAAGAACAGGTTTGATAGACAATTGGAAGGATTAATGTCCATGTAATGAAATTGGTTATCCCAAACCAGAAATAAAATACAAACTTGAAATATATGTTGGCTTGCAATAAAATAATACTTCGCAGCCTAACCTACATTTAGAGGCAATTTTCTCCACCGTTGCTCTAGTAGAGCTGGCAGATGGATCTTATCATATACCTGTTTTTGCCGTTATAGTTACATCTGCAGGTTACATACATTAGTTATCTAAAAATAGACCATAACAAAGAGAAGGAGAAGGTGCATGATTCCATGCAATTCACACAACAAACCAACAGTGGGCCGAGTGTGAGTTTACATCAAACGCGCTAACTAGTGAGCCCTTTTAAAAAATGTATGGAAATTTTAGTTTTTGAACGTTTCCCGCTAGGGTCGCTGTACAATCCGTCATACATTTAATGTAATTTTTTGACGCGCTAGGTAGCGCGTTTGATGAAAACTCACACTCAAGTCCTCAGGTAAAGGAAAAAAATCATATTAAGTTCTAGTGAAGTGAGGCGACGCGTTTTACGGGTTAAGTATAGGTACATACTACAAGATTATAGAAATTGGAGAATTCGATAGACAACCAGCAAGTTTTCGAGTCAATATCATAATCAAATAGTAGATGTGTTTAATCAACAAAGTATAAATATAAACAATAGATCTTCAACTTATTTCTATCATCATGGTCATCTCGAGAGTTTGTTGTTATTTTTGAAAGAAATTGCGTAAATAATAACATTTTTGTATATTTTCGTTGCGAAACTGAACTGGCGAGCGTGTGATGGCCATTACACAATAAAGTTATGTTAGGCCGCCAGCA
Source organism: Ostrinia furnacalis (assembly GCF_004193835.3). Lineage (NCBI taxonomy): Eukaryota > Metazoa > Arthropoda > Insecta > Lepidoptera > Crambidae > Ostrinia > Ostrinia furnacalis. The sequence continues at coordinate 465,508 of NW_021131650.1, forward strand.
TATCAGACTATGCATTTGTTGCAAAATAGCACTAATATCAACAACATAAGATACATAGTGTTATCTTGGTGGGCTAGCGTTCGTTACTTTACGTTGGACTTAATTGCCGTGACGCAAATTTAGCCAAAATTAAGAAAGTCACATTTGCAAAACTGACACTTTCGAGCGAGATGTCTGCATAATTTTAATTTCTGCCACTTAGAAAAGGAAAAATTATTACATTATTGTACAATGGAACGGTAAAAAAAAAGGCTGACTGAAAGGCTTTCATTAATTTCAGGCAAAGTAAAGATCTTGTGGATTCAATAAAGTTATTATTTATTTATTTATTCATGTTTATGGAAATAAATATCCTTGGTCACTTTACAAAACGAATCACAAACAAAGCTAAATCATGGGAAAGAGATATTGATATAGACAATCATAGAAAACACCCAGACTAATATTCATTTGTCTCGGAGTAACCCATTAACTCCGATAAGAATTGTGCAAAATGATAACAATTCAATATTAAAAAAATCCATTTGTTATGTTAAGTAAACTTGTATGTATTATAAACAGTTAACTTTATAGTTAACCTTTTTTGTACCTGTTTAAAATGTTTACACTTATTCGAGGTAAAACATAGAATCCATTGTCATACTTGAAAGACACAAACAAGTGGTAATATGAAAGTCAAAGGTCCTATGAAAAAATGTCTAAACCTAAACTTTCTAGCTTTATTGGATTTCAGTCTCAGGGACATAAAATATGGCCTTACTTGTCAGCCCGCCTGGACAGCATAGCATCCTCCATTCTAGTAAATTAAAGAAGGTCGTGGTTCTGCAGTGAAGACATTTAGCCATTTAAGCTTAATGAAAATAATAATTATTATTACTTAGTTAATTTTTCAGGACTTAGTCTACATTTACCTCTAGTTTTCACAAATTGCCGTATCTTAACCAATCAACAACCCAAGTTATTTTGCATCAGATCATGTCTCTGCGTTATTTTTAAAAGTAATCCATAATAATAAGTCGTAAATAATAAATTTATAGATACTACACGCTATATCCTAACATTTACAAGGGAAAATGTTGTTTAATTAGAAACTGGCAGTAAAATAATAATTATACCTAACTATAGTTAATAACATCATTTTGAACAGACCACATTATAAACTTTGCCCTCGTATGAGACCTGACCTGACTTGTTTTTCTTGCTTTGTTACTGTTACCTACATATTTCGTCAAAGACAGTTTTGAAAATGTTTATTTACTTATGTATTTGTTGTATTTACGCAGGAAGTTTTACCTTGACTATTAATTTAAATTAATTCATAACAACATGTCGAATGCTTTGCATTGAATGACGGTATCTAACTATATGTCTTTAAAATATCGGTCCCTTAAAGATTTTTTTCTACTTCATCATCATCAGGTCACTTTTCACCATCAATCCCTAATTTTTAAGTGACCCCTATGGTAACACATAACAGGAATTGTGTTTTCATAGGGGTCACTTAAAAATTAGGGATTGATGGTGAAAACGGGCATTCTCCACTAGAGGGAGAGCACGATAATTACCAGAGGCTATTTTTAAAGGAGGATTTGGTCTACATTCCTCGCGCTTGCCAGACAGGTTGCGAAGACCTGACTGTTTACATATTTCTACCGTAGTCTCCTTTTACGGGAAGAGTGGAAGAATGTAACCACCATTTTACTTTTCTTGTACTTATTTGGCACTATGCTTCACCATTATTAGATCTCTTGATTTCATAACTAATAAATACGAATTTTCAGATCCTTCGCCTGAAAGAGTCAGTTTACGAAGGCAAATTATATTTCATCCCCTATTACACATAAAGTTTATTTTGCAACGCAAATGTACTAACGATCCTTTTTTTTTTTTTTTTTTTTTTTACCCAGGAAAATGGCCTATCCATACCTACCGCCGGGGGACGGCAGGTTATGTGGGGCTCGAACCCACTAAAAACCTGGGGTGTTCCCTCTGCCGCATAGTGGTCGACGCCTTGGGTACTAGAAACGACCAAGGCGCCTTCCGCGGACGTCCCGCCCTACACGGCGGGACCCAACACGCCCCCACTTAATGGGGGGCCGACAGGATTAGCCGGGACCACGAGGCCAATCCCGTCCGACGGCGGTGGTAGCCTGTGCAATGCAGGAGGAGGCGCCCCCGCGTCTCCAGCCTGCTGGCCACCACCAAGGGGAGGAAGAAGCGAACGGTCATACAACCGCCTTCTAACTCCCCTCCTCCGTCTGCGAAGCGGGGGTGCTGAGGGGTCGTCCTCGCGTTCCCGCTCCGCCGCCTCCTTCTGCGAAATGACATCTTCACAGAAAGAGGCAACGGCCTCCCAGGCCTCGTCGCCACCGAGCATAGCGGTAACCATTCTCGGGAGTGAGAGGTCCTGGCCAACCACCGCACAAAGGACACGGCGCTGCTCCTCCCAGCCTGGACAGACTGCGAGGGTGTGCTCCACCGTGTCCGCCGCCGCGCCACACTTGTGGCATGACGGGGTCTCCTCTCTCCCGATGCGATGCAGGTACGATCCGAAGCAACCGTGCCCGGATAATACCTGCACCATACGGTAAGTGAGGAAACCGTGCGGCCGCTCTACCCACTGGTTGATCACCGGACCCAGAGCGTCCAATGATCGGCGCCCAAACTCTGCTGTGGCCATGTCCTCTCTCCACAGACGGAACATCGCCTCGCGAGCTTCACGCCTTACGGCGTTTATCTCATCCGGGGCTGGGCGTTCATCTCGCGCTCTCTGATCCGCCGTCCATTTGTAGACGGCGGTCAGGACCCCAGCCTCCAACTCCCATGGAGGGGTTCCGGCAATAGCACATGCTGCGGCGTGTGCTACCGTGCGATAAGCCCTTGCCACTCGCTGCGCAATGGCTCGTTGAGGTCTTCGCAAGAGGGCCGCATTCTTCCCTTTTGATAGGGAGTCACTCCACACTGGGGCACCATACAAGGCCATACTTTTAAGTATGCCTGCGTACAGGTGACGGCATTTAGAGCTAGGCCCCCCCAGATTTGGGAGGAGCCAGCTGAACGCATCAGCTGCCTTAAGAAGGCGCGGCGACAGCTGTTCAAAATGTGAACCAAACTGCCACCGTCCATCAAGTATCAGCCCCAGGTATTTCATTTGGGGCTTTACATCTATTCTAACGCCCCCGACTACAATGTGGGCATTAGGAGGCGCGCGCTGCCGAGGCCCCGGAAAGAAGAGGGCCTCGGTCTTTTCTAGTGCCACTTTTAGGCCAAGGTTTTGGATTCTACGGGCGACCAAAGTGCCACCTGCTGACGCCAACCGGGCCGCCGCAGCAAAGCTCCTCCCACGAGCCGTGACGAGGGTGTCATCCGCATAGCATAAAATGCTCATTCCCGACAGGACGACCCCTCTCAACAGCCAATTATATCCGAGATTCCATAGTAAAGGCCCAAGAACGGACCCTTGTGGAACCCCGGATGCGACCGCACGTCGTTGCAGACGGCCGTCCTTGTCCACAAAGACTATCTGCCGATCGGTCAGATAGTCGGCAAGCAGGTCCCGCAAATATGGGGGTACTCCGTGATATCGGAGCGCCTCTAAGATTGTGGAGTGGGGAATGGAGTTGAAGGCATTTGCAATGTCAAATGATATAGCCAACACTCCTTCTCCCCTCTCTGTCGCCTCCTTCGTAAGGGTTTTGAGCCTTAGCAGGGCATCAATAGTTGATCGGCCCGACCGAAATCCAAACTGAGCATCGGAAAGATCCGGACCAGTCGATGCCAAATGCTTTTTGAGGCGGTAAGCAATAATCCGTTCAAAAAGCTTGCCTGCTTCATCTAACAGCACAATCGGTCTGTATCCTGATGGTGAGTCTGCAGGCCGGCCTTCCTTTCGCAGGAGACACAATTGCCCCTCCTTGTACGGTTTCGGAAACCTCCCCGTTGCAAAACAAAGGTCGAAAAGGTGCCGGAATCTGTCTTCAAAATACTTTGTAGCGATGAATAGGACTCGGGCCGGTACACCGTCCGGCCCTGGCGCCGTTTTCTTGCCGCGGAGACACAGCGCCGCCGCACCAAATTCCGCCGGCGTTAACGGGTCAAACCCGATGGCTGGAGGACCACTCCCTACTGGCGGATTCATTATGGGAGGGATGAAGGCCGAATTATCAGGGAAGTACTAACGATCCTAGGTCCTTCCATTTGTAAACTAAGTTAATCAAAATCTGGTCAGTGGCTCTGAAACTGACCGTTACTTTCGCATTTAAGTATTTATAGGTAATGAATTGAATTGAATGAAGTTTTATGTATTTAGTACGCATTCTGAAATTATACCTAGGTAATTAAAAATATGTATATTACGTCGTGTGTAGTGTTTTTGAATATATCCAAGAACACGTATTTTCCAATTGACGATTAGTAGCTTTTCAGAAAGCTTCTAAAGTTGCGTATATACTTTCTTTCCAAAGCTTACACGAAGCAAAAGTTCCATAAAGCTTTCAAAACCAGTTCAACTAAAGTTGACTGAAAACTACACACATGAGCGTAACTTAAAAAATATCAAAATCAAACTTTCACTTACAACTTTTTGCGTGCACTTCCAAAAAATAAAAACACAACACTTCCAAGTTAGATCGTAACGTGCGCACGAGAACGGTGCGCCGAGCGGACTCGATACTCGATGCGCAGGAGTCGATGTCTGCTGCGTATTACAGAAAGTAGACGGCCCGGTGTGCGGTAGTTAATGCACTGTGCACACTGCATGCAGTTAGAATTAACTGTACTCGGATAACCGGGCTAGATTACATTATTGTAATGTTATAATAATTGCAATCTTGGAGTGGAATGCAACGGTTTAAATGTTGATGTTGATTGACACCATTTTAATGCAATTAAGGGACGTGGTTGCATTTATTATTGCAATTTTCAAATAGTTATAAATTAGAGATGCACCGAATGTAGATTATACTTCGTCGCTGCATCCTCGAGATTTTCATATTTACCAGGTAGTCCACTTCTCATTGTACTAGGCATCGAACATTTTAGAGCATACAATACAAAAAAGTACTTGTTGTGACTCGATATCCGGCGGTAGTGGGGCACGCTTACGTCACACTCCTCCAACCGTCGAGTCGTCATTCGCTTCGATAGTGCGGGCATCGTAACATCGAAATTTCTCGTTCGTGCCGCAAAAATTAAATTAAATTAAATTGGAATAAGTGTGTGCTTCGTGTGTGTTTAAATGTGAAAAGACCATAAAAGTAAACATTTCGATAAAATACACAGTTATTACGTCGTCTAGAGCGACGCGACATTTGGAGGATAATAATGGCTACCTGTTGGGGAATCAGGAGACCGGATCAAGGCCGCAAGTAAGTGCTCCGCCAACGAAAGTGCCTGCCAAGCTGCAGTCTGCGAGGAATCGCGCCGTATTGCAAAAAACATCACTCATCGTGAATCACAATGATGACTACGACCACTCTGGCAAGAGTGTACCGACCGAGAGGCAGATGAGTTTGGGGAATATTTAAAACAATTATTTTGTTTTTACCCAACTGTAAAAGGAATGGCAAAATGTTTTCGACTATGTTCAATCTGTGCTCGTACATAGGTACGTAATATATTGGATCCTAATTTAACACTGAGTTGTGCTGTGATGTGAGTTGTGCTGTGATGAAGTTCATACCGTGTTCATGGAATCTTACCTTAATGCTATTAAGGTAATCTATGTATTTCCTAAGAGTAGTGATGCGATTACTACCGAAATACCAAAATCGTAATAAAGAACCTCGATGCGATTGAGGTCAAATACGAATCTCTTAGAGTAGTGATGCGATTACTACCGAAATACCAAAATCTTAATAAAGAACCTCGATGCGATTGAGGTCAAATACGAGTTTCTTAGAGTAGTGATGCGATTACTACCGACATACAGTTCACAAGAACAAAAACTCGCTGCGTGCCTCCGCACGGCGCGCCTGCCGTGACCACTGGCCCCGCCGAATATTCGGTTCAAAATGTACCGAACCGAATATTCGGCCGAATCATTCGGTTCAAATTTGATTAAAACTTAAATTACCAACTAATGTTGACTCTTAAAGTTTCTATAAATTTGTTTTTTAATTTCATTTGTGAACGGATGATATAATTTGTTTATTGTTGATTTTAAAGAATTTTATTTGACTTACATTGAATTAAAACTACAAATAGTTATAACAATTCCTAGTTCACCATTCACTAGCATACCTACATTCCTAGATAGATATTTATTTAAAAAAACTTATTTGATTTTATAAACATATTTGAATACTTGTGTTGGTTCCTTAAGATAGTAGTTATTACATTACAACTATTCTAAAAAAAGTTTTCTGAAAATAGTTGTTTGTTACTCAAAGCAGTTTTGGCAGTGTCCTTAAATTTTTCAATTTCATAAAAAATAAATTTATCTTTTTATTTCACAATAAATAATTGGTACAAGTAGTTTCTGGTTCATTTTCAAAAACTATAAAATACTTTCGCTATAAACCACACTTATTTAGTAATTAGTTAACCAAACTGTTTAATTAAATATTATTTTTTTAATTGTTAACAATACTTTTAATATTCGGTAATTATTCGGCAATTCAACCGAACATTCGGCCGAATACGAACATGAAAAAAATATGCCGAATGTACCGAATACGAATATTCAACCGAACATTCGGTGCATCTCTATTATAAATGTTTAAAATAATCTTCATTGTATGATCTATCCATTGATACGATAAATATTTTAAAGTGTGTGGCTATTTAAAATAGCTTAATTTATTAATGTGTGTAAGTCACTACTTGCACACTTTTAAAATATAGCATCATTAGCATCACTATGCTAATATTTTAGTTACAATAAAATTCTTAAGCTTGAGCGCCATATAATTTTGATATAAATATTTAGTTGACAATTTACTCCTTGCATATTTGGTTACGTTATATTTATGCATAGCTGGGCATTAACTCGTTAATCCGTTAATCGTTAATTAACGAAGTTAACATTTCTATTAACGGATTAACTTTTAAGTTAACTTTAAAAAATGTTAACGGACTCGTTAACATACGTTAAATTATCCTAAGTCCGTTAATCGTTAATCCGGTACCTACTATTTACCAAAAAGATACAGCAGGCACGCTGAAAAACGCTAAAAAAACGCGTTCTGACAAGTACGTTCGGGCTTCCAGAACTTACAGAACCCAAAACAACAGTTTTTGTAACCAGATCACTATCGTTTTCAGCCAAATGACGTCCACTGCTGGACAAAGGCCTCCCCCAAGGTTTTCCACAATGAACGGTCCTGCGCTGCCCGCATCCAGGCTCTTCCCGCGACCTTCACCAGATCGTCGGTCCACCTAGTAGGAGGCCTGCCCACGCTACGTCTTCCAGGCCGTGGTCGCCACGCGAGAACTTTCCTGCCCCAACGGCCATGGTCTCTACGAGCTATGTGCCCCGCCCACTGCTACTTGATTTTAGCAATTCTGCGAGCTATGTCGGTTACTTTGGTTCTCCTGCGGATCTCCTCATTTCTGATTCGATCACGCAGAGAAACTCCGAGCATAGCCCGCTCCATCGCCCTTTGGGTTTACTTATGTAAGTACGATGACAATGCAATGTTTTGGTACCATTGAGCTGGTCTGATGATGGAGTCATGAGGTGGCCATAGGAACTCCTAAATGAAACGGCGGCATCGCATCGAATTTTGGTTCGTTGGATTTGTCTTATCGAGCACTTTAGTACTAGATGATGTCCAGGGTCCTGATGATGGAATCAGGAGGTGGCCATAGGAATTCCTAAACGAAACGGTGGAAACTTATCGAGTTTGGGTTTGCTGGATTTGTCTCTTCGAGCACTTTGGTGCTAAATTGTATTGTAATTGAACCAAGGCTCTGGGATTAAGATACTACTAAAAAGTGTAAAATAAAATTATAATAATTAAAAAACTTTTTTAAAAAGAAGCTTTTATTCTGAATTGCAGTTGTACTAAAACGAAAAAAATAATTGTACTTAGGCAAGGTTCAAATAATTTCGAAAGCTTGTAGCACAAATATAAAAGAGGAATAAATTCCATGCGCGATACAAGCTTTCGAAATTATTTATACCTTGCATAAAATTTTTTTTTTCGTTTTATTATTGTGTTAACGGATTAACGATTAACGTTAACTTGCGTTAAATCTTGCGAAATGTAACGTTTTAACGTTTAACGAAGTTAATTTTTTTATTAACGGTTTAACGATTAACGAAGTTAACTATTTGATTAACGGTGCCCAGCTATGTATTTATGCTAATTTTAATGACTTAAACCTCTACTCGTAGTGCGATTTTCTTGATTAGGTTTGTCAAATTTATCCAACCTGTCCATGTTAATCATGACATCATTGAGGTGATTTGTAGCTGTATTTTTCTTAAATAAGTGTTACTATGTACTGTAACTGTAGGTACCTATTAATAAATAAATAAAATGTAAGGTGCGTGAAAGTGGAAAGGAGATTCTAGTACCTACCGACCTGTCTTACTTTAAAAATAGTGACATCATAGCATTCAGTGTATCAGGCCTTTACGTAATGTGCAACCGAGAGCAGTAGCAGTGTTAGGAAAACATCATTTAGGCCGCCTATTAGTACTGAGATGACAAGAAAGTTTGATGACATGGTTTACACTGATGCCAGTCGGCCATCTTTGAAAAGTTTTCTTAGGCTTCATAAGTTCGAAAACATCGCGTGGAAATTATAGTACCTAATTAAGCATTAAGGGGAGTTTTGTTTGAAAAATAACTTACTTGAAAGTTACTTACTTAGTTTGTTGTATAGTGTAAGTACTGATTAGTACTTAAAACTTTAATTTCAATTAGGTTTTGATGATATTTTTATGTGTGATCTAAAATATTATGTTCAAATCTCAATGCACATGTGCTGCTTAGTATTACTAAGTCTCGAATTTTCTCAATTGACATTAGACGATGAGTAGGTACTTACTTGTATAATAAAATAACGGTATCTACAGCTGCATTATCTCTCAGTCTCATAAAAACTATTTTGTTACAACCTTTTTACCTTGCTACCCGGTCACCAAAATCATGTTTCATATTTTCCCACTCAGTTGGACTGTTAAAACATTTTTTGCACTACAAATTAGTCACAGAGACCTGAATGATACCGCGTCTAATGGTGTCTAAAGTGCAATGTGAAAGTTGTGAGAGTCTGTCGGATCCCCGGCTCGCAAATCGAGGTATTGAGATTCGAGAACAATGAAATCGACTTTTACGATTCAACGCACTGTTTAACCTTATTCCGCAACCGGGAAAAACTTGTAACCTATTTCGTGTTTGTAAGCAACACGCAGAATGTTCTTACTTAATCGTAAGTATGTATAAGTTTTAATGAAAATATTTTCTCTATGCTAATTGATCAATCAGCTGCAGGCGCTGCAGCAGCTGCTCTTGTGAGGAGAAGTGAATCTATTAGCTACCTACATGGTTATTCAATATTGTAAGGTAACGGAAACGAATCGCAATTAACGAAAATGGTGAATGAATTAGATAGATAGACGATCAACTAGCTATTTATATTGTTATACAAAATACATATTTGATACCGGAAAACACCTAAAGAATCATCATAAACATATAGACAACATTCTACTTGCCTACAGTCAGAGTACTCACTGATTGCCTTTTTCCTATTTTTTGCTTTTTCTGGTCCGCAGGCGGGCTGCCCGCGTTTCATTATTTCATACAAGTTTTTCCTATTACGCGGGCAACACGCCCGCAACCAGTGATGACATACCACAGTTTAGAGAGACTAGATCCGCACTCTTGCAGAAATCCGCATCACAGGAAAAAAGCACAGAGGATAAAGTTTTATTTCCCGCCATGACTGTTATGTTGAGAAGTACTAGTGACATCTATCTTGCTTTATTGTAATAATTTAATATTTATGCAGCGCCATCTGTTGATTTTTATCGTCACCAGTACGACCAGACAAGCGTTGCTAGGCAACTGAACTTTGTATGAGAAGTAAAACTGAAACTAGATGGCAGCTCTCACCCATTTCGAAGAAACTGAGAATTCTGAATTTAGATTATTCTTCCTATTTACTATGCAAAAATATTATTCAGCAGATTAATTTAAATTCAATTGTTTTATTTCCATTATTGGATTTAAATTAAAAATCTTTACAAAACTCTTATGGTAAGCAACAAGATGAGTTCGAAAGTAATGTTTAGTTTTTTATTTGTCTATTTAGCAATGGTATTTATGTTTAAATAAATAAACTTAGTAATATGGAACCCTAAAAAAGTGAACAAAACTTATCGTACTTTAACGAAACTCTTTATTTTCAAACGTCTATTACTCACCCATAGATGGCGTTATAAGTTGCAAAATGGAAGATAATAAGTATTTGTTTATAATTTTAAAATAATCCACTATTATTTTCAGAATTAGATTAGCTATACTAGATTAACAAAAAATCATATACATAGAAAGCATTTTACGAAAGTTATCTTAACCTTATGAAATAAACACGGAATAGTTGAAACAAGTTTGCGCGGGAAACTTTTTCAAACAAAATGCATTGAGAATTTTATTGTTTTTCTTTTTTTTCTTTTCACACAAGCCAGTGTTTGAATGTTTATGTTTAAACGTTATGCGCATTAATACCCGTAATATTAATTTCACTCGGTTGAAGGATTATTAAAAAACTAGCGGCCGCCCGCGACTTCGTACGCGTGGATCCCGTTTTACCCCCTTCATCTATCTTACGCGGTTTAGATTTTTTCATACAAATGTATTTTCCCGCTAACTCCCATTCCCATGGGAATTTTGCAATATCCTGTTGTAACTAAGCTTTAAGTTTACTAAGGTATCTGCATGCCAAATTTCAAACGTCTAACTTAAGCGGTTTAGATTTGTCATACAAAAGGATTTTCCCGCTAATTCCCGTTCCCGTGGGACTTTTGCAATATTCTGTTGTAACTAAGCTTTAAGTTTACTAAGGTACCTGCATGCCAAATTTCAAGCGCCTAACTTAAGCGGTTTAGATTTTTCATATAAAAGGATTTTAAGTATACTATAACCTGCCCAGGAGTATGAAGAATAAGTGTACCAAGTTTCGTTAAAATCCGTCGAGTAGTTTTTGATTCTATAAGGAACATACAGACAGACAGACAGACAAAAATTTTAGTATCGATCACTAATCACCCCCTTAGTTGATATTTATTTTGAAAATATATCTCATGTACAGAATTGACATCTCTACAGATTTATTATAAGTATAGATGTAATATAGTGATAAACCAATGGTATTGAATGAGGTATACAAAAGTTATGAGTCAGTTTAAAATTAGAAATCAAAGTTAAGACTTGATCGATAATTCCCGGGAATGAATTAATTCTAAACTTAAACTCAAACTTACGAAGAAAGACGTTGACTGACGTGGGAGTGATATTTAATGATACAAATAAAAGTATTGGATTACTAATGTTTGGCCAAAAAACGTTTCCCAAATTATCACATCGCAAACGACGTTTCGCAAATTTTCATTTGGCAAATTCTCATTTGGCAAAACAACTTATTGCAAACTTTTAATTCGCAAATGTCGTTTTTGGCATATTATTGTTTAGCAAATTATTGTTTGGCAAAGTATGTTTTGCCAAATGTTTCATTTGGCAAAAATATTTCACGATATACTATTTACAAAATAATTTGATTGGTGCATAGAATGGAATACAAATTAGCTTGTGGTTATTATTTTGTTTAGTGGGTAGTTAATATGAAATTTGTTTTAAATTAATTTTCATATTTCACTCTTTTTATCGAAATTTCCAAATGATTCATTAACAATAGAGGTGATTCTAGCGCTCGGCGGCCGCTGCCGCGGCACGCTCACTTCGCTCGCTTCGCTCGCTCCGTTCGCTCGCCTTCGCGCGTTAAGGGTCACTGTTCTAACCTAACCTAACCTAGTATTTTGGGCAATACCTACTTTCTGCAACCATACTATTTTCTGCAATCTCTTTGTTTTACATAAAATTCTTGTGAAAACCATGATCATGTGCCATAAGCATAAATGTGAAGTGTCAATTTGACCAAACAAATTATTTGGGATATAATATTTGGCAAAATAAAACATTTGCTATATAAACATTTGCCAAGTAAAATTTTGCCAAATGATAATTTGACCAAATGAATTAGTTGCGAAAAGTACAGTTGCTAAAAGTTCATTTGGGAAATGAAACTTTGGCGATAAGTTGTTTGCGAAGTGAAATTTGGCGAAAAGTAATTTGGCCAAACAGAAGGATACCAAAAGGATTTGACGAACTTTTCAACAGCAAAAAACAAAGGATATTTCATCCACTCATTTACAAAATACAGTCAAAAACTCAGGAGTACATCCCAAACTTTTCCATCCAATACCAATGCACTCAAAAGTAGCAGAAAGCGAAATGGAATAAAAATCAGTTAATGACAAAAAGCGGGAACGCCGCACGGGTGGCGGTCTCGCGACATGTTACCATAAATCAGGGAGTAGGGGGCGCCACCCCCGCGATGATCTTTTCCCTAGATCCTACATTTTTATAACGGGCAACATCCAGCTTTTTTTACGTGTAATAATCCCCGTGTGCGATGTGCGTGTTTTTTAAGAGACATCGAAAAATTATTCCCGGTTACGCTTCCATTTGAACCTTTTATGTTTTAGGTCAGGAATTTTGGTTTATTATGAAAATATGCTTCTGATTGTTTTTATTTGTTTCTGACGGATTTTAGTCATCAAAATTATAATGAAGAATGTTCACTAATTTTGTTTTTTAGCTTTCTGTATTCTCTGTTAAAAATAAAAAATACACGTGAAAGAATTATTTCGATACGTCAATTAGTTTCCAAGATATTGAATTTTAAAAGTGCGGGCGGCGGCCGGCCCGCTATTTTATGCGCGTGACGTCATATTACAGTGACTGGCTCATATTTGTATGGGTGGAATCTTGCAAGCTGAATTAAGACCCACTTCCAGGCAACCGATTAAGCTAAAATTTCGCAAACACATGTGATTTGGATGACCATGCAATATTATGATGACATGGAGCTGATCTGATGATGGAGCTGGAAGGTGGCCATAGGAACTCTATAATAAAACGACTTAAATGCAGAAATTTCCAAATGATTCATTAACAATAGAGGTGATTCTAGCGCTCGGCGGCCGCTGCCGCGGCACGCTCACTTCGCTCGCTTCGCTCGCTCCGTTCGCTCGCCTTCGCGCGTTAAGGGTCACTGTTCTAACCTAACCTAACCTAGTATTTTGGGCAATACCTACTTTCTGCAACCATACTATTTTCTGCAATCTCTTTGTTTTACATAAAATTCTTGTGAAAACCATGATCATGTGCCATAAGCATAAATGTGAAGTGTCAATTTGACCAAACAAATTATTTGGGATATAATATTTGGCAAAATAAAACATTTGCTATATAAACATTTGCNATGTTATGCGTCTAAGAGGGCACCCACTAAATATCTTTAATCTATGATGCGTTAAGAATCTGTGAAATAATAGAAATATAAGTATAAAATTTTATTTAAAAAAATCAAGTCTCTAAGTTAGCGAGCATCATGTGTGACCTCTCTTCGCGCGCACCGCGCACTGCGCGCTATCTCAGTGAGTGACTCGGTTAAACCATAGTAAAAAGATAATAGTAAATCCATTTTCATACTAAAATTATAATCATATTTTTACACCTGCAGCCATCGTAGCTGTAGTGGATATAAGATGGTGTACAAATTATTATTTAAGAAAGGAATGTTTTTCCTGTAGATTGGTTATTATCTCAGATTTATTAGACCTAGGTAGGTAGTGAGCTGTAATCACGCCTCCATAACTATTCAATCAATTACGAATACGATATCAAAATTAGATATTTGTTGGTTCGCGCGTTTTGTTAATGTGTTGTGAAATACAGCTGCCAGCACGCCACAACAAAATGTTTTACTACGAGTATATCATTTTAGCTATGGTAAATGTTTGGGCTACTACAAAATCGGCTATTGTGATTTTGTATAAGTTAACAATATTTATAAAAAAAACGCTAGGATCTATTCTTTTACACATTGAAATATTCCTCTTTTAAAAGGTATTTAATTCAAAGTCCTTGTTATAAATATTACGACAAAGATTCGTATGTATCCAGTTTTAGAGCTGAAAGTAAATCTTGTAATGATAATTTATATTTCTGAAAAAAAAAACCAAATTTTGGCGCCCAACGTGGTGCATACGTATTTTTAACTACCTACCGTTCTGTCTACTGTAATTTTAAAAGTCAATAAAAAATTGGATATGCATAGCATTTTGATTCCAAAAAGCTGTTTTCATGCTTCACAAAACATACTCATCCAATAAATAGATAAATACCCTCGATCTACTTCTGGCCCCTACCACAGAGAAGAGGAAAATAACAATGTGCCTCAAAAATACTATTGTAAAACTCTTTGATTTCGTGTGTAAATGATATCCATGCGTTTGAAACTTTTAATAATAATTACTCGCAATGTAATGTCATTTACCGGCTAAATTAAAATTTCAGAATTACCAAATTAATAAAAATGATACCATCGCTCAGACAAGTTTACTATTTTATATATCAACACATGATCATACTCTACGAGTGCCCTTGAATATCAATGGAGAGTGGAAAACTACCCTTGCCTTCAAGTCAAACCAGATAGAACAACTGCACAACAGATTCGACATTTTAATGCAATATGGTCCTTATTACAAAGCTATAAGAAGTCAGTGTTAGCTTGATGTACATAGGGTCGATAAACCCTCAATGTTAGTCCCGACGAATTCAATGAAAGTCGTCTGACTAACTTGTACAGTCGAAAGCACATCTTACTATAAATTTTTCTTGCAAACTAGCTTTTATTTCAACTACATATTTAAGATCCCCCAATGTTTACGTTGTGATGTGGTCGTCTGTGAAACTAGTAAGTTATAACCCGATTTCTTCGATAAGACCCTGAATAATCTAAACATTTAAAGAAGTGAAGGTCACACATTCATTCAGTCACTGATTAACACGAAATCTTGTAAAGTTCTTGAACTATAAGGTTGAAATCTGTCTGGTAGGTTATGACAGCTGAAAAATAATGAAGAGCTGATTTAATATCGAAAGAAGGCGGTTTTTAAACAACGGATTATGATTTTCTATTCTTTTTTTTACTGAATAAATCATTTTTCTTCGTGACAGTTTGTATGCGTATTTGAAAACTTGCATTTCAAGTAAATAAAAAAAAAAGTGGTAAAAATCACATGACAATGTACCCTTTTTTCCGAAATGAGTCTTTCATATCGCAGTACTTACATAAATAGGTATTTTTTTATTTTTCTTTATTAAGGAAACAAACAGCATGAGTTTATACATGTGAACTTAAAAAATAAAAACAGTACAGTAGCCTAATCAGTTTCCACAGATAAACTTTACAAGTTAATCGAAAGTTATGCAGAGTGCGAGCAATTTAAAATCACAAAATATAAAAAAATGCACAACAAAACCTTACATTCTTAAAAGTGGATTAAAAAAAATCTTTATAATAATGAAGTTCGAAATCTATAAACTCTTCAATAGGCGACGAAACTGCGCCAACTTCAAATGAAATATGTCGATATCACTGTAAGCATAATTAAACTTATTACTAGCTCTTATAAGAAAACTGTTACATCTGTAATTAGTCTTGCAAACAGGGGTTGAAAACGTGAACTTACGCCTCGCGCCAGGTCTAGAACACTTCAGAGCCAGACTGCTTAACAAGAAAGGAGAGTCGACTTATCCGTATGTTATCTATAAAAAGACTATCTCTTACTATGTACTAAGTACGGTTTATTTCCAACAAATCAGTCTTAGCTGCTTTCTGATTTCATAAACATCAGCGCTCAATTTTAGTAAAACATACGCAAACTTAGTTATTACCGCAATCTTGTAAATTAACTTGCCAACTTTTCCGTGAAAACACTTAGTAAGGGCCCGAAGGTCGGTTGACGAATATGCGAGCTGGAGTCTTCGGCGAACCCTGCGCGGCGATCCGACCCTAAGTACCTGAAAAGGTGCCAATAAACAAACGAAGCCTAAAGACCAGACTGCCATCTCAAGCCAATCCAAATCAAACCTTATCGTCTACAAGCAAAAGTTTATTTTGGCTTACGGGATTAAACAAATACGCCGCCCAAAGTTTGACTCGGTTAGAACTTCTCCAAGAAACAACGGGTTTTCCTCTATGGGGTCACCCTGGGGAGTGGGGCGGGATCCCATCTAAATCTCCCGAACGAGGGATTCTGAAGCGAATTACCGAAAAGATGTTTCGGTACAAACTTCTTGATATTTTCCGGGGTATTAATGTGCGCAATGTGAAACAATTTGTATTGTTGACATTTTGGCATCCCAACTTCTTAATAAAATATAGTTACAGGTGCATGGGATTTTGTATTTTTATGAATACCTTCCTTACGTAATATACCTACTGAAATCGTTTATTGAAAAAAGTATACAATGCTTTTATTTAAAACAATGGTTTAAATAATGCATCCAAGTGCAGATCGATTGCAAGCTATTAAGCTGTTCCATAGTGTGAGCTGCTATAGAACTTATGAAGTTTGACATTTCATAATAAAAGTTTGACACGCACGATATGATAGCAAACCAGAGTGTATAGCTTTGTTCGCGATGTGGCAGGCAGTCGTTTTAAAAAAATATTTCCATTTAATAATACACAAAATCACACGAAAATGGTATAAATCTTTGCCGCATGTCTCTACTTTATGTAAGTTACGAACTTTTATCTAATACTTACCTAATTTTTCAATTGGTTTTCCATACCAATATTCAATTTTACAACAGAAAATACGCATTTCTCCCTACCCATACTCATTCGTTACCTAAACCGATCCTTGAATGTCGATGTGTCCACAAATCGTCCTATTATTTTACGTTTTGCCGCCCTTTTTTCGCGCCAAACTTTTTCAATATGGCGGCCAGCGAGAGCCACGCGCTGCCACCATTAACCACCGACACTTCACCGTTGCTATAAACTCACAAATCATGAAATGTGCCATCGGTATCATCTCACTCCATTTTCAGCTTAATGTCAATAACACAAGACCCATTATCAAAGCGCGACTAGACCGGCAATCGTCGGGAACAAAATGTTCCACCAAACAAATTATTTTGAACCTTGAAACCACAACGAGGAAAACTTATTTTCAATTAATCCTCTCGGAAAATCGTGAAACGAACAAAGAGAGCGAGAAACGAGGCCAACATTCGTTAATAATGTAATGTATATTTATTCGTCTACATTATTTCGCTGTTCGGTGTCGGCATACATCTACAAGGAACACATTTATTAATTTTTTTATTGCTTACTTAAAATGCTTACAAAAAATTACACTTTTTATAATTGATTCATTAAATATTGGCAACTTATTTAAATTTTAAAATTAGTAAATTGTTTAAATTTTGAATAGTCTCATTTGTTATTATTATTTGGAAATGAAGTTCCACAACGACAAATTAATCAACATCATAAAAGTTTACCGCGCTTTTTCAACCGCCGAAAACTGATAGACTCCGCGCGTGTTTGTTCAAGAGCCCGGCAGAGCGGCTGCGACTGTACGTGAACTTTGCGGGACAATTTATATTTTTTTTTCGGAAGAACATAAACATAAATGGCTACCTACATTGTTTTTTGTCGTAAATACTTACTTGAAATCTGTTTTTCTGTGCGGCCTAATTTATATGGCATCGGGCGTTCCGCATCTAATCAATACACGGGCTTGGCGCGGCGGGCGCTTCGAGCGCTCGGCAGCTCTCGGAACCACTCGGCGATCCTCGGGGGGTGAGAGAGACGCCCGTCGACATTGGTGTGTTCTCGCTTCAATCGTAATTCCATTTTCCGCCCGCCTTGGCAAATTGAAATGTCGTAACTCTTGGGGGAATATCGGCTTTCTGCCCAAGAAAAATATTCTGCTAAGGCATTGTAACGACGCTCCTGATATTATGGAATATTTCCAGTCCATCATAGATCGGGGTGCGTCCCCTAAAATAGCTGTAATCGTGAATCTGCTCGCCACTTGCGCGCTTGGAGGAGCTTTTCTCCGTCACTTTATACGTCGCATCGTATTTAATGCCTTTATTTTTGTTACAATTGAGTGCCCAATTGGATATTTGTTGCGATGAGGATGTACTACAACTTGAGGATGTTCTTCTTTGCGATGTAACGTCATGAATACATACATAGATGAAAGAATCCGCGCATGTTTGCGGTAGGTCAGGAAAGTTTAAGTTTCAGGGGTTGCCGTTATGAATCATTGTAGACTGTGTGTAGTCTCTACTGTATATTCTTTTGTTCGCTATACCTATTTGTTTTTGTTAGTCTGTCTAAATCGTTCTTATGCTATTATTTCCAAATGTCTGGAACATCTTACGTATCTTTTTTGGTTTTCTATAGCTATTTTCTATTTTTCTTATTGTTACAAAACAAACAAGAGGCTAAACCTCCAAAGCTCTTGTCTTATTTATCACGAAACTATTCGCCCAAAATAACATCCTAAGTACCTAAACCACAGTACCTTTTACATAAGAAGTAAATACGAGAAACAGAAAAAAATGGGCAGCCTAAAGGAGGTACAAGCAATTCCGACGGTTATATTAGTGGAAGGCCCAGTAGGTCAGATAAATTGAACCCTTCGTGGCGTTGTGTTCACACGTAAATAACATGTAGAGTTCAGGGGGTGGGGTGTACCCAAAACCCCATCTTGCGGTACAACCTAAAACGTCCACGGCTACAGCCGAAGCAGACGGATTGACAACCCTATTCACCCGATTTAAGGTCGACGCCAACTGCGTCTTGTAACAAAGTCAATATGGTCTAACGTAGCAACTACGCAACAGTTAATTTTCAAAGTCCGAACCGGTTTTCTGCGCGATTCGAATCCCTAATGAATGGGAATAAGGGGCAATGCTTTTCCCGAATTGGAAAAGACAGGTGGACCATGAGAATGAGTTTCGTCGAACACGCAACAGGAGTAAACTTTTGTCACGGTTTGTTAATCTTGGATTTTTATAGTTTTTGTTGATTTTTGACTGATGCTTTTATATTTTGATTAAATTGGCTTTCATGGTTGCAAGAAATTACTCAATTCACTTAATTGTTGCTTACTATCTGTAGCTGAGTAAACACATCAAGTTCTGAAAAACTGAAGAATATTCCAAAATTACTTTAGGCCTTCTGAAAATCCAATCTTTTTGCGAGCCCCGAGGGATTTTTGATTTGACGCTCTTATTTATTGTAGGCGTCACTTTTCGCAGAGGATTAAAATATAAACTTTTTCGTAGATATCTGTGTTATTTTCATTTGATACGTACTATGAACAAAATGCGCGTGCGCTTCTTCACCATACCTTTTTACCAATAAAGCTTTTCAAAAGATTTCTGAAGGAAAACTGCGAAACCAAAGGATGAATTTTAACTGACAGATAACTTCAAAAGTTATCAGAGATTTTATCAGCAAGTGGTGGATTAGAATAAGCCTCGTAAATATAAAATGAAAA
This sequence comes from Ostrinia furnacalis, assembly GCF_004193835.3. NCBI lineage: Eukaryota > Metazoa > Arthropoda > Insecta > Lepidoptera > Crambidae > Ostrinia > Ostrinia furnacalis. Next base: position 485,123 of record NW_021131650.1, read on the forward strand.
CAGACTCAGTCGTGCCTCTGACAGAAGGCTTATTTACACAAATATTGGAAGCAACTAATCAGATGCTTGAATTGGTGTTTCGTTTTGAGTGTCGTTTCATAATTTCATATTAAAAACATTTTCCACTCAACCTTGAATTATTACAAACAAATTACTGGTGGTTGAGTATAAATTATAAAGTTTATCTCTGCAAATCTGTGCCGTTGCTTGTTCTTGACTCTCGTTCCGAGAACATTTTTAATGAGCTTCGGAGAAAATTGTCTTTGGAAATTTTTGTCTATTTCCAGAATTCAGCGATTTCACGTGTAACTTTATTTTTTGGGATCGTCGCATTTCTTGGAAGATGTGAGTCTGAAGGGTCGGGGAGGGGTTGGGCGGCGTGGGATGAAAAGGGTGCGCGAGTTTTGCATTAATAATGTCGGCATCGGCCTTCCTTCCGATTAATTTGATTAGTTAACTTGTGTTTAGGATAATCGACGGCTATTAATACGTATATTTTGCACAGTAGGTAAGGTCGATTTAAATGTCGAAGATTTTAACCAGATTTAACGATAAATTGACAATTGAATTTTAGCCAGACTGCACTTGGCAAGCGAAATTATTTTGGCAAAGCTTAAAAAGGTATTATGTCATGTCCTTCCCATGGAAGTGAAGGTAGAATAATACACAGCTAGCAAATCATAACCTTAGAACTGGGTCAGAAGTGCCATTTTAATCGTGCAGTATTTTTGATTAGTTCATTTCTTAGAAGCGCAGTAACGTAATCACTCGTGGCTGTCGCTATAGAAAGAGGGTATAACGCGCGGTTTCCCGGTAGACTCCTGTATACTGTAAGTATATACAGTTGTACATGTATAGAACATACTGATAACTGATAGCAGGTGGACACCCTTATGCAACGATGCACAACTCGCAGCGCAAAGGTCAAAAGGTCGCCTGAAAGGTCGCCCAACGAACAAAGAACATAACATACCTACGTCTGTTTGATCAACATTGTTTTGTGTAGGTAGATCGCAGACACCGATAGATGTCGTTTAATAATTAGGATCGACGTCCGTTATTAATAGGGGTCGCTGTTACGGAGAGGTCGGAGCGATGAGCGATGCGAGATGTGATGTTAATAATCGAGTAAATTACTTAATCGATGCGATTAAAGGTGAATTGTGTTTTCGTCAATTCATTTCTGTCTTACCCTGAAAGTCACTGAAGTTCGCAATTTAAGCATAGGACTCACCCCTTAACTTTGAATAATCAGCTTCTGGGAAATAATAGCAAGAATAGCATTGAAACGTGCTAGAAACATAAAAAAACAGCTCAATTCTAATATGTCATTGGTAATTTCACCATTTCAGGCAATGGCAGACCACTGCTGCAGCCAAGTAAACTCTATTTTTTTAACCAGTCACTGCCAGCTTTCTTCTTACTTGAACCAAAAATGTTGTCAACACTCCACTTTTTGGCAGATAGGTATAAATTGCGTTTTTCTAGTCCGCGTCTGCTAATATCTTGAACCACAACAAAGTTTGGGATTGCAACTCTATGGACATAAATAGTTAAGTCGCAAATATGTTCACACGAAAGCGTAGGTATACAATACCATTAGATTAATTTATTAATTAAACAGTTACAAAATAGAATTTCATTTAAAGTCGATTCAGTAACTTTGCATTCAAAACTTTGTGCTCTCAATTCTCGAAATCTTCAAATCTTTAAGTCTGTGGGCAATTAATTATTCGAAAACAAGATTTGACTGTTGAAAAAAAGAATTAATTAACGTTCAGCGATGGGAGATAATAAACTTGCATTAAGCGATACTTTGGGAAAATTCGGGCGCCGGGGGGTGGGGGGTAGGGCGGGGGTGCCTTAACCTTTCCTTAACTTTACAAGTGAGATTGAGGAGGTAAGTATATAGAGCAAGTTTAATTAAGACGCCTGCCTGTTTGTTAGCGTGCATTGTTTATGAGCACGAATAATCCGGTGCAAATGAGAGTTCGGTTACGGGATTAGATTAAAGAGGGCCTGCGGTGTCACATGGTAGTATGGTATGACTTAGACGTGTGAACTGGCTGTAAACACTTTTATGTTTAGTTAGTTTTATATTCCAATGAGCTTGCAGGATGTTATTGTAAACAAATTAAATTTATTATTCAGTATTTTAACTGTTAATGCCAAATTAACTTTTACAAACTAAGGCTGGGTTGCACCATCTTACTTTAACTGTCTAACTCCATACAAAAAAATCTAGTTATGGTTATTGTTATGGTTAAAGTTAGGTGGAGCAACTCAGGCTTACTAATTAAATTCAAAATACGCATTCCTAACTTAAAACTCATGTAATAATAATCATGATTAATAAAATCAAAACTCAAAACTCAGACAACATTTAATCGGTAGGTGTGGTGATTTTAAACGAATTAAATGTAGATAAAAATAATAGACGCCGAAAAAAAAAACAAATTAAAATCGCATCTGTCACACCAAACTGATGTTTGTCACTGTGCGGACGCCCTCTAGCCGCGTATTCCCTTACTCTCGGCGTGATCTAAGTTTGACTGCGGAAAGGAAAGTTTCGCCCGATGAGGCGGTAGACAAAGCTGCTACCTATAGACCGGCCTCATTGGAGCTGACGCCGTGCTGTGCCGCAGAGGCGGTGATGTATAGCTTGGTAGAAATTTAAAGGTACTAGACTAATAATAAAAAAAGAATTAAGGATGTAGCTGGCATGAATCAACATAACTGTCTAAAACATAGATATTTCGAGCTAGAAAAGAGGCAACTTGAGTGGCTCACTTGAAACGTTACACCAAGTAAAAAAACCGACTTATTTTTTTAATTAAACAACAAATAATAAAAATAAAAACTCCCACTTTATAAGTGTGCCTACCATCAGTTTACGTTAGGTGAGCTCGCTAGCGAATACGTCAAAAAATTATATGAAGATTTTATTTCTTGAAATTAGCCGCTAGGGGCGCTGCACAATATGTCATACATTTAAATGTCATTTTTTTACGCAGTCGCTAGCGAGCTCACCTAACGTAATCTCATGGTAGGCACACTGTTCATTTTTCACAACGTAATGACAGTGGATGACATAAGATTTTGCCTTAATTCAGAAGTTTAGACGAAGCGTGTGTATGAAGATTCATCTAGACTTTATTCGACATAGTCATATTATGACTACGTAATTTGTGCTTACCGAAATCTTCAATCCAATTATAACAAGAAAAGCCTAATATTAGTTAGCACTAATTAATTGTAACCTCAGTTGCTACACACCCACACGATGGAAATAAAAGATGATCCTACTACGAAAAAACATTCCAGTTACCTACCTAGATTCGACCTAGGTAGGTAACTGGAATGATTAATTGATGCTAAATATAGAAGAATCGCTGATTTGATAAAAAATATTGTTGTCGACAAAAACAGTACTGGGTGTGAGTATTTATTCATAGATGGAAAATTACGAAAGCGTATTAGGTTTTGCCTTTATTCTACGGAATTTAACAAAGGATCTTAAAAGGGGTTAAGTTTTGAATATCGATACGTAATACCTACAATAGGTAAGACAATTTTACGAATACGATCTAACAAACACTAAAGTATTACCAAAACACTTCGATAAGAGACCAAATAAAGTTTCAAAGAAAATACTGAAGGAAACAGGAGTAGAAATGGCGCCAACTAACAAAAAAGTAGGTCACTCAAATATTATAAAACGTGTCCAATAGCCAACTCCTCTCTAGGTAGTCTATTCAAAGTATTAAACCGTTGAATAATTTAACAGCAAATTCGTTAAAAATCTAATTAATATTTTTGGCGTCTCCCAAGATTCGCTGTGCCAAGTGACGACGGTTACATTCCCTGCTGTAACTTGAATAAATTATAATGATAAGGCTCATGCCTTCGCAATATTGAAGGCGTTGTGATCATTAAGCGTCCCGCCCTTCCCGGAATTTCCCCGAACTAGGATTCCGCGATTCCTTTCCCTTTTTATCTTCCCGTGGCCTTCTAGAGAACTCTCGACGCCCTTTCATCTTTGGTTTGCCGTTGCAAAAACGAAATGGACGGATAAAAGAAAAGTCGAGTGTGTCATACTTTAAAGGAAGGTGAATGGACAACTTTCACTAGGGTATGCAGGGTGGAAACGATAAGTGATCTCATTCGATTATTTCTAAACTATACAAGATATCGAAAAACTGGTTACTAATCCTGAAAGTGCTTCACAAGCTCTATCCAACGGTACCAATATTAGGTTACAAAATTAACTGGATCTATCCGAAATGTTTTCAGCCTTCATACTAAATGTATGGCCGCCAAACAACAATAGAAGTATTTTTTTTTATTAAATAATAAACACTTAAAATGAACTTGTAAATTGCAATCTTATTAAAAATTATTCTCGGAAAACATTGGTTTTAGGCCTTACTTGCTATAATATTAATAAGACATGAGTGCCATGACTGTGGCTGTACTAAATGTATGGAAGCTGGAAACATTGAATTTTCGAATGGATCCAGTTTATTTTGTAACCTATTATTGGTACCGTTGGATAAACCTCGTGAAGCACTTTCAGGATCAGTAACAAGTTTTTTAATATCTTGTATAGTTTTTAATATTATGTGGTTTTACTAAATGTATGGAAGATGGAAAATATGAATTTTCGGATAGATCCAGTTTATTCTGTAATCTATTATTGGTACCGTTTGAAAGAGCTTGTGAAGCATTTTCAGAATCAGTAATTCATTTTTCAAAATCTTGTATAGTTTAGAAATAATCGAGTGAGATCACTTAACGTCTCCACCCTGTAGATATTTTTATATTTATTTTTTCCTGGATGTCGTAACAAGATCCATGACAGTTTCTGACGATACAATGACTCGCAATAAAACTGATGTTTTACATTTAAAAAGGGATTTTGAATTGGTTTTAGAATATTTTTTATGAATACACATTTATTTAAAAAGACTATTCGGCTATAATTTTGTTTAAAAGCATAAAAAATCTATACTTTTTATTGATTTCAATTTCGTTATTCAAGCTTTGAAAGTTACACTATTAAGTATTGCACTGTTGCAATCATGTGTAAATAATTTTCAGTAAGTACTTTTAAAATTCAAGGCCCATTACTGTCGTAACTTTGTATAGATCTGTTTGAATCTTATTCCCCGTTTATTCTATCATTGTAAATGGAAAGGCATTTATCTCGAAGTAGGTCTAAAGTCATCTCTATTGATTCTCCTATAGTGTTCTCCGTCAGGCTGAGTGCTCTCCATTCCCCCCTTAATTAGGCCACTTACTCCATAATACAGTACGGTTTGAGAGCTCGGATTAGTAGCTTTTTGCGAGTATCTATTGTTTTTAAGTTACAAATATACGTTATGTACCTAATTACAAAATACATAATTTCCTATGTTTGTTATTTACTCATGTATTTTTGCTCTATGCCTCCTAAATAGCAATTAAATCTGTCCCTTTTAAAACCGTATTGATTCATTTCTTGCGTGAATAACTTTATTAGCCCAACAAATAAAGATGTACAATATAACCATTCAAATCACGTTATCAAAAATCTATAAAGTTTATTATAGCCTTCAAACACCGAGTCATATTGATTCACCTCTGGGGTGTTCTAGGGTTGCCAACATTTCATCAGCGAAATATAGTATTTTCCAAAATAAGGTGGAAAAAAATATAGTACATTTAAAAAAATATAGTATTTTATGGGAAAAACAAAAAAATAGACAAATATAATTTTTTTAATTATTTATTTTTATAAAAACTATATTATTTGTTCCGTGCCAATATCCGGAATCCATCTTGTTGAGTAAAGCCCCTGTCTTTTTTCATGGTTTTTTCGTCTTAGCAACTTCCTCCCTTCGACTTCCGGCGCCACCATCGCTCGTTTTGGTGGGGGTAATGGCGGCGACCGGAATATGGCGCGGCTTTTTGTCCATTATAGCGTCGTATTTCGTAGTGGTAACACGTCTTAGCAATAATTATTGTTTTTTCTGATAAAAATCTACCCACGTATATTTTAATAATAAAAGTGAATCCTCCCTTCATTATGGAGAACGAAAATAGTGAAAATGTGCAACGAAGTGATAATTTTGGTGAAAGTTCGTCGCGAAGAAGAAGCCGTTCTCCAAGTACGAGCAGTGCGTCGTCGTCGGAGGATTCGAGTCCGGAAAGGAGACCGAAACGATCGAGGAAGGAAAGCGTGAGTGACATGAGATTTGAATTTCTGTCGCAACAGGTAGCTTTTTTGACTAATTTAATTACTCAAAAGCAATTGGAGCCACAAGCATGCGTGGCGCCGGCGATCCAAGAGGTCAGTGAACCCGTCCGTCGTCCGGTTGGCGAGCTGGGCCTCCGCCCACCGCCTGACACGGTTGCAACCGATAGTCAGCAATTAAAATTATCGGATTTGTCGACTTCACTGAAGGATCCGCCATTTCCTAAAGCTAACGAGACTCATTTAGCTAAATTATCTCAGTTACAAAGATTTAAATGCAACGATTGGTATGCAATTCGTTTTTCTGAAACACAGAAAAAATACCTAGCTACCCCGGGTTTTATAGAACTCAATATCAACGATGAATTGAGACGTTTCAAAGAGTCTAGTGCCAATGAAGATCGTTTGTATCTTTTAGAGAGGACCTACGCTGCCTTATCGAGCGCTATTCTGACTCAGAAAGACGAATTGCTTATGACTTTACAAAACTTAGTAGATTGGTCGAACGATAAAAATACAACGCTCACGCCCAAATCTTTATTTGATAAAATTGAGCAATCATTTGGTAAAGAGAGTAATTATACAAAAGTAACTGATGACATTTTACAAATATGTTGCGGCAGGAGGGCTGACTGTATTCACATGCGCAGGGAGTGTATTTTAAAGCAAATTTCAGAGGAATATCATTGCGGAGCCTTGCAAAAAATTCCTCCAAGTGCAGAGAATTTGTTTGATGGCGACTTATTGGCAACATACCTTCAAAAAATTGGGGGGGCCGAAAAACTAACACCTTCATTACAGACTACGCACCATGTGGGACCGAATCGAAATCGTTCCAGCGATAATACGCCGAAGCCGTCGACGAGCAAACAATCTGGCGGCAACAATTTTCGAGGTAACTCTTCAGGCTCGAAGGACAAAAATAAAGGTCATGGCAAGTCTTTTGACAACAGGACATCTACCAACAAGAACAAGCGAGTCTATAAGGGTAAGAAACCAAGGTCACACTCCCCTGCCAAAAATAATCGTGCATGACTACAAAAGCTTTCGGGGTGGTTGTCTGCGGCAATATTTGCATGTTTGGGAAAACCTGGGAGCTCCCGATCACATATGCAAACTGCTGAAAGGAGTACGTATCCCGTTTATAATGAAGCCACCCCTAATATCACCCAATCAATCGATTATCAAAAATTTCGAAACAAAAAGAAGTCGTCACATGTCTCAACAAATAAAGCAAATGTTAGACACACATGTACTAGAGAGGGCACAGATAAATCCCAGTTACCTATCGAAGTTTTTTCTAGTGCCAAAAGCCGACGGTTCATTCCGTCCCATTTTCAATTTGAAACAGTTAAACAAATTTGTCAAATTGAAAAAGTTTCATCTGTTCAGTCATTTTCGCGTGCCAAGTTTCTTACAGAGCGAAGACTGGATGGTGAAGGTAGATCTCAGCCAAGCGTACTTTCATCTACCTATAGCCGAGCAGCATCGAAGGTTCCTGAGACTGATCTACAACGGCGAGCTGCTCCAGATGACCTGCCTTCCGTTTGGCCTGTCATCGGCACCGAGAACGTTCACTTCCCTGACGAACTGGATCGCAGAATACCTGAGGAGTCACAATATCAGGTGTGTGGTTTATTTGGACGATTTCTTGCTGGTCAATCAGTCTCGCCATATTTTACACGACCACGTCGTTTTTATGGTGAGCCTGATGCGACGACTCGGATGGACGATCAACGTGGACAAATCTGTACTGGTTCCGACTCAACGCCTGGAGTTTCTGGGAGTTACATGGGACACCAAACTCAACACGAAGTCCCTGTCGGAACCGAAGCGCCTAACGCTACGCATGGCCCTTCAAAGTCAGATGTCCAGGGGCAGCTGGTCTCTCCGACAAGCCCAGTCACTTCTGGGGAGACTCAACTTTGCCTCATTCGTCGTACGCAGAGGGCGACTACACTGTCGGACTATGCAGTACTACAGCCGACAGCTTCCCAAAGCGCACCCCTACAAGCGAGTAAGTATACCAGAACCTGTTCTTACCGAGATGAGTTGGTGGATGGAAGCCGTACGGGACTCGTCAGCGATACATACAGCCCCGATATCACACCTGCTGACCACGGACGCGTCCGACTACGGCTGGGCAGCTCAACTGGGAGATGTGAACATGTCAGGTCAGTGGACAAAACGACAACTCACATGGCATGCCAACCTCAAAGAGCTCTATGCGGTTTTCGCGGCGATACAACAGAGCGAGTCGCTACAGAATGCTCACATATTGTTACAAACGGACAACCGTACGGTAGTGGCGTACGTCAACAAGGAAGGCGGAACCAGATCGAAGAAACTGTTAGACCTCACTCGGCGACTGTTGACAGTAATGGACCAGCTCAATATTCATCTGACGGCACAGTACTTCCCGGGCAGATTCAACTGCGAAGTGGACGCATTATCCCGGGGCCAGGCCTGCCCGGAGTGGAATTTGACCGAGGAAGCCACGAATGTAATATTCCAGATGTGGGGAACGCCGGAAGTGGACTTGTTCGCATCGAAGACGGCTCACGTGGTTCGGAGGTACGTAACAATAGACACGCAGGACGACGAAGCAATTTTCCACAACGCCTTCCTGCAGCAGTGGGATTACGACCTGGCGTGGCTGTTCCCTCCGCCGAATTTGATTCCCCAAGTACTGTCGTATCTCAACACGGCGAAAGGTCGGTATGTTTTGATCACCCCGAAGTGGAACAAGGTCTTTTGGAGAGCGGACCTTCAAGCCCGCGCCATTCGGGGACCATACCGCATACCGAACCTGGAACAAGTACTCATCGACACGAGAACCGAGATGCATCCGCCCCAGATCCACGAAATATGTTTGGAGGCATGGCTGGTATCGGGTGGTTTGATGAGATAAAAGGTTGGTCGCAAGAAGAAACGTCTCTGTTAATGTCTAGCTGGCGGAAATCGACTTTAAATACCTATAGACCGGCGTGGAACAAATGGAAAACCTGGTGCGGCGCTAACTCCATCTCCTACACCAGCCCGAGCCCGGAGCAAGTCGCTCGTTATCTGGCACACTTGCATAACGACGAGGGTTTGGCTTATCGTACAATTTTGGTCCACAAATCTGTCATAGCGACTTTCACAAATACTAATTTGTCATCTAACTTTTTTGTCAAGCATATTCTTAAGGCTGTTTCAGTAGCAAAAGAGAAGAAAACCAAACCACCTATCTGGAATGTAAAGGAGCTATTAAAATGTTTGGAAAATAGTGCACCTGATTCTAGCAATCTATATCAGGTATCCCGTCGTGCTGCGATTTTATTGCTGTTAGCATCGGGACGCAGAGTACACGATCTTACCCTACTGATAATCGACCCAGAGTCGTGCGTGGACGAGGGCGATTCAATACTTCTGTGGCCTAAATTTGGATCTAAAACTGACAGCTGTAGTTACAGGCAATCGGGTTGGAAACTTAAGAAGCACCCAAACCAAAACCTCGACTGCGTGCATTGGATTCGACAGTTGATTGAAATATCACAAGATCGTCGGAGACAAGGTAATATCAAAGAGCTTTTTATTACTGTGAGGGGAGACCCAAAACCGGCATCCAGAACGGTTCTCGGCGACTGGATCAAGTCCGTGCTGCGGGACGCAGGCGTGGAGGCCCCGCCGGGCTCTGTGCGGTCCGCGGTAGCGTCTCTAAATTGGCTAGAACATTTTCCAGTAGACCAAATTCTTGCAACCGGTAACTGGAGGCAAGAGCATACATTTAGGACCTATTACCAAAAAGAAATAATTAATCAAGCATCTGATACTGATTTATCGCACTCGGTTTCTCTATCTAATTTCTTTGAACCGGTGCAGTAATTTATGTTACAAATTAATAAATAGATTATTGAAAGTAGACTAGATTTTGCCTGATGATCTGTAGTATACATTCATTATCATGAATATAGAGATTTAATATACCTATAACCTGTATTTATTTTTCATAAGACATAGCATCATCATTCGACTACCAGGAGATAACAAACACATCACTCAACAAGATGGATTCCGGATATTGGCACGGAACAAATAATAGAGAGTTTTAACTAACAATAAAACTTACCTATTATTTTTCCAACAATATCCGGAATCCAGGTAATGCCTACCTGGTACATCGTGAGTAAGTATAATGATCAAAAAGCCGCGCCATATTCCGGTCGCCGCCATTACCCCTACCAAAACGAGCGATGGTGGCGCCGGAAGTCGAAGGGAGGAAGTTGCTAAGACGAAAAAACCATGTAAAAAGACAGGGGCTTTACTCAACAAGATGGATTCCGGATATTGTTGGAAAAATAATAGGTAAGTTTTATTGTTAGTTAAAACTCTCTATTTTTTTGCAGTTCTTGCGCTGTGTAACAGTTTTTTGTTTAAAATAAAAGTGTCATATGCTTTGTCACATTAAATTTTTAAATTAATATAAATCAAAAGCTCATTTTTTTATTAATGATACACTACTTCTCTTTCTTTCTTCTCGCCACTTCGAATTCATAACCGAAAATATCCTTTCTGTAAATGCCGAAGTGGCGGGAATAGAGAGCAGGAATGAAATTACTTCAAATAAATTTGGTAAGTCATTTTCAGTATTTTTTTAAAATATGCTGCCATTTTTGGCCTGTAGTTTTGTCAGTAAAGTCACTCGGTCATTCTCCGGATCTGGATTATTTTGTTGATTACCCCGACCTTTTTTATTTTTGAATTTAGAGTAAGTTTAGGTAAAACATTTCAAAATAGACATTATTACGAGCATATTTTTTATATTGGCCCATCTGTAGCAAGCAGGAATAAAAAGTTATGCGACATCAAAATTTTCATGGTCGGGGTAATCAAAGTTGGGAGTCAGAGTAATCAAAAATAAAACAAAATATTTTATTTTCTAAGGTTTTTTTAAGTTATGGTAAAATAAATGTTATTATAACTAGCCATTTGTTATTTTGATGTATAAACGACAATATTGTAAAGTTTGAACAAAATCTGTTAAGTAGTTGTTGCGTAAAAGAGTAAAAAACATACATATACATTATACATATAATATTAGTGACTCAATGTCCTATGTCTCCTATATGGGACAGAAGAAGGCGTCCACAACAGTCCTCCATNTTATTGTTAGTTAAAACTCTCTATTGTTTAGATGCGTTTTTAGTCTTTATTTGATTACGAAGTACAAACAGTATTAACAATTGATATTTATTAAATCCTATTGGTAGCATTTTTGATCTATCAACGATGTAGACTGGTTTATAAACATGATTTTTTACATTAATAAATTCTAAATTAGATAAGAATGTGATATTCGTAAATATTGAAAAAGGTTATTAACAGTATACTCTAATATTATAAACGGGATATTGTATAAGTAAATAATTAGAGATTTTTACAAAGTGAAATATTCAACTAATAATAATAATCTTACGCTATCAGGTGCACATGATCACTACGGCCGCAATATCACAATGTCGCGGCCCACACGGGCGCGAGGGGGCGTGGCGGGAAATTCACAATTAAGAATTGTTCTTAATGAGCAAATTATTGACTATTTTGAGTATAGGTTCGAAACCGTCGTCAAAAATGGGTCATAAGGTGTATTGCTGCGAAACGTGCCCGAAAGTGAGACATTTGAATTTGTAAGACCGCAGAAGCCTGCAAGCCAGCCCGTGTTTTACACAAACGTCACACAATTGACGCACGCCAGACATTGCGAATACCATTCTATGCAATCTCCTCTTAAAAAGTATATTAAATGACCCGTGTGTGGCCGCTAAAGATGATCATTCTAACACTCGATAATTCGTTTCGCGGCAATTTGTTACAACTACTTGTATCACTACTTCACGTCTTTTGCGTATAACTAATGTGTCAGTCTTTTATACAACTACTAAACGAGGTAAGTAAATTCAGTTGGACAGGTTATATAAATATGGTTACATTAAATACGTTAATATAAACTTTAATATTAAGTAACAAATTATTTGCATGTAAAAAGAAGCTCTTAATAGCTTCTCAGTAAATAGGCAATATTTTTCGGTAATCGTTCTGTTTCGCAATTTATTTAAGTCTGTAGAACCATGAGAACTAACTTGAAAAGTAACGGAATGGGGGCAGCATAAAAATGTGAGGTTTTTTGGTACCGAATGATATTTTTTTTCCGGGATCTTTCGCTAAGCGCTAAACGCTTTATAAGCCCGGTAGGCTTTTTTCGTCTACATGGATGCGGAAGTTCAGTTTTCCGTTGCTATCAAATCACGTATTCGTATCATGTCAATCGAGGCTTTCGTCAATATATTCGGGATATGTCAAGTTCTACCACCCGTCTAGGTGCCAAGTCCACCCGGCGGGCGCGCGGTCCCGAGCTCACAGGTCGGTGTGGTCGAGCAGCGTGAGCTCGCGCTCGTAGTAGAGCTGGCGCGCGTAGGCGGCGTGGCGCGCCACCCACGCGGCCAGCGCGCGCGAGTCGCACTGCACGCGCGGCCGCCGCACCGCCTCGCCCGCGCCCGCGCCCGCGCCCGCCCCGCCCGCCCCGCCGCGCACGCCCAGCTCCACGTAGTGCGCGCCGTCCACCGTCACCGTGGAGCAGGACACCAGGTTGCCGAGGTGCGTCTCCATGACGACCTGCGGCGCGCCGTGCTTGCACGTGAAGATGCGCAGGTAGGAGTCGGACAGCAGCGCGCGGATGTCGTGCGGGCGGTCGCGCACGAGGCGGTAGGCGAGGAAGCGCTCGGCGTAGTCGTTGCGGTTGAGCGCGTGCAGCAGCGCGGCGCCCTGGGCCTGCGCGGCGCAGTAGCGCGGCAGCAGCCCGCCGGCGCCCAGCACGCAGCGCGGCGGCCGCACGCGCGCCGGCAGCCAGCGGTCGGCGCGCCGGCTGGTGTCGCGCAGCGCCGACGCCGTCTCGGCCGCCAGGTCCAGCACGCCGATGACGGGCTTGGTCACGGTGCCCAGCAGCCCCTTGCCCACGCCCGCCAGGAAGCCCGGCAGCCCCTCCGCCGCCGCGCCCTCGTAGCTGTGCTTCACCAGTGACGTCATGCCGCCTGCACACCATAGTATTTTACAATAATAGGTACATTTTTGTCAGTAAATTTATATTTTTTAGTTTAGTATCTTCAATAAATAATGAGCAACTGACCGAGTATGCCGAGCCCGAGGCCGCGGAAGCCGGCGGCGAGGTGCGCGCCGGCCGCGCCGCTGCGGATGCGGCGCCGCGTCTCCTCGTGCGCCTCGTCGCTCACCACGCGCTCCAGCCCGTCGCCCAGGGACTCTGCGGACACACATAAGGACTATGAGCTTATCGAGAATTAAGATACATTATAAAGCTTCAAGGCAATGCTTGACATTTCTCTCGTTTCAGCCAAATGACGTCTGCTGCTGAACAAAGGCCTCTCACAAGGAAGAGGTTCCATAACGACCGGTCCTGTGCTGCCCGCATTTAGGTTCGTCCCGCGACCTTCACCGTGATCGTCTGTCCCCCTAGTGGGAGGTCTGCCCACGCTATGTCTTCCGGCCCGTGGTCGCCACTCGAGAACTTTTCTGCCTTAACGACCGTCGTTTTACGAGCAATGTGCCCCGCCCACTGTCACTTGATTTTAGCAATTCTGCGAGCTACGTCGGTCCCTTTGGTTCTCCTACAGATCTCTTCATTTCTGATTCGATCTTGCTTTATTGCTGATGTTCATACGGCGGTAACAGGACAAGGCTACTGACCGGTGACCTTGGCGGCGGAGTTGGAGAGGCCGTGCGTGACGTTCTGCAGCAGCGCGCCCACGTTGCCCTCCAGCAGCAGCCCCGACACGCCCTCCGACACGTCGGCCACGAAGCCCAGCGGGTTGCCCAGGAAGTCCACCGAGCCCAGGATCTTCGCCGCTTGCCATTTTAGTTCCTGGGGATATGTTTTGTATCAAATTTATAGCCCTCATAAAAGTCTGGGCATATTTTTAACCATTTGTCTAGTTCGAAGCTGGCCCAAATCTTGATGCACGATGCATACTTGGATCAGTTTATTTATGACTGTCGAAAATAAACTGTTGTTATGAGGGCTATCGTTTTTACACTTAAAAATTGGCACTACTGGCGATTGCTCTTCAGTGGCGTCATCCTGGTAAGTGCAAATGCAACAGTCCTCCTACCGCTTCAGCGCTCACCAGTTGGCACAAGTGACAGTGACCTTACTCTACAGTGACGCCATCAGGTGAGCGCTAAAACTTTAACAGCCCTCATTGAAAGTATATTTATCAAAAGACACGAGAATAACCTACACTCCACAAACTGTTGTAGAATTGCCCATTCATAAATTTAAAACACATATCAAAAGCACCTTAATGAAAAAGGGCTACTATAAAGTTGATGATTATTTAAAAGATAAAAATGTTTGGAATGTTTAACTACCTAGCTCGCATCAATACTTATGACTATAATTTGTATTTTTTAAAAAGACTGTAAACCCTTGAAAACGAGGCTGACAATAGTGACTGAGTTTCTTGCGCTGCTTCTTCTCAGCACTGGCCCATTTATTGTCCCGAAGCAGTGGTAGGGTTAATATTGGGACGTGTAAAAGTGCTTTTTTTAAAGCCTATTTGCAAAAATAAATGAATTTTATGAATTTTTATTTTACTCGTGAATACAAAGGCATAAACGATAAACATTATGGTGTGGTAGGGTTAAGCACTCACGTCCTTGAAGTGCGCGAGCGCGTGTCTCGCGAGGTGCGCGGCGGTGTCGAAGGCGTGCGCGCGCACGAAGGGCTCCAGCTCCACGCACGCGTCCTCGAACTTGATCAGCGTCAGCCCCAGCCGCCGCTTCAGCGTCGCCAGGCTGCCCTCCAGCTTGCTGGCCGTCATCATCGACAGCCGGATCTGGGCCGCACACAAACAATCAATATACAGGGTGTCCCGTAATGTAACGTCAAGCCGGAACTGGGTGTTGAGGCAAGTTGTGCTGGTTATCAGAAAAATATAAAAAAAAATCTATGTGGCATATTTTAAAAATAATAGGCATTTAAAAAAAATCAAAAAATTCTACTCCAGGTGACGGTCCTTTTACTCGTGTTGCCACAAATCTTCACTTTTTCCAAATTTTTTTTTTGTTATGTAACCCTGAATAATGCTTCTCTAAATTGTTATCAAAATTACAAAACCAGCTGCTCCAGCTTGGATGAAAAAAATACATTATTCCCAAAAAAAATTTCAAAATAAAAATTTTGCCTAGTTTAAACTGCCTGTACTGAAAAAAAAANATTTAAGGTACAATTCCAAGACGGGCCGCAGACCGCAAACTGCAACCGCAAACTGCAAAACTATGAAATCGGCAGCGCGGCATTGCAGCTGCGGCGTGTATACTGCAGATTTCATAGAGTTTTGCAGTTTGGCCTATATCCGAAACTATCCGTAACTTTTGAATCAGTTTCGGTTACGGTTATGGTCATTTTTTTATTTCGGATATCCGATAGTTTCGGTTACGGTTACGGATATCCATAACATCCCTGCTTGGTAAGATGGCCCTCTCCGTCCCCCTCATACCTTTTAAAATGGCTTCTCCACCTCACTTAAGCCAGAAACTTGAATTTTGGGCACATTAGAATAATATTTTTAACCAAGGTAGATAAAGTTAAAAACGGGATTATTTCCAATAAACAAAAATTGTCGACAATTACAGCAAGATTTTACAAAGTGTTATACCATTTTGGAATCCTTACTAAATGCGCCAAATTATGACGTCACTTGCCACACTCGCGTAGTACATTTTTTTTTCAGTACAGGCAGTTTAAACTAGGCAAAATTTTTATTTTGAAATTTTTTTTGGGAATAATGTATTTTTTTCATCCAAGCTGGAGCAGCTGGTTTTGTAATTTTGATAACAATTTAGAGAAGCATTATTCAGGGTTACATAACAAAAAAAAAATTTGGAAAAAGTGAAGATTTGTGGCAACACGAGCAAAAGGACCGTCACCTGGAGTAGAATTTTTTGATTTTTTTTTAAATGCCTATTATTTTTAAAATATGACACATAGATTTTTTTTTTTATTTTTCTGATAACCAGCACACCTTGCCTCAACACCCAGTTCCGGCTTGACGTTACATTACGGGACACCCTGTATAAAGATAATGTACGAATCGTGTCAACGACATGCACTACTTAGCATATGGGATTTTAAATTGGCAAATACAATTGTGTTATTTAAAGGTGAATCTTTCCTTATTGCACTTCCACTGTCAAAACAACCGATTCATGAACATTATTCATTTATAGTGCGAATAATTTGTAAGTGCCATACTTTTATTAACTAAACTAGCTCACACAAGCTAACTCAGTGCCGATATACCGTGCAATCCTATGATGAACACATTTACCAGGCAGAAAATAATAAAAAAGATGTTTTATTGTGTCTAAGGATATCATTCATGGAGCATTTTTTTGCGCTCAATCAAACAAATCCGGGAGCAAACCAAGAGCAAGGTTCTAGCGGAAATAAATCAGATAGATCTGACCTTTCGGACCTTCATAGACTGTGTGCATTAAATACGAAATAATTTGTTATTTATGCAGATTCAAAAATAAGCCAAGGACAAAATGGGCAAACGAAAATTAAAAATTATCTTTTTAAGACTTTCAGCCTAAGCGGCCATGGCGTGAGTTTCCTTAAATATCTGATGGGAGACTGTAATAGAGGGAGGTGATGTCTAGGGTTCCTCTCTCTCTAATCATTCCTCAAAAACCTCATCCAAAAACTCGCATTCGTGACGTTAACACGGCATGGGTGGTTGAAACGATTTGCGTGACTGAGTAGGTGGAGCCTCGTGCTTTTTTTTTGTGAAGGTTGGCGGCGAATATTCCTCGCACGCACTCGTTGAGAACGCTCTGTAAGGGGAGGCGCTATCAGTAGCCTCGTCCGCGCCCTCCGCCGCGCCCTGCTGCTCGCCCGCCGCCCACCACACGGCTGCAGCCACCGACCTGGCCGGGCACGAGCTGCAGCAGGCCGGCGTAGACGCGCGGCGCCCCGAGCGCGGCCCCGCGCGCCTGCAGCCGCCGCGCCTCGTGCTCCGCCTCGTCCGCGCCCTCCGCCGCGCCCTGCTCCTCGCCGCCCGCCGCCCACCACCATAGTTGAAGGATCAGCCTGTCAACAACCGCACTCATTAGCTTGTGACGCGCCCCGCGACGCATCGACAGCCCTAGCACCGAGCACGGAGATTTTGACAACCCTACGGCCGCGCGGCCGCACGCCGAACGGACCGTGGCGCCCTCAGGCCGCGTCCGTAGTCCCCTCGATCGGGCCCAATAGAGTGAGCCCGCCGTAGGCTGGACTTTGGAGCCTGGGCTTCGCTTCGCGAAGCCCACACTCGGCTCAAATCTCCTCAAGCTACCAGCGCGCGTCCCTTCAAAAAAAAAAAAAAGCGGGCGCCTAGCATTCGCTCGGGAGCCATTGCAACAGCCAGACGTTCGCGCGCGCGTCTATTGTTCCCTCGGCTGCATTGCACAGAGTCCCTAGCGAATAGCTATCCACATTGTTCCCACTAACCTTGACTGTTCGACTCTGGCTTGATCCGATACCTCGTCACTAATCCGCGGCGCCATAAAGCGTCGTGTCGAGACATTCTATCGTTGATAGCCTACCGGTTCTCGTCCTTACCAAGTAGTGCATGTGTACTGAACAGCGGGGTGTCAGACTGAGCTAGCTAAGACGCCCCGTTGCAAGCTATTAGCATGAAACATGTCTTTCATATTGACCGGTTAGTAGCAGCCAGCATTCAGTACCTTTCGTCCTAAGCTGCCCTTCGCGGTACATGTCCACCAATCTGGCTTGCTGCCCCATCGGCCGTTACTTCTACGTACTGTGCCCTGCCCATTGCCACAGCCCGATATAGGTCAGTGACTTTGTTTATGGATCTCCTCATTTCAAATAAAGAAACACCGAGCTTGGCCCTCTGCATAGTACGCTGTGCAACTTCGAGTTTCTTTTCAATTGAATCTATATATATAAAAATGAAACCCGTTTTCCGTTGTCACGACATAACATGAAAACGGCTTGACCGATTAGGCTGATTTTTTTTTTCGTAGTTTTCTAATACTCTGTACAAGGTTTTTACGGAAAAAAATATAAGGAAAATCTCTACGCTAAGGCGGTACGAAGTTCGCCGGGTCAGCTAGTTGCCAATAAAAATTATTGGACATACCTCTCCTCGAGGCGGATGGCCAGCGGGCGCAGCGCGACGACGATGTGCTTGAAGAAGATGGCGTTGTAGCGCTTCTGCACGCCGCCCACCACCTCCAGCGACGCGTGCAGCGCCGGCGCCGCGCCCGCGCCGCCGCGCTCCGGCAGGCAGTACAGCAGCACCGGGCTCGGCGTGCCCAGCAGCTGACAACATAATGCCACAGTTTAAAATAAACGTCATCATCATCACAGTTACAGGATATCCACTGCTAAACATAGGTCTCCCCCAATGATTTCCATAGTGACCAGTTGGTATTGGCAGAGTAAATACAAATGAGTAGGTCATCTTCACAGAAACGCACGGGCGCGATTTGCATGTGAGCGCGCCAACACGCACACACTGACAAAATTTAGCGGGGATTAGCGGGGAGCCAGTCGAGGTTGCGCCGAATTTTGTCAGTGTGTGCGTGCGCACCGCATACGTATTGGCGCGCTAACATACAAACCGCGTTCGGTGCGTTTCTATGAAAATGAACGCGGTAACCGTAAATATAAATGTATTTACTTTGGTATTGGCCTGCATCCAGCGAAATCCTGCAACTCACTTTGGAGGTGGATGGACCGCCGCTTTCCCGTATGTGGTCTCCACTCCAGAACCTTGCTGAACGAGATGTAGATAATAATGTAAAAAACTGTCGTGTAGTATGTTCATTCACTTCCTGAATTACAACGTCAAGCTATATTTACGAATTCTGGTTTTGGCTGCTGAAGTCTATTACTGAAGTGAATTATTGTTTGTTTGAAGTAACAGGATTTGATACCGATTTTTATTGGTGTAAAACGAATAAAACAAATTGATCACACGAGGCTACCTGAAATGTCGACTCACCTGGTTATCGAACTGCATGTGTCGCACGGCCAGCGCGAGCGACACGTTCTCCCCGATGGCGAGGTCTGCGGCGAGGCCGGCGAACACGGCGTGCACGAGCTCGGCGGGCGGCGCGCGCGACACCAGCGACAGCGCCAGCCCCGCCAGCGCCGCCGACACGCCCCACTCGCGACGCCGCGCGCCAGGGCTGCTGCCCTCGCCGTCTTCCTCGCTCTCCTCGATCCAGTCGCATTCCTGAATGGGTATAATAATAATAAATACTGTTTATTGCACACCAAAGAACAGAACACACAAGGTACAACTAGGCGGTCTTACCGCTATGAAGCGATCTCTTCCAGACAACCTATGAAGAGGACAGTTATTTAAAACAAATATGAAGGGGAAGGGTATAGTTAAAATTTTGATTATGGACACTTCAATACATTTCTAGTGTTTGTGTTCTTTGGCTGAACATAAATTTTACTAATTGCGGTGATTTGTTTTGCGACAGTTCTGCTGAGAACCGTTTGGCTGCCTTGGAGTCTGTGGTAAGACGTGCCAGAAGGCTAATCAACAGTCCCAGCCTTGTTGAAGCTTCGGTCCAGGAACTTGACCACCACCATAAAGCAGCATCTGTACCGTACTAGACTGCATCTCACTCAATATTAGGTGCGATTGCAGTCAAAGCAGGTGCTTTGTGCTGCATAAAGAAATGAACAGCTGGGCTAGAATGCGCGCCGTGATACAATCTTATCGATCATTTGAGACGACAAATGTATGGACTTATAGAGTAAAATCGGTAAAATGGCATGATAAACACTTATAGCGGCGCGTATCCTAGGCCTATAGATGTTAATACTGACCGGCGCGTGCGTGTCGTGCACGCGCAGCACGCGCGTGGGCCCGGCGGCGTGCAGCGACACGTCCAGCCGCCCCGAGCCCGGCCGCAGCGTGTGCCACGACACGCTCGCCGCGCTTGTGCTCTCGCGGGCTTCTGACGAGGGCAGCGCCAGCACCACGCGGTTACCTGGAATGAACCAGACAATAATTTAATATGGTCGAGTGAAGCGATGGCTGGTTCACTCGTCATGTCTGTGAACAGGCGCTGCTTTCGGGGACTGGTCAATCCAAGTTATTCAAATTTATGTATGCGAGTCATTTCTACTAGTATCTTAATATGTAAGTCTAGATATTAGCACGTCACTACCTTGTTTAATATACCACGCAATCTTGTATACCCATTCTTATAAGATACACCATACAAGAATGCATGGTAAATTCAGTGAACTGCTCCTGAATCGAATGTACCTACTACTACTATTTCTATTTATTTATATTAACCGGCAGACAGTGGTGACTGAGTTTGTTGCGGCGCTTCTTCTCAGCACTTGCCAAATGTTGGTCTCGAAGCGCTGGTAGGGTAAAAAGATTATGAGACATGTAGAGGCTCCTTAAGAGCAAAATGACGATTTGTAAGAACTATTTATTAGTCCAAACAAATAAAGAAATTTTGACTTTGACTTTGAATATTATTTACTTATGTAAATTCTAAATCAAGCGTGAGCAAGACATCTATCTTTCAGCCCTGAGCCACACATCGCGATAACATTCGAGCGACAGCGGAGCGTTCTGTGACTATGAAAAAAAACACCGAAGTATATCTACGCGAAAGTGTATCTATTCCACTTTGATCTCCTGGCTTTGATATGATCAAAGTGAACTCCAAGCGACAGTTTAGTGTCCTTTGATTACTCATTTATTTTATTTTATTCGGAAAACCAACAGCAATACAATACAAATCATGGATAAGATGACCTGGGTGATCAAAGTGGACTCCAGTTAAATTATTATTTTAATTTCCTTTGATCACCTATAAATAAATCACACCTCCTCGTATCCATGCCAGGTGACAAGTGGAATAGACCAACGCAAATACCTGGCTAGACGCATTGTGATAGCGCGAATCATCAGGTTATCGCTATGTATGTGGTCCAGGGGTCATCGTTACTTTTCCACATGTTACACGATAAAATTATACAGGGTGTTAGGTAAATGGGTATATGAGCCGACACTAGCCCATGTTAACATGGGCATATAAATGGTATGGGGAAGTCAGAAATTTGATATCATCATTTAATTTTTTTAAATTTACATACAAAATAAATTTTATAAAATCCGATTTGTATGAAAAATAAAATAATTAAAATGAAGATATCAATTTTCTGATTTAACCATACCATTTATATGACCATGTTAACATGGGCTAGTGTCGGCTCATATACCCATTTACCTAACACCCTGTATAACACGTATCACTGCCT
This sequence comes from Ostrinia furnacalis, assembly GCF_004193835.3. Lineage (NCBI taxonomy): Eukaryota > Metazoa > Arthropoda > Insecta > Lepidoptera > Crambidae > Ostrinia > Ostrinia furnacalis. The sequence continues at coordinate 506,728 of NW_021131650.1, forward strand.
CTTCTACAAGTAGAGTCGGTACCAGACTGCAGTACATAACTTACCCGGGACGAGCCCCTGCGGCGCGGCGGGACGCACGCACAAGTTAGCGTGTGCGCAGGTCATGCGGCGCGCGTGGGCGCTGGCGGCGGGCGCCAGGCGCCAGGCCTGCGTGGAGGCGCGCCGCACGTCCGCGCGCCGCACCACCAGCGCCGCCGCCACGCCCGGCCGCGGCGCCGCCTCCTCGATGTCCAGCACCTGCGACGCGACCAAACATAATACCACAATGAAGACTTAACAAAATAGACACAGACGCACAGAAGAACATAGAACCAAACACTGAGTTGTTTTACCAAACACAGTGCATTACAAGAAAGATTTGGCCGTATGGATAGTTATCCAAAGCCGTAAAATTTATATGAAAAAAAAAAACAAATATAATCATTTATTCAGTACTTGGGACCTTTCCAGCCGGACTAGGATGCGCGCCGTGATATACTTCATCGACGTCAAAATGTATGGGAAAAATGGCGTGATAACCGCTTATCGCGGCGCGCATCTAGGCCTACAGGGCGCTTATACACGTCCCAAATATAGCTTGTCCTACCGCCACTTCGGAACAACATAAATGGATTGGAGCTGAGAAGAAGTGGCGGAAGAAACTCAGTCAGTCACCTTTGTCAGCCTGATTTCAATTAGTTACAGCAAACACATTAAACAAGATAGTATGTAATAAGAGTGAGCCACAACATAACTCAGCTTTGTAACCGAAAATTCAAGCAGATGTAAAGTAGAAATTATCAACACCACAATCTCAAGAGATGGAATATACGCACCATGGCATGGGGTGATATCGTCTGCTCATCAGCTAACAAAGCATCAGTAGGTTGGGGAGGTGAGCTGCCTTCGTGGATTAGCTGCTCGTTGGGTCCTCGCCTCCATAGTTGAGATCTATCCATATAAAAATATTATTAGACAATGCGTGACAACAACACGAAATAGAAATACTATATTCAATAAATTACCTGTCTCCGTATCTCTTTTTCCCAAGAATAACTTTTGTAGATCCCAGGGGAACTTCTAAGACTAGAATATCTTCACTTTCTGGAGCTGATTTACTTGCATTTTCTCTGTGGACAAATTATACAATAAATAAATTCTTCCAATTATTGTTCTCACCACAACTAAGCATCTAGAAATGCATAATCAAATGAAGCTATGTCAGTCGCCTATAACGGCTTATAAATTCTGATATCAGTGTTGATGACTAAAGTAATTTCTTATGGCGCAAGTACACTATGCGGGAAATTCTCGCCCTCGCCCAGCCGCAGCTGATGCCAGCATACTGACCTGTGCGGCGCGGCTATGGCGACGTAGATGAAGTTCTGGTAGAAGAGGCGCTGCGGCGCGGCGTGCAGCGCGTCCAGCTGCAGCGTGGCGCGCGTGCCGCCCGGCGCGCGCAGCAGCACGGCGCGCTCGCCCTCCGGCAGCGGCAGCATGCCAGCATACTGACCTGTGCGGCGCGGCTATGGCGACGTAGATGAAGTTCTGGTAGAAGAGGCGCTGCGGCGCGGCGTGCAGCGCGTCCAGCTGCAGCGTGGCGCGCGTGCCGCCCGGCGCGCGCAGCAGCACGGCGCGCTCGCCCTCCGGCAGCGGCAGCATGCCAGCATACTGACCTGTGCGGCGCGGCTATGGCGACGTAGATGAAGTTCTGGTAGAAGAGGCGCTGCGGCGCGGCGTGCAGCGCGTCCAGCTGCAGCGTGGCGCGCGTGCCGCCCGGCGCGCGCAGCAGCACGGCGCGCTCGCCCTCCGGCAGCGGCAGCATGCCAGCATACTGACCTGTGCGGCGCGGCTATGGCGACGTAGATGAAGTTCTGGTAGAAGAGGCGCTGCGGCGCGGCGTGCAGCGCGTCCAGCTGCAGCGTGGCGCGCGTGCCGCCCGGCGCGCGCAGCAGCACGGCGCGCTCGCCCTCCGGCAGCGGCAGCATGCCAGCATACTGACCTGTGCGGCGCGGCTATGGCGACGTAGATGAAGTTCTGGTAGAAGAGGCGCTGCGGCGCGGCGTGCAGCGCGTCCAGCTGCAGCGTGGCGCGCGTGCCGCCCGGCGCGCGCAGCAGCACGGCGCGCTCGCCCTCCGGCAGCGGCAGCATGCCAGCATACTGACCTGTGCGGCGCGGCTATGGCGACGTAGATGAAGTTCTGGTAGAAGAGGCGCTGCGGCGCGGCGTGCAGCGCGTCCAGCTGCAGCGTGGCGCGCGTGCCGCCCGGCGCGCGCAGCAGCACGGCGCGCTCGCCCTCCGGCAGCGGCAGCATGCCAGCATACTGACCTGTGCGGCGCGGCTATGGCGACGTAGATGAAGTTCTGGTAGAAGAGGCGCTGCGGCGCGGCGTGCAGCGCGTCCAGCTGCAGCGTGGCGCGCGTGCCGCCCGGCGCGCGCAGCAGCACGGCGCGCTCGCCCTCCGGCAGCGGCAGCATGCCAGCATACTGACCTGTGCGGCGCGGCTATGGCGACGTAGATGAAGTTCTGGTAGAAGAGGCGCTGCGGCGCGGCGTGCAGCGCGTCCAGCTGCAGCGTGGCGCGCGTGCCGCCCGGCGCGCGCAGCAGCACGGCGCGCTCGCCCTCCGGCAGCGGCAGCATGCCAGCATACTGACCTGTGCGGCGCGGCTATGGCGACGTAGATGAAGTTCTGGTAGAAGAGGCGCTGCGGCGCGGCGTGCAGCGCGTCCAGCTGCAGCGTGGCGCGCGTGCCGCCCGGCGCGCGCAGCAGCACGGCGCGCTCGCCCTCCGGCAGCGGCAGCGCCCAGCGCGCGCGCCCGTGCGCGCCCACCACGCTCTCCTCCGAGCACCCCACCTGAAAGAGCACACGAAAACTTGTTACGACACGCCATGTACAAGGCGTATAGATCGCTCAACCAGAGTTGAGGCCATAAACACAAGCAAATATTTGTATCTGTCTTGCGTGTTCGGACTGACAAGTGCTTTCTGATTCACTTTAATAAGATACTTAAGTAACAAGAGCAAGGTAGCTAGTGTATCTGATATTTGAACTTGAATGTGTAATGTGTTGTTCATCTTCTGTATTCAAATATTACATCAATGTGAGTACATGTTCGCCTCAACTTTTGTTGCGCAACCTATACCTCCAACGTGGCAACAGAAGAAAAATTCTCGAGTGGCAACTACGCATTTTCACAATGGTAGATAAACAATCTATTTTTAAATATAAGGTTATTAAATCAATTACATACGCTGAAAATCAACAGTCAAGTTTTATATTGAGTTATTGAGCATGCCAACAATATAAGTATTGAGCGTGACCTGGTGGAACATGATGGAGACGGGCGCGTAGTTGTCGATGCGCACGGGCGGCGGCGCGGCGGCGGCGTCGCTCAGCAGCACGAACAGCGACGCGGCCTCGCTCACCACCTCCGCGCGCACCAGCAGGTAGCCCGCCGACCCGCCGCCCGCCACGCCGCCGATCTCCCTGCGACAATACAATACAAACTTTATTGATGTAACGGCCAGATCTAACGTCTCATAAAGCTCAGCTAATCGGCCCCGATTGCACTAATTTGTAATGTCTCCAATTCATTTGCGCTTCATCTCCAATCGCGCTAGAGTCACGCTCAAAGAAGAACGGTCACGCCCCATACAAAAAAAACCCAGACCCGACAGAAACGAGACATACCTCAGTTTTTTTGTCATGTCTTAATTAGTTAAATTATGTATTTTTTATATTCGAAATCTATGTATAACACCAAAATATTACCCTTTGTTTTTGTTCAGGCGTTATACAAAAACTAATACAAAATGCCTATTTATCACCAAAATTGGTAAATGTATGTACCTAAATGTCTATTACAGCTGCTATGGAATGTATCTAGGTGACCTGGAGTTACAGCCGGATTATACAGGATGGTTATACATATGGAACGATAAGTGATCTCACTCGATTATTTCTAAACTATACAAGATATCGAAAAACTAGTTACTGATTCTGAAAGTGCTTCACGAGCTCTTTTAAATGGTACCAATAATCGTCATGGTAAAAATCGTCTTGATCTCCCTTATTCTTTCCTTTTCTCCCTTATCCTCTCCTATCCTCCCTTACCTCTCGTCATCCATTTTATATAAATTATATGTATGTATTTATGTATATATTTTGTATAAATATAGGTATATTATAATATTTAATGTATTATATTGTGTACATTTTTGTAGCTTTTTAGCACCGCCTACTAAATATCTCTGTTTTGCTCAAGGTCAGCTGGTAGAGAATGACGTATGGCATTAAGCTCGCCTTTTTGTACAGAACATTGTTGTGTGTGCAATAAAGTCTTTAAATAAAAAATAAATAAATAAATAAATAATAGGTTACAGATTATGGAAGCTGGTAACATTGAATTTTGTAACTTCTCGTTTCCACCCTGTATAATCCGGCTGTATCTCCAGGTCACCTAGATACATTCCATAGCAGCTGTAATAGCCATTTAGGTACATACGTTTACCAATTTTGATGATAAATAGGCATTTTGTATTAGTTTTTGTATAACGCCTGAACAAAAACAAAGGGTAATATTTTGGTGTTATACATAGATTTCGAATATGAAAAATATATAATTTAACTAATTAAGACATGACAAAAAAACTGAGGTATGTCTCGTTTCTGTCGGGCCTGGGTCACAGATGACCGTTCTTCTTTCTTTTCAGCTGATGTGCATTTCGGTATTGCGATAAAATGCACGGCAACGTCGTACGAATATGCATTTTCCATTAAAAGTCCGAACACCTTATTTTTTAAACTACCATGATTAAAACACAGCAAATGTTCGTAAATCGTTTGAGATAAAGTTGCTTTCTGTCATCATTTACAAAAACGCAATTGCGTTTCGTTCACGTTACAGCCTCGTTTGAACTAATTGTAAAATCAATACCACGATAGGGATTTGTCAAACAGTTGATTTTCATTCGTGTTCTTTTTTACGGCAATCGGGGCCCTAATTTGTGAATGCTGTCGGCAATCTAAAGGTTTAATGAATGATTTCTATTGACAAAAATATCTCGAGTCGTTTAAGCGCTTTATCATCACCCGGGCTGCTCATTGACAACGTGAGAAGCTCATCGTGTAGACAGCAACATTAGTAAATGACTGGAGGCTGAAATAATATGGTACCTGCAGGCGAGGTGCAGCGCGCGGTGCGCGTCGACGCGCGCGGGCCCGGACCAGTGCGTGCGCGGGCCGTCGGCGCCCAGCACGCGCACGCACAGCAGGCGCGGCTTGTCGGCGCGCGCCCAGTGCCACGGCAGCCAGCAGCCCGCCACCGCCGTCACGTGCGTCGCCTCCGCGCCCGGGTCCGCCTAAAACACGTCTTTTGTTACGGCTGCATTGACGCTAATACCAGGCCTGTTCATCTCCAGGAGTAGGCATCGAAAACAAAACACGCGCGGTGGCCACGCCGACATGGCTAATCCGCAAAGAATTCATAACCAAGCAATAACCGGTTTCTCGGGTAAAAAGAGTGTTTGCAATGGATTTCTCTAGTATGTGACGAAACTGACGAAATCTTGTTGGTAAGGAGAGCGAATTATATTATTTATCTGTGAAATATACACACTATAAATGTCCTACACCGAACCGTCCCACCTGTGACATTGACAAGGGGCCGCCACGTTGGAAAACACTGAAATGTCATTTGCAGAAGGGCACTGCCATCGATGCCGGTTACTATTTCCGATCTTTGCCATTTGAAGTTTCAAAATCGTTCAACATAGTAAACAATAGTAAGTAAATGAATGCTTGTTACCAGCTCGGTGGCGGTGCAGTGCTGCGCGAACTGCAGGCGGTAGGGCGAGTTGTTGTGCAGCTGGTAGCGCGGCGTGAGCGTGACGATGTTGGTGTGCCGGTAGCGGCCGCGGCCCGCGCGCACGCTCACGCCGACCGTGTACTCGCGCTCGTCGTCCGCGCCCTCGCCGCCGCGGCTCACGAGTCGCTTCACCGCCACGCCCGGGCCCAGCCCGAACGGCGAGCACCACTGACGAACAAATACGCTGTTAGTAAACTAAATTAAAAATTGACTTTTTTAAAAGCGTTTTAACGCGTCCCAGTATTACTTTAATCCCTAACGGTGCGTCCAGACTGGGCGCACCATTACACTGCCTGGGGAGAATAAATGGACCAGTGCTGAGAAGCAGCGCAAGAAATTGTGAGTTTCCAAAAGTGTGGGCCAATTCCTTAATTTGTCTTTTGTTGTTCCTAAATTAGAAAGAAAGAAACATTTATTACGATGAACATTTTGAACATCACTGAGAAGGTATACGGAAAAAAGACAGAAACAGCACATAAATATTACAAGGAAATAAAAAGTGAACTGATCAGTTCTATCTTGTCGCAACAGCGATGCCTATCGCAATGGGACTCCAATTAGCATATGCCGTGGCCCACGGCGGGGAAGGCCACGACGCTGGTTTTAATTAGGGTTATGTTACTGCAGGGGAGACTAAATAATGAGAGATGATGTTTGTTTATTTATTAGGTCTACCAACATTATTAAAAACTAGCTGACCCCGCGAACTCTGTTCCGCCTTAAAGGCAATAAATAAGCCATCGCAATTTTTCCTTATTTGCTCACCGTTTAGACCTACCCTGGACTACGACAAACATTTTAAAACCAAAATCAGCTCAATCGGCCCAGCCGTTCTCGAGTTTTAATCAGACTAACGAACAGCAATTCATTTTTATTTATATAGAATATATGTAGATAGATAACATTATCAAATATTAAAAATAGAGTCAAGAGTGTACCTCGGGGTTGGTGGCGCGGCCCGTGCCCAGGCGCGCGGACAGCGTGGGCCCGCCGTCGGCGGAGGCGAAGGAGAACAGCAGCGGCGCCACCACGCGCGCCAGCTCGTGCTCGGCGCCCTGCCCCGCCGCCTCGCTGGCCGCGCCCTCCGCGCGGAACACCAGCGGCAGCCCCGTGCGGTTCACCAGCCAGTACGCCGCGCTCACCGACACCTGCGCACAGGACGATGTTCATGCGGTAACGCCGGAATACTAAAGTCCGGTCGCCGAGCAGATGGAATTTCGTCCAATGATCCCAAGCTACCCATTCTTAACACGTGTAATTATATTGCTGTTGCGCTCGCACACTCATTGCGGCCGCCCGTCACACAGTCGCGACAGCAATATAATTGCGTGCTAGTGCTATTTGCTCGGCGATGTAAACAGGTAACATACAGGTGACATTATCATCAATGACATCTTCTACGTGTAGCAACGACTACACTCTTGGCAGAGTGAACGTGGTCGTCACACCTGGTTTGGTAACAAGCTTTACATCTATTTATTTATTTATTTATTTATTTATTTAGGAAAACCAGGGTTTTACAGTGTGTAATAATGACACAAGATAGGCAACGAGTAAACCACTTATAGGTTCCCACAGGTAAAAAAAAATCTGTCGTCATTCCTCCCGCATTGCAGCCTTACTTGTACACTCGTGGAGTGGACCATTGAGTGCGGTTACGATCTGACCAGTCCAGCGCATCAACGACTTAATGACATTATACTGTCTTGTTTTTATCTCACTGGTCCTATAAGACAGGTAATTGCATTTGAACATAACAATCAACCTTTTTTATTACTCTTTTAACTGACCTTGATGCCGGCGGTGTTGGTGCTGGTGACGCGCGCGTTGAGGTAGAGACGGCGCGCGCGCGCGTCGCGCAGCTTGAGGCGCGCGGTGAAGGCGGCGCCCGCGCCCGCGCCGCCCACGCTCAGCGCCGACGACCAGCCGAAGCCCTCCAGCTTCACGCACAGCTCCACGCCCTCCTCCACGTTCAGCTGGACAAAGAAGACAGATACGCTCAATATTGCAACGATGAGATGCCTGAACGATCCGTTGTAATAACGACACGCAGGATTTTTATTATTTATTTATTAGGTACACCAACAAAGTCACAGTTCATACATTTTAACATGGTTTAACACAATCATAATATGACCTCAAATACATTTTTATTTAAAATTTAATTATATTTTTTTTAATTAAGATATGTATTAATTCTTTGTATGTAGGCCAAATCCTCCATTGAAATTCATTAATTTTTTGCAAGTAGACTTTTAAAAAGCACTTTTACACGTCCCAGTATTAACCCTACCAATGCTTCAGGACAATAAATGGACCAGCGTTGAGAAGCAGCGCAAGGAACTCAGTCACTATCGTCAGCTTCTTTTTATTTATTTATTTATATACAGTGTGAGTCACGTTAAAGTGTACATATGAAAATAGATGAAACTAGACCTATTTTTATCGACAAAAAAGAGATCAAAAAATTTTTGAGTTTTTTTTTTTATTTTTTATAGAATTTTTTTTCTTCCAATAGGCTAGTTGCCTNATGCCAGCATACTGACCTGTGCGGCGCGGCTATGGCGACGTAGATGAAGTTCTGGTAGAAGAGGCGCTGCGGCGCGGCGTGCAGCGCGTCCAGCTGCAGCGTGGCGCGCGTGCCGCCCGGCGCGCGCAGCAGCACGGCGCGCTCGCCCTCCGGCAGCGGCAGCATGCCAGCNTCTTAATCTTTGTTACCAACTTGTCTGGCATTCCCTGGCACCATCTAATATGCCAGCCTGTTTTACCTTTATCATACATAGGTGTCGTCTTAGTTGGTACATAAAGTAGCTATGTGGGTCACGCAGCATCTTGCTATTTGAATTATATCTACATTTTTGAAATTCTAATAATTCCATAACCGAAATTATCCGAAACTTTCGGATAATCTGAAATGATTTCATCTCCGTGACCGTAACCGAAACCGGTATAATATTATTCTAATATCTGTAACCGTATCCATAACCGAAACTTCATATCCTTATTATCCCTGTTACCAAGTACAAGTGCAGGCAGAGCAGGTAGAAAGGCGCGCTCGCGCGGGTGACTTTTGTCACAGTATGTCAACTACTAACTACTGTCATGGTGACAAACGCTTCTGTGACTGACTGTACGGTAGTCAGTCACAGAAACTTGAATTTTGGGCACATTAGAATAATAATTTTTAACCAAGGTAGATAAAGTTAAAAACGGGATTATTTCCAAAAAACCAAAAATTGTCGACAATTACAGCAAGAATTTACCAAGTGTTATACCATTTTGGAATCCTTACTAAATGCGCCAAATTATGACGTCACTTGCCATACTCGCGTAGTACAATTTTTTTTCAGGACAGTCAGTTTAAACTAAGCAAAATTTTTATTTTGAAATTTTTTTTTTGGAAATAATGTATTTTTTTCATCCAAGCTGGAGCAGCTGGTTTTGTAATTTTAATAACAATTTAGAGAAGCAGGGTTCAGGGTTATTCAGGGTTAAATAACAAAAAAAAATTGGGAAAAAGTGAAGATTTGTGGCAACACTAGTAAAAAGACCGTCACCGGGAGTAGATTTTTTTGTTTTTTTTTAAATGCCTATTATTTTGACAAAATGACACATAGATTTTTTTTTATATTTTTCTGATAACCAGCATAACTTGCCTCAACACCCAGTTCCGGCTTGACGTTGCATTACGGGACACCCTGTATATAATTCACTGTGGATTTACAGTTTTACCCAAGACGTCCATCAGCGGCAGAGGTACAGAATACACGATTTACATAAATAGGTGCTTAAATAGGTACTATGCGACAGAAAATTGTATACCTCCAAAATATACTGAGCCATACTGTCAACAAACACGTCAATATGAGGTTTTTTCGTGAGAAGCGCATTTAATGACGTCAGTGCTCAAGGATTTTCAAGGTTTCCGACGCATTCGCCTCTGGTAAATTAGAGATGGTCACGCTCCCGTAATGGATACTAAATGACCTGAAGGTGCGCATACCTCGTGGAAGGAGCGCGTGTGGCCCGAGGCGAGCGCGCCGGCCACGCCGGCGGCGGGCGCGGCGGGCGGCGCGGGCGCGGGCGGGCCGGCGGCGCGGTAGTGCAGCTCCAGCGGCAGCAGGTTCTCCAGCCGCAGCGCCGGCACCAGCGTCAGCGTGTGCCCCGCGATGGCCGGCCCGCGCTCCGCCGGGAACCGCTCGCGGACTATCGAGCAGCAAAACCTAACAGGACAATATTAACATGCAAGTTTTTAATAAGATGTAGACGAAATAGAACGAACAAACGAGAGCAGTGTGCTTAGTGCGAGTTTACATCAAACGTCATCGCTAGCGACTGCTTAAAAAATGTCATGAAATGTACGACAGATTATACAGCGTCCCTAGCGGATACTTTCAAGAATTGATATCTTCATAGAATTTTGACGCACTCGCTAGTAATGACGTTCAATGCAAACTCACACTAAGCACACACACAGTGGCTAAAAGTGACGTTATGTAAGTAATGCGTGCGCTTCATGTAAGGCATAGAAAGACGAAGTAAAAAATATAATTAATCGAGTAACATCTGCTCACAGCTCAACAAAATAATACAATTGTTGAAAAAAACAATTACTATTTTTTTATAATTTTTACCTGTATACATGGTCAGGCGGCGCACGGCACTCGTAATGCAGCAGCGCGCGTTGCGTGGGCGCCGCTCGCCAGTCGATGGCGGCGGGCGCGGGCGGCGGCGGCGGCGGGGCGTGGCCGGCGGCCGGGGTGGCGGCGCGCAGCACGGGCCGCGTCCACAGCGCGCCGGGGTCGGCGGCCAGCGGCGCCGCCCACATCGCGCCCGGCTCCACCTGCGCCACGCGCACGCCGCTGCCGCTCCATTGCGCTGGAAATTATTTTAATCTTTTAGTGCCTTTTCACACGTCCCGGTTGCCGGCTAACCGGCGCGTGCCGGTGCATGCCGGATTAATTACGCCGGAACATGTGAAAGCTACGTACCATGCCCATACACTTCACCATCGGATACCCGGCGCCGGTTAGCTGGCAACCGAGACGTGTGAAAAGGGCCTTAGAAACACGCCCAAAGCCATATTTACACGTCCAAAATTGATCCAAATAAATGTCCAACTACAAGACGAATATAAAAATACAACATAAACTCATTTACTTGATTAAACGATTATACATACTGTAGATCTAGCGCTTAACTCAGTCAGCAGCTTAGGTATGGGAGCAGCACGGGAGCGTTTTGTGACGGTCAAACGTTAGCGCGACTTCAGATTTGTATGCTCTGTCACGTCATAATATGTCAATGTCACCCCTCCCGTGCCGTTCCCATACCTCATGTACGAACCGAGTGAAGCTTATACATTGTTATTTTACTATTACATAATTATATTTAACCTAGGCTACACAGTACAGCTGATCAGATTTATCGCACCCTATCTACTGGCAATCTATTTAGTGATTCTCGAAGTTACAAATACCTACACTTTGTTTCAAATCTTTTCTAACTGAATGAACCGAGATAAATGAAGGGACTACGCGTTCAGTTACCGCAGTTGACAAACATAGGGTGCAGGGCGCAGACGGGCGCGCGCGGGGCGGGGGGCGCGGCCAGCCCGCGCGGCAGCGGCCGGCGCGCGCGCCACCAGCGCGCCACCGGGCCGCCCGCGCCTTCTGCGCCACACACTAACTTCACATCACGGTAGTAGCTACCTACTTATTTTGGGTTATGTTTGAATTTAAGCACAAGTTTTTAGGACATTTTGCGTACATCCTGTCCGTCATATACGTTTTTATATGACAGACAAGCAGACATAATATTAACAACATTTCCTAAATTTATCAAATGCGGCAACAGAACTATCTCAAAATAATAATAAGTAATTAAAAATGTCGTAAATATGAAATAAATACGCGTTTTCAATGCAGGACGTAGACACAATATTTTAACGAATCAGTATGAGCAGGCCCTTACCCTTACAAAAAAGTAATTTTTTTTTTTTTGTATTGGCAAGACCTGGGGGCGTAGTATGAGTTTACGTCAATGCATTTGATATTGACAGCGTAAAATAGTGACATTAAATGTTTGATGGATTGTACAGCGCCCCCAGCGGATTCTTTTAAGAACTAAAATCTTCATTTATAATATTTTTTTAACGCAGTCGATGTCCTTTGACGTAAACTCACACTACGCCCCCTGCTCACACCGGCTCACTCACCAGTGGGCGGCGCGTAGTCCACGCGCACCTCGACGGCGTGCGGCAGCGTGTTGCGCAGCACCAGCGCCGAGCGCACCGTCACCAGCTTACGCGCCGAACCCTCCAGGCATACTTCTAGTACGATACGCGCCGTTGCACCGGTTTTCTGGGGGATACAATATTCCATTATTCAGGATAGACAATATAGGATCTACACGACAATAAGACTTCTTGGCGGGAGAGAAAGCAAAACGGTCCTGCGTCATTTCAATTCCTCAATAAGTCCGCGGTAGGTCTCAGTAAAGGTCTTCACATTTATCAAAAGGAAAGAGATCAACACCGTACCTATCGCATTTCATCACGCTGTCAACCGCGAGGCGAGGCGTTTTCTTTACGAAGCGGATAAGTGTGTGTTGGAGTACGGAGTCTCATACAATGAATACTGTCCGCCTCGAGTTGATATGGTTACGGTCCATTTCCGGGTTAATAATGTTTTGTCCTTAAGAGTAGGCGCACACCGTTGATTTTTCGTCGGCCGATAGTTTAGTCGGGCAGTTGATCAGTATGGGCATGTATGGGAGTGCGCACACTACGCCGATTCGATATGGCCGATTCTTCATACAATTTAAAATCGGGCACAACTATTGGCTATGTGCACGATTACAGCGCCAACTAGCGTCCACAACTTTGTGGGCTCTGTCACATTGACATTTAGGTCGTTTATTTGTGAAAAATATCGAAATGAAAAAATAACGAATATTTTCGACTAATAAATTGTTGTGATACCACGATTTGGGTGGAAAAAAGGTTTTAAAATCATTTTGATCATTCAAATCAAATGAGGTAAGTCCGAAAAGTGTGTTTAATTTTGATTGTGTCAGGGTTTGTTTACTTCAATAATTATAGTTGTAGTTTTACAGTAAAACAAAAAGAAAAAGCTACTTTAACGGTTTCATTATTTAACAGTAAATATATTTAAATGTTCCTGTAACGCTAGTAATAAATTAAATATCGTTTTCAGATCGAAATGAGTATTGTTTTGAAGACCGGGTTTGTGAGTGTTACAATATCAAATTCCAACCACAAACCGTATTTAAAGGAAAGATATTGGCTGGAGACAAGTCCGAGATGTAGAAGAATTAAGAACAAAACAAGGGCAGAGTTCAATAATTCACGCTCTCATCATAAGGCAAACATCTGTGCATGTGCACAACAACTACTGTGACTCATTTTTGTACTACCACGTTGTATAGTCTAGTTACCTATTTCCAAATTGTAAACGGCTATTAAACCAGCCCTATCGAAATACAGTCCACTCTTTTATTTAAGTTCCGAGTAGGACCCTTTTCATGCGATTAATTAATGATATTAAAATGTATTATGTAGAATCGCTTTGCCATTGACAGATACATATGATGACAGAGCTTACATTATTTCTACTTTTGACCACCATGAGCGCTGCGATAGGTTATGTTACCCCCACCTAGTACTTCGCACCCAGCGAATAGGCCAACTAAAAAAATCAACGGTGTGCGCCTACTTTAAATCGTCATATTTTAACGAGAATGAAGGCTCACACTCACCGCATGCGTGATGTGCCGGAAGTAGACGCCGACGCGGTCGACGCAGACGGGGTCGGGCGGCGCCCAGCCGTCCAGGCGCAGCGCGAGCTGGTGCAGCGTGGCGGGCGCGTCGGGCGCGGGCGGCGGCGCCAGGCGGGCCCGCGCGCGCCGCCCGCCGAACGAGAACGGCTCCGTGTCGCCCGCGCGCACGCACACCCACGAGTCGTCCGGGCCCGACCACGCGTGCGACTCGCACAACCTTATGGAACAAATACCCACATGTAAATAGCACATGTATCGAAAGACGCATTCAGAGGGCTTAGAGCGCTTTCACATTAGGGCGTTAGAAGCACAGCAGCGCGGAAGCAGCACATAGTATGAATTTTTGGCACGCTGCTAAATCGCCTAAATGTGAAAGCGCTCGTAAATAGCATGAATCGAAAACGCATTCAGAACATTGTTAACAACTTTAAAATAATTATAAACTAAATGTCTAGCGTTTAACTGAGTCAGTTCCTAGGTAGGGAAGCGGCACGGGAAGGTGTTTTTATGACGGTCAAACTTTAGAACTCCTTCAGATTTGTATGCTCCATCACGTCATAATATGTCAATGTCAGTCACCTCTCCTATGCCGCTCCCATACCTCAGGCACTGACTCAGTTAAGCGTTTTATACCTATAGATGAATATTCATCTATTATACTACTCATCTAATATAAGCCAGGATCAATCAAAGGACAATGGGCAAAATGGTACCCGGCTCTAATAGATATGTGTCTAGTATCGTTTGAAAGGTCTTACCAAGATGAACAACTTTTACTATGACCACCAGCCTCAGATCTGGTTGTGTACGAAGATATACATACTTTTTTGCAGAATGGTACCCGGCTCCAATAGTTATGTTTGTAGTGTCATTTGAAAGGTCTTACCAAGACGAACAACATTTACTATGGCCACCAGCCTCAGATCTGGTTGCGTTCAAAGATAAAGATACTTTTTGTGTAACCTAAGTATCATACAGTATGAAGGGGGACGCGCTCGGGGCAGGGCACCGACGAGATGGTCGGACGCGGTGAGGAAGACGGTGGGCGGGAGTTTGCATATGAGCGCGGTGGTGACGTTGGCTCAGCTCGCTGGTATACTGGGCGACAGTGCTGTGTGACGTCACCTGCGGCGCGTAGTAGTCGGCGGTCCAGTTGGCGCGCACGAGCTGCGCCAGCTCCATGAGCGCGGTGGTGACGTTGGCTCAGCTCGCTGGTATACTGGGCGACAGTGCTGTGTGACGTCACCTGCGGCGCGTAGTAGTCGGCGGTCCAGTTGGCGCGCACGAGCTGCGCCAGCTCCATGAGCGCGGTGGTGACGTTGGCTCAGCTCGCTGGTATACTGGGCGACAGTGCTGTGTGACGTCACCTGCGGCGCGTAGTAGTCGGCGGTCCAGTTGGCGCGCACGAGCTGCGCCAGCTCCATGAGCGCGGTGGTGACGTTGGCTCAGCTCGCTGGTATACTGGGCGACAGTGCTGTGTGACGTCACCTGCGGCGCGTAGTAGTCGGCGGTCCAGTTGGCGCGCACGAGCTGCGCCAGCTCCATGAGCGCGGTGGTGACGTTGGCTCAGCTCGCTGGTATACTGGGCGACAGTGCTGTGTGACGTCACCTGCGGCGCGTAGTAGTCGGCGGTCCAGTTGGCGCGCACGAGCTGCGCCAGCTCCATGAGCGCGGTGGTGACGTTGGCTCAGCTCGCTGGTATACTGGGCGACAGTGCTGTGTGACGTCACCTGCGGCGCGTAGTAGTCGGCGGTCCAGTTGGCGCGCACGAGCTGCGCCAGCTCCATGAGCGCGGTGGTGACGTTGGCTCAGCTCGCTGGTATACTGGGCGACAGTGCTGTGTGACGTCACCTGCGGCGCGTAGTAGTCGGCGGTCCAGTTGGCGCGCACGAGCTGCGCCAGCTCCATGAGCGCGGTGGTGACGTTGGCTCAGCTCGCTGGTATACTGGGCGACAGTGCTGTGTGACGTCACCTGCGGCGCGTAGTAGTCGGCGGTCCAGTTGGCGCGCACGAGCTGCGCCAGCTCCATGAGCGCGGTGGTGACGTTGGCTCAGCTCGCTGGTATACTGGGCGACAGTGCTGTGTGACGTCACCTGCGGCGCGTAGTAGTCGGCGGTCCAGTTGGCGCGCACGAGCTGCGCCAGCTCCATGAGCGCGGTGGTGACGTTGGCGTGCAGCGTGTCGCCCGAGCGTAGCTGCACCTGCACGCGCCCTGGCGATAGTTCGCTCGTCAGTGTATTCTCCCATGTTGTTTCAAATCTGAAACAACGATTGCATACTGATAAAGTAAGCGACTTTAGTTCGTCGCTGACACAGCCTGAAGGATTAGCAAGCTGAAGTAGCAATGGGCAAGGCACATAGTACGCAGAACTGACGGCCGATGGGGCAGCAAGGTTCTGGAATGGAGGCCGCGTACCGGAAAACGCAGCGTGGGACGTCCACCTACAAGGTGGACCGACGGTAGCAGGGAAGCGCTGGACGCAGGCCATTACCAATCGATCAACGTGAAAAGCATTGGGGCAGGCCTATGTTCAGAAGTGGACGTCCTATGGCTGAAATGATGATGATGAATGTAAGCGATGCACCCACCGACAGCTTGTGTCATCAGTTTAGTGTAACTGATTACAGAAACAAATGACATCGACACATTACGTAGCTTAGCACCCAGTATCCCTGCTACGTTACCTCCAGGGCTCGATGACGGGCTCCCAGCCGGACAGCAGGCGGTTGTAGTAGTCGGCGGCCAGCAGCGCGGCCAGGCGGCCCCCGCCCGCGCCCCGCCCCCGGCCCGGCNGTTAATAGATTGTAGTCATAATACATACTCGTATACATGGATGATTGTGTTATACTTTCATTATAATACTTAGTGGAATTACTGCTTTCAAAACGTCAATTAGAACTGGCCCCATAGCAGACATTTTCCTACATCTAAAGGCCTTTTAATATATATATTGGTTATGGCTATTGGAGCGGGTACCACTTTCCATACATTTGTGCCCATCATCCTTTATTTAAAACAGCCCTTTACAATTATTTACGCAAAAAATATGCAAAAAGATTACTCGTCAGCCGTAGTCAGGAGCGTGGTGAACCATAGGCGGTGTCCGGTGTGGTTGCGCAGCGCGTAGGGCACGAAGGGCGAGCGGCGCCGGTGCCCCGCCGGGCTGCCCTTGGGCGACTGCTCCGACGTGTTCACCGCCTGAACAACACAATAGTCTTATTAATCACCTAGGTTACGTAAAGCTAAACATTCTCGCATCGTATGAGCGCGGTGGTGACGTTGGCTCAGCTTGCTGGTATACTGGGCGACAGTGCTGTGTGACGTCACCTGCGGCGCGTAGTAGTCGGCGGTCCAGTTGGCGCGCACGAGCTGCGCCAGCTCCATGAGCGCGGTGGTGACGTTGGCTCAGCTCGCTGGTATACTGGGCGACAGTGCTGTGTGACGTCACCTGCGGCGCGTAGTAGTCGGCGGTCCAGTTGGCGCGCACGAGCTGCGCCAGCTCCATGAGCGCGGTGGTGACGTTGGCGTGCAGCGTGTCGCCCGAGCGTAGCTGCACCTGCACGCGCCCTGGCGATAGTTCGCTCGTCAGTGTATTCTCCCATGTTGTTTCAAATCTGAAACAACGATTGCATACTGATAAAGTAAGCGACTTTAGTTCGTCGCTGACACAGCCTGAAGGATTAGCAAGCTGAAGTAGCAATGGGCAAGGCACATAGTACGCAGAACTGACGGCCGATGGGGCAGCAAGGTTCTGGAATGGAGGCCGCGTACCGGAAAACGCAGCGTGGGACGTCCACCTACAAGGTGGACCGACGGTAGCAGGGAAGCGCTGGACGCAGGCCATTACCAATCGATCAACGTGAAAAGCATTGGGGCAGGCCTATGTTCAGAAGTGGACGTCCTATGGCTGAAATGATGATGATGAATGTAAGCGATGCACCCACCGACAGCTTGTGTCATCAGTTTAGTGTAACTGATTACAGAAACAAATGACATCGACACATTACGTAGCTTAGCACCCAGTATCCCTGCTACGTTACCTCCAGGGCTCGATGACGGGCTCCCAGCCGGACAGCAGGCGGTTGTAGTAGTCGGCGGCCAGCAGCGCGGCCAGGCGGCCCCCGCCCGCGCCCCGCCCCCGGCCCGGCGCCCCCGGCGGCGCGGGCGCGGGGCCCGCCGGCGTCGACACCAGCAGCGGGTCCTCCAGGCCCTCCTCCTCTTTGCGGAGATCCTGCGTTTCAAGAGATATTATAATAAATAATAATAATAATAAATAAATAATAATAACCAGTCCATCCATCCTTCATCCATAACCCTAGTCCATTCTCCAATAGCTGCAATAGCACCTGTGCACAGGCTGGGGATGGTCTCTGGCTACATCCCATGACATAGTCAGAGACTAGATCCAGCATGTGCACCACTTTCACTTTTGTCGATTATTTTGCGCTTAAAACGGCCTCTACGTGTTGGATCTGTATCCCCACGCAAGCCTTATAAAGGACCGGGCCACTTTTGACCCGTGAGCTCCAAAGCGTACAAACATTTATCTTCTGAAGGTATTACGACATATTACTACGATGTGAAGTTAATAACTCACCTGCTCAACTTTTAATTCTGCCAGAGAAACTTCGAGTAGCGGCACATCCGAGTCCAAGCAATCGTCGATGACGCACAATGTTATACATTCAGCGTTAACCTGGAATAATCACACACATTATTCAGAGAACTCTGTGAATACAAATGCCAACTATAAAATAATGCATAAGTATAATTGTAAAGCCTGGTCCGTGAGCACGTAGAATTTTGTCCAATGACCCCAAGCTACCCATCCTTATCGCTCGCGCGTAATTATGTTGCTGTCGTGCTCGCACACTCACTGGGGGCGCCCGTCGCACAGTCGCGACAGCAATATAATTACGCGCGAGCGATAAGGATGGGTAGCTTGGGGTCATTGGACAAAATTCTACGTATTCACGGAGCAGGCTTTAGACGGCGTAATTTTATCCACCGTTCATCATACCTGTATGGCGCGTAGCGGCCATATGGAGGAGCTGGCGGGCGGCGGCGGCGGCGGCGGCGCGGGCTCGGGCGCGCGCAGCCAGCGCGGCGCGTACACGGCCCAGGCACCGGCGCCCAGCACGGGGTTGGCGCCGGCGCGCATGTGCACGCTGTTGGCGGGCGCGTCCTCCTCCGACGCGCTCGGGACCACCTTGCCTGCCGTAGAAATTAGAAAGAAACATTTGATATCATGTCAATGAGGGCTATCGTTTTTATACTTAACAGTTGGCACCCCTGGCGATTGACAGGACCTTTCTCTACAGTGGCGCCATCTTGATGAGTGCAAATGCGATAGTCCTCCTACCACTTTAGCGCTCACAAGCTAGAGCCACTGTCTTCGCGACTAGCAAGTGACAGGACCTTACTCTACAGTGGCGCCAACTGGTGAGCGCTAAAACGATAGCCCTCATTTTGTGATCATTATTATCGTATTCGCTATTCAATCGAAGGTGAGGGGTATTCACGTTTCCTCAAGTTACCAAGGCCGTACAATTTGATGTCAATGTTAATCAGCTATCAAATTACCATAAACTATTGGATCAGACTATAGACAACACGACGTAACCTACTGACCTGACAGTGCCGCCCTCGCCTGTGCCGGCAGCGACTGTAGCATAGCAGCGAACATACGCATGTCGTGGTATGACAGCCGCAGATTCAGTGTGCCCATCGCCACCTGCACAAACAACCGTGTCAGAAAACCACAAGATGCACAGGTGGAAAACTGGAAAGAACTATCGTATACAGTGTGTCTTGGGAAATAATAATCTAGGGAAAGAAAGAAAGAAAGAAACATTTATTGCCATGGACATCACAAAAGACAAAAGAGGTAAATAAAAAAAAAGCAAATAAGACAGAGGTGACATAAAACATACAATGGAAGAGAAAGTAAACTGAGCAGTGCCACCCTGTCGCACAACGATGCCCATCGCAATGGGACCCCACTCAGCATACCTATGCCGTGGCCCTCGGTGAGGGACGTGGCCTCCCTCACCGAGGGCCACGGCACCCTGGTTTTCAGTGTGCCCCATGCCGAGTGGGAGTCACGGACACTAACCTATACCACAGAATAATAATAAGTACTACGTACAGAAGTTTTACTTCGCGAAGGTATTTAAAAAAATGTATGCTCAATGTCATTAACAATATGGTGTAATTTAGCCTGTCTCAAGAGTCAAGCACCATTTTGTTGACAAACGTCAGTGATCGGCACTGCGCCGAAGCTTTTTTTTTTTAAAAGTACATTCTGTGTTTTTATTATTATTTAGGCAGTTAAAAACTGCACAGTATTTAGTACACCATTTTCTTTATTTTCTTCCATCATACACAAGAATACGCGGGCGTGAGTCACTGTTCGCTCGTATGTGAGGCCTTGTCGAATAGTATCCTGTAGGTGGGCCATCGTGCGTGTTTTGTTTTCGATGTAAACTCGCGGAGATGAACAGGCCTGCCTATACTGCATAAAAATACATACATAAATAATAATAATAGTGCGCGTATAAATTTAGGAAAGCGGAAAGGGCGCATGTACTCTGTGATCGAACTCGTGATCTATGGACAATTTTATCTGTTGATAAAAACACTGACGTGCAGCACGCGGTCGGCGTGCAGCGCGACGTGCAGCGCGGCGGGGTCGACGATGGACAGCGCCGTCTCCTCCTCCAGCCCCAGCACGCACGAGAACACCTCCAGCTCGTTCAGCTCGCACGACACCGGCTTCAGCGGGTCCGACAGCCGGTACGTGATCACCGTGGTGCTCTGGTGACAAACACATTTTATTAAATGACTATTGACGGGTACAAAGGTGTTTCATCATTTGTCATACAAAATGGAAGAACCACGATTAGACAGCTTAAAAAATGTTGCTCAATGAGGGCTATCGTTTTAGCGCTCACCAGTTAGCGCCACTGTAGAGTAAGGTAATGTCACTTGCTAGTAGCGAAGACAGTGGCACCAACTAGTGAGCGCTAAAGTGGTAGGAGGACTATCGCATTTGCACTCATCAAGATGGTGCCACTGTAGAGTAAGGTGCTGTCAATCGCCAGGGGTGCCAACTGTTAAGTATAAAAACGATAGCCCTCATTGTTTAGTGTGTCAACTAACCTATTAATGAATGGTATCCAAATTCCTGCGGACTTACCCTGAGTATGACGGCGTTGGTGTCCCACACGGAGGCGTCCTCCACGAGCACGAGCTGCGAGTCGGTGACGTTGAGCTTCAGCTCCATCTGCGCCTCCCCCGCGCCCGCCGCCCCCGCCGCCCCCCGCGCGCCCGGCGTATGTGGTGCGCTCGGCTGCCGAGACGCGTTGGCTGCCTCGTCGCTAAAAAATCATTCACCAAAACGTGTATCTTTCTTCCTCTGGTTAAGCAAAGTCATAGGCGCAAAGGACAGAACGTAGAACAATGTAAATTAAGCAGTAGACGTGTGCACATTTCATCAGTTAAAGACGATATTATTTAATTCTGCATCATTGCAAAATAAAGTGAATGAAAAATACCAGTAATACGACATATCCACCAAGGTAAAAAAAAGTAATCGCGGGAGGTGTCTGGATGAGAGCGGCGCAGGATCGGTCTTTGTGGAAATCCTTGGGGAAGGCCTTTGTCCAGAGTGGACGTCTTTCGGCCGAAACGAACGAACGAACGAAAAATAGTAATCAATTTAGAAGTTCCTGCTTATTACAAGCTTTTTATTACTTTCACATGTCTGGTGTCTGTCGTCAAATCTTGCAACTTAAAATTGACCCACTTCCCGGTTTCCTATTGAGCTGAAATTTTGCATACATGTGTAAGTCCGATGACAATGCAATATTATGGTACCATTGAGCTGGTCTGATGATGGAGTCGGGAGGTGGCCATAGGAACTCCTAAACAAAACGGCGGAAACTCATCGAGTTTGGGTTCGTTGGATTTGTCTTTTCGAGCACTTTAGTGTTAGATAACGTCCAGGGTCCTGAGATTAAGATATACCTAAAAAGTGTAAAATAAAATTATAATAAAAATAAACTTTTTTAAAAACAAGCTTTTATTCTGAATTTCGAAAGCTTGTAGCGCAAACAGAGAAAAAGAAGAATAAATTCCATGCGCGATACAAACTTTCGAAATTCAGAATAAAAGCTTGTTTTTAAAAAAGTTTATTTTTATTTATTTATTTTCACCAATTTAAATATTATTTGACTCATCCTGAATGGCCTTTCCTAAATGAACTTACAATCGCGCCTGGTCGGGGTCTGCGCTGGGCGCGGGCGGCTGCATGATGAACTGGTTGACGGCCTCCCACCAGTCCAGGATCGCCATCAGACGCATGTTGTTCACCAGGATCGTGTACGCGGACGAGTCGCCGCGTTTCCTAAAGCAAATATGATAACTTTGAAATCTTGCCATAAGGTGTTACCGTGCCGACAGTCTCCCATATAATTTAAGGGAAAGTACAAGCTATGACGTCAACCATTTATGATGACTTTAAAGTTACTAATAATCGTTTTTACAGAAAATTGTAAAACTGCAATTTTAGGATCAGTTGAAGTGATATTTTATAGAAATTGTGTCTTAGGAACTTTTGATCAATAGTGTCAACTACCCAATCGCTAAGTTTTTAGGGTGTACAGTGTAGGCGTATCCGCTCACCTCGCATGCACCTCGGCCTGCACGCTGTGGCGCTGCTCGGCCATGGGCTGCACGATGTGGCTGAACACGTTGCCGCGCCGGTTGGCCGGCTCGCGCGCGTACCGCGTGTCGCTCACCAGGATCTCCTGCGCACACGCCCAAACATTATAATTATCATTTCAAAACAAATGAATGAGTAAAGCCCAAGTATTTAGGAGGCTGACCTGCGAGACGAGGTCGATGTCCTGGCTGAGGTCGGAGTAGGTCTCGACGAGCAGGCGCGACTTGATGAAGTTGACGCACGCCAGCGCCGCCGCGCCCGCCGGCGCCAGCCGCAGCGACACGTCGTGCAGGTCCAGCTTCAGCGAGCTCGTCACCCACACCTGCGCGACATCGCACGTAAAGGTCAAAGAAACATACACCTAAGGCCCGGTTTCCACCAAGGCGGAGCGGAGCGGAGAAGTGTTGGGCCGTCAATTTTTTCTATAGAATTTGACAGCAACGGTGCGGAGTGAAGAGGAGAAGTGGAAATAATGAAATCTGATTAGTTATTCAAAACACTTCTCTGCTCCAATCCGATCTGCTCCGCCATGGTAGAAACCAGGCCTTACACTGCATCGCTTGTCAAGCAACTAAGGACTCTTTCACATTAGTTGTTTTGAGCCACTACAGCGTCGTCAGCGTGTCTGTACTATACAGACCTGGTCGGCGGGCTGGTCGCCGGCCTGGGGCGCGGGCGGCAGCTCGAGGTCGTCGAGCGGCTCGCCCAGGTTGTGCGCCAGCACGCCGCGCACCAGCCGGTACTGCGCCGCGTCCAGCGCGCACTGCAGCGTCGTCAGCGTGCCCTGCACCGTCATATCGGCCACTGGGAGCAGTAAGAAAACGAAACAGAAGATGAAAATAGGCCCTGACTGCACATTAATTCCAAATATTCAAATCCAAAATGTAACTGGTTTCATGCGCCAAGTAAATCGTTCGTTCCAGTCGAAAGACGTCCACTGCTGGACAAAGGCCTCCCCCTAGTATTTCCACATAGACCGGTCCTGCGCCGCTCGCATCCAGGCACCTCCCGCAACCCTCACCAGATCGTCGGTCCACCTAGTGGGAGGCCTGCCCACGCTACGGCTTCCGGCTCGTGGTCGCCACTCAAGAACTTTCCTGCCCCAGCGGCCATCAGCTCTACGAGCTATATGCCCCGCCCACTGCCACTTGATTTTAGCGATTCTGCGAGCTATGTCAGTCACACTGGTTCTCCTACGGATTTCCTCATTTCCGATTCGATCACGCAGGGAAACTCCATCGCCCTTTGAGCGCAATTAAAAAGGTAAGTTTACCCGCTTTGGAGCGCTGCGTGACGTTGTGCTCGATGGTGAAGGCGAGGTGCGCGGGCGCCTGCAGCAGCGGCGGGCCGCGCCGCACCACGCGCAGCCCGCGCCCGCCGCCCGCGCCCCCGCCCGCGCCCGCCCCCGCCGTCGCGCACCACAGAGACGCGCCCTCCAGCCGCGCGCTGCGCACGTCCAGCACCTCGGGCTCGCCTGCACAATAGTTAACACAATTGATTCACTTCTCCCTTCTATTCAAACAAATTACATCGTAATGTTCATTTTTTGTCTTTTTGTGGTTCTTCAGGCTAAATTAAAAAGTAAGTAAGTTAAAGGCTGTCAGCTCTACTCTTTGTATAGATCTTTTCGTCCACGAAGACGCGTCCCACCAATTTTTGGTCGAGAGAAGCGCGAGGTACGGGGAATTTGATCCGAGCAATCCGAGCGTCATTATTGTAGTATGCGTGTGTACTCATAGATAATTTAGCGTGTACCGACAACGCTCAAACATTAGTAGAAGAATCGCGCGTAGTGGGGCGCGTCTTAGGCCCGGTTTTTTGATTCGTAGTTAAAATAACCAATGGTCAAGTTTGACAGATGTCAAATGACAAGTGGTTAAATATCAGAAAAAAATGTTTTTCGAACAATGGTTAGCTTGACTTTTAGTACATTTGTTAACTATTAGTTAACATTTTGTTAATATTTAACCATTAGTAGCAAAATTTAACAATTTGTTATTTTAACTACGAATCAAAAAACTGGGCCTTAGTGGATGAAACGATCTACAATAATATGGGCTAACATTATGTCCGAAATAAATATAATAAATAAAATAAAATGTGTCGCGGCTCACCCGTGTATGTGTCGGGCACGGTGCTGACGGTGCCGACGTCGCCGACGCGCGCGAAGCGGTTGTCGAGGCGCAGCTCGGCCAGCTGCACGGCCAGCGCGGCGCGCGCGCGCGGCGACACCGGCAGCACGATCACCGGCGCCTCCACGCGCACGCGCAGCGCGCGCCGCGCCGTGCGCCCCGACCCGCCCGTGCTGTAAGACACCTGGGGGACAAGGAACACTACGATCAGGTCCTGGTAGCTCGGTGACTATTTTTCGACCCTTATTTTTCTCTCACACGAAATAACTTCCTTATAAATGGCTGTAACGGTTAGCGTTACCGCTGACCGTTATCTTAGATCTAAATTCTAATTTAATTACTATTATCTACCTAAATAAAATATACTTAAATAATAATATATCTAAATCTACGTAAACTACCTAACTAAATAACTTAATTAAATAATTCATATTGTTCTACACTAATAAAATAAATAAAATAATAAATCTACAAGCAAACCCGCGCGAAACAAGTCGTTCGAGATTTCTTTTGTTCTCTGTCGAGCGGGCGGACTGTTTTTTATGTATGCGCAAGCGACGCGCCTACGGCCGCGATGCTCCCGCCGCGTCTCCTAGTCCGAGCCAGAGCGTTATTGAGCACGGACGTATCGCTGTCCGTCACCGCCGGACCCGCGATGTATATAATATCTTAAAAACTAAATATGTAATCGCGAATTGGTGAACCCCGCTACCGGGTGAGTGTTGCAAAAGTATTTTTAATGTCTAGATTTTATACTTGTGCTAAATGTAAGTGCCTAGCCGCCATTTTGTTCTTCAGGTGCGCAATCCATGTGCTCAGTGTATCTGGACGATGTCATTTCGTAATTTAAACCGTTGCTACAAATTGTTACTCGTAATGTTTTACATCCTACTACATAATAAAATAAATATTTTATGAGATGACATCGACACGTCATGACCTTACATGACCTTGATCGTACTGTAACGACACTTTCTAAAATCTATTTAATTTACTAAATTGAAGTATTCTAATCTTATTCTACTTGTCCTAATTATTCTAAATTATTGCCTACCTATATTGTTTTACAAATTAATTGCCTACATAGATGATATTCTAAATAATTTTCTACCTACATAATTTAATATTTTTGCCTACTTCACTGCAATTACTTTCTCTGCGCCTACTGTAATTCTGTTTGACTGCCACATCATTACATCACCATTTATTACCAAAATCATTCCATCTGCTTCGCTAGTATTTTGATGTCGCAGTCAAACGGACAAAAGCTAGCAACTGCTTTAGTGTCCGCTTTGATTTGCAGGGTTCATCTCCACCTTCATCTTCTTCTACCTACTACACCATGCATGGTCACTACATCCGAACTACCACTTGGGTCCTTAACCCGGCGGAGCTGCCTGTCGTGTCGGACGGCCCGTGAGCACACTCTAAGTGGCCCTACACCACAGTGCGTACGGCCCTAGCCGTCTGGCGCGTCGACGACTCTGCGGGCCTACCAACTCGAGGAACCAAACCACATAACCATCAATGCTAGCGAGGACAGTGGTTTGAATATACTACCACCGGTGACGAATCTCGTGCGATACGATAGTTTGCTCGACAACCCACTCCCTAAGAGTTCTCACTTCTTTAAATCTAAATAAATTACTTGTTATCCTAAACTATCTTTTATTTCTCTAAACTAAATCTCTAAATTCTAAATATGTCACTGCTCCTAAAGCTATACCCTAACCGAGACATGGCAAATATCCGTGATTGAGTATTCCGGATGAAGCTCGCTTCCATAATCGAACGCCTGATCATCACTTACCATCAAGTGAGATACAGGCCAAAAACTTCCTCGTTGTGGAAAAAAAATGGCACAGGAAAAGAACTACACCGCGTCTGGCGTGAATGAGGGCTATCGTTTTAGCGCTCACCAGTTTGCGCCACTGTAGAGTAAGGTCCTATCACTTGCTAGTAGCGAAGACAGTGGCACCATCTGGTGAGTGCTAAAGTGGTAGGAGGTCTATCGCATTTGCACTCATCAAGATGGCACCACTGTAGAGTAAGGTCCTGTCAATCGCCAGGGGTGCCAACTGTTAAAGTATAAAAACGATAGCCCTCATTAAGGCAGTTAAGCCTCACCTTCCGTCGCGCCTGCAGGATGACGCGGCGCAGCGCGCTAAAGTCGCGCGCGATGGCGTAGAGCTCGTGCAGCATGCGCTTGGTGTGCACGTACGTGCACGCGCCCACGTCCACCTGCACGCTGCACTCGTGCCCCGCCGCCGCTGCCT
The DNA here is from genome assembly GCF_004193835.3 of Ostrinia furnacalis. Classification (NCBI taxonomy): domain Eukaryota; kingdom Metazoa; phylum Arthropoda; class Insecta; order Lepidoptera; family Crambidae; genus Ostrinia; species Ostrinia furnacalis. The sequence goes on from NW_021131650.1 coordinate 533,508, forward strand.
CCGCGCTGCTCAGTCTGGAAACAGTATTTTACTAAATTATACAAATAGTTACAGTTTTGCTTTAGACACGCTCTGTACCTAATTTCAAGATCTATTTATAGGAAAGTATGTGATAATGAAAATAATAATTTAAATACTGCTCGCCTTTGGTAATGGAATGTTAGTGCATCATCGCCGTGCGTCCTGAACCTGTCTCTCCACAGCGCATGCCGGGGCGACAAGTCAGTGAGCCGCAGCGCGCCCAGTCGTCCGCGCAGCTCTCGAGTGCCCCCCGTGGGCCCCGCGCCCCCGGGCCCCGGCGCCCCCGGCGGCGCGGCGGTGGAGGCGACCCACACGCGGGACACGCGCGCGCGACACCACTCGTCGGCGCCGCGCACCACCACCACGCTGAGCGAACGCACTGATATCTCGGTTTGCGTTATCCCCACCTCTGTCGAAGCATCCGATTGGCTGCTTGAGTTGGATGCCACTGCCATAAAAGATAATTTACATTGACAACATTTTATAAATCTAAAATTTTGAGTTTCTTCAAATAAACTAGCCACATGATTTTGTTACTTACTTAAGTTTATATGAGAAAATGAAAGTAGTTTTGTACCGTTGTTGGCATTTTTGGGCGGCTCCGGCGGAGGCGGCTCGTCGTCGGGCAGGTCGTCGCCGGCCACGCCGAAGAAGTCCAGCACGGCCACCCAGCTGTCGGCGCTCACCACCAGGTTCAGGCAGTTGAACTCCACCTTTGTCAACTTCGTTATCTGTCAAAGATCATCAGAAACATAAGAACCTGTAATGTACCATCTTTTTTAGTCGCTATTTTCATGTCTCTCTCGCAGCGGTGTCATCACAACACAACATAAGCAATATGCATAATTGAAAAACGATATGTTTTTTCAATAAGAACATATTAGTGCCTCAGAAAAACATTTATAACTGAACAACTAATTCCGTAGAACAGTCATTAGCACGCTTTAAGGTACCAACCTTATTGAACTTTTCCTCGAACAGCGGGTGCTGCGGGTCCCTGGTGTGCACGGACACCCACACGAGGTTGTCCTCGGGCGCCAGCGACGTGCGCGCGCGCCGCTCGCCCTCGCCTTCTGTGCCCCCGCTCCCCGCTTCCCCACACTCCGGCGAGCAAGGCGGCGTGGCACCGCATTTACTGTCGCGCTTGTTACGTCGCAGCTAGAGTAAAGAACACAATGAAAGGTATTGTACAATACTGTATATTAAAGCCTGGTCCGTGAGCACGTATAATTTTGTCCAATGACCCCAAGCTACCCATCCTTATCGCTCTCAATTATGTTGCTGTCGCGCTCGCACACTCACTGCAGGCGCCCGTCGCGCATCAATATAATTACGCGCGAGCGATAAGGATGGTTAGCTTGGGGTCACTGGACAAAATTCTACGTGCTCACGGACCAGGCTTTAGCTAAATACAATATACATTAATTTGATAGTTTGATTAATTGATATCACCTCGCTTGTAGATCTGATCTAGCTCTTAACTGAGTCTACCTCAAGTATGGGAGCGGCACGGGAGGGGTAATTTTGACATAATAATATTACAACGTGACAGAGCATGTTCGAGATTTAATTGGATTTAATAAAAACAATGTTGACCGGCAAAAATACTCCATATTTATTTACTACCACAGACAAGACAGATTTTTTTTTTTTGATCATAGATATTATTGGCATTGAGTTTATAGTGAATTAGTAAATTAAACATTCAGCCCCCCAAAGGGCGACAGACCTTTAAATCAATAAACAAAGAAACAATATAAATTGTGTAGTGAATAAATCTAACAAATTTCTAGGGTTCTGGAGACCTTACAGGCAATAAACAAACTTTATGAATAGGCCTTTTAATTATTGAATTTTTACATTTTATGCTAACTACTCGTGTCAAACCATCTGAACCCGGGTGAGTCTCCAAGACCCTACCAATCAACCACTTTGCAGGTGGCAACCTGTCATCTTTTATCAGCACAATGTCATCAACTGTTAAATTCTCCTGAACACTAGTCCATTTGTATCTGTTTTGTAAAGTTACTATATACTCTTGGCTCCACCGTTTCCAGAAATATTGCAATTTTTGTTGCAAGTATTTCCAACGCTGCAAATAAGGTACTTTAACATCCGATAAATCGTCGTCCGGTGTTGATATAGGTGTTTCCCCAATCAAAAAATGGCCAGGGGTGAGTGCCATGTCATATTCATTATTTAAAGCAGTTAATGGACGAGAGTTCAAACAACACTCCACCTGACACAACAAGGTATAGTATTCCTCATAAGTTAATTTGGTATCACTTAAAACTCTAGACAAGTGCTTTTTAACAGATTTAATATTGGCCTCCCATAGTCCACCCATATGGGGTGCACCAGCAGGATTAAATTGCCAATCAGTACCATTCTGAGCTAAACTTTCAGCAATTTCAGGTGGCAAGTTTTTTAAGAAATTTGTATGTAACTCTTTAAGACATTTACTAGCACCAATAAAATTTGTACCACAATCACTAATTAGTTTTTGACAATGACCTCTACGGGCTGAAAAACGCCTGAAAGCCGCCAAAAATGCCTCGGTGCTCAGACTGGTTTTTTCGCGAATCGGTGTTCATACATTCACACAATACATTAGACGCCATGTTGTCATAAACGACATATTATAAAATCGCTGTAATTTAATATTCTTAATCATTAATTTTATGGCAAGTGTCCATCAGGAATCATTGTTCTTACACACAGAATCGTATTATTTCGCTTTCGGGTAGTAATATGTCAAAATTGTTGGTTCTTAGGCGAACAATGTATGGAGAACGAACATTGTCCTTTGATATCATCATTTTATTTTTTTAAATCTCCGTACAAAATAAATTTTATAAAATCCGATTTGTATGAAAATTAAAATAATTAAAATGAAGATATCAATTTTCTGACTTCACCATACCATTTATATGACCATGTTAACATGGGCTAGTGTCGGCTCATATACCCATTTACCTAACACCCTGTATATGTATGTAGAATGTAGATTGCCTTCTGCTCCTATCTATTTTGTGGAAAACTGTTGAGTCTGTAATTTGAGCGAGCGCGGATTTTTGTTGGAATTAAATGTAACGTCACAAGGGGGCTCAAGAATTACTGTTTGATTAGAGGGAAGTGTCACTGGCCTTTGTTTAGCGATTTTACTGCAGGTTATGGAAATTTTCTTATAGATTAGGTGGATAAGGGTGCGACCTTATCTTGTTTTTGCAAAGTTAGGTTTTAAATAAAAATTATTGATCTATCAGAAACGTGTACCTATGGATGTGATGACGTAGCCGAATCATTATTCATCAGGTCATTTCATATTTTGCACTGCATGAGCACAACCCTCTCTAAATCAGAGCCAAATGGAGGATTTGACCTACGCTCTTCTCTATTATCTTCATCTTAATCTTCACTCATGTGATGTAAGAAATACCCATTTAATAATTTACTCTTTCAAGGTAGGTAGGTCTTCAATCTCTCACAGAAAACTAAAACTACATACCTAAAAAAAATCGTCCATGGATTCCAGAGATCACCAGAGTCTATTCTGGGTTCTACCTTAAAGCATGACACATGCTGAGAAGTTGCCATTTTGGTGCAAAAAAGTAATTCATATACTTATTTTCATCATCATCATGATTTCAGACACAGGACTCCACACTGCTGAACATAGACCTCTCCCAATGATTTCTCTATAGACCGGTTGGTAGCGGCCTGCATCCAGCGCCTTCCTGCTACTTTTATGAGGTGTTCTACTGGTAGTGTACTCGTAGTACTTTACTATTTGTGTATTCTGATGAAAAAAAAAGTCTTACCGTACCTACAAAGAAAATTATAATCACTCAAAACATAGTTACTTACGAGTATTTTAATTGTAAAAAGTATTTTACTCTTAATGATATGCCGAAGTAATATTAGTAGCATAGCTAAAATAATTATGATCGCGTAAATTAGAATTTGCTTGTATTTTGGAGTTTATTGACTCTTTCCTATAATTGAATAATAATTGAGACGATACTAATTAGTTCGAAGAACCTTTGTAAATTACCTTTGTACATTAGATTTAAGTACCAGCTTTTGCCCTGACTTTGTCTGAACTTTGTATGATTCGATTTTGACATATTATTGAACAAATATAAATTAATGAAAGCCATGGACCTATAAAAAAAGTCGGACGGATTCTCATCAACAAAATACTGTGACATTCGGATACACCAGCTTGCATGTACGTACAGGCCGGCACGCACACATTCACACCCTGATACACCACTTCGAGTGCAAACTTCACACAGTTGACACATTTAAGCAGCGAAAAAACAACACGAATACGACATGTCTTGTGTGATGAAATTGTGTAAAAACCGTTCTGTTCGAACAAACAAAAATTAAGAAATCACATTTTCACAGGCAAAATAATAATCCAATCACTTATTTCCCGATATTAAAATATTGAAATTAATTGAAATCAAACGTCATTCACTCGAAAAAATAATACGTCAAAGACCAGTGTTCTCAGTTATTTACGTGGGAAAATTACCCTGATAAATAGGCATTTTGTATTAGTTTTTGTATAACGCCTGAACAAAAACAAAGGGTAATATTTTGGTGTTATACATAGATTTCGAATATAAAAAATATATAATTTAACTAATTAAGACATGACAAAAAAACTGAGGTATGTCTCGTTTCTGTCGGGCCTGGGTCACAGATGACCGTTCTTCTTTATAAACTGTAGTAATATTGTAAAGCTTAATCAAAATCAGGCGCTGGATGCAGGCCGCTACCAACCGTGCGATGTGGAAGTCATTAGGGGAGGTCTATGTTCAGCAGTGGACGTCCTATGGCTGAAATGATGATGAATCAAAATCAGATTTTGCATTAAAGAATCAGAAACATCTTCATCACAACAAAATGTAAACAGCATTTTTGTCGGCAATGGGAGGTTCTTCTGTGGTAGACTTGCCATTAGGTCTGATTAGGTTATGGTAAGGTTAGTTTTTACCGGACCGACGACATCATAAAGGTGGCAGGAAGGCGCTGGACGGAGGCCGCTACCAACCGGGCAACATGGAAAGCAGTGGACGTCCTATGGCTGAGATGATGATGATGATGAAGGTTAGTTTTTCCGTAGTAGATGTTTTTTTAAACTGTTTGGTTCAAAAGGGTTGAACTGACAAATCGCCTCCGTTTAAACATTCACATATAAAATTTTAACTCACGAGCTCTCGAATGGCTGACGACTGCTCGTTATAAGTTCGATGAATCGATATCCATTCGTTAGCAACACGAATAACCCGAATCGGCTTTGGCGTATGCAGGTTTGATTCTCAGTATGGTTCATTTAGGTCACCCTGTCAGATATTGTTAGCTGTTCTGGCGTTTGACATTGACTTCGTTCGATAGATTGGACCAATGCTATGGTTTAACGTGACCTCCTCCGAAGTACGGAATCGTGTATTTATCTATTCATGAGAGAGATTCTAATACAAATTAATCTATTTTCGATAGATCAGTGATTTCAGAAAAAAAATGATTAAAATGTGCCTTTCCATCACCACAAAAAAGAGGAGAAGAGGACCTCAAACCAACTGCGAATGTCCAAAAAAAACATGAAAGTATTTGGACTCTACGAACAAGACGTTCAAGATAGAATCAAATGGCGACGAATGATTGGGAAAGCCGACTCCGCGTAACAGGATGAGGCAAGGCAGAAGAAAAAGAACTGATTTTAGATATTGTGTGTACCACCTGGGATTCGATCCGGTCCCAGGACCATCTAATCGAGAAAAACCAACTCTAAGGGCCCTCGCCCACGGCGACTTTTTCTTTCTACTTTCTTTCTTTTTTGCAACACACTACAGAAGTGATGCGAACGCGCTACTAATGCACTACAGCAGCGTGACTGCATCTATACAAAAAGTGGCCGTGGGCGAGGGCCCTAAGCACTACACCATGTTGATGCTTGATTGATAATAGCTATCCTATTGAAACAATTGAGGGTAGAACCACGGTAGAAAAGTTAGAACAGGAATTATTAAACTGTATTGTAACATCTTTTCGTACCATAATTTTGGACAAATAAACATAGCAGTAAATAACTTTGAAAGTTTACAATTAGTCTACATTATTTCTTCCCTTGATATTTGTAATTTTATAATTACCCTTTATTAGGCTATCAAATATTCCAGTTCTCCATGCGACACATAAATATTGAATACCTATCCATTAACGGGCCAACAACACACGTAACACTCAGCGATCAGCCCACAGCTTGTTATAAGTTTGGCGGCGATATCCACCCGTTAACTACCGGGATAAATATTAGGAGAATCAGTGGCCGCACACTATGACGCCAGAGGTGGTGAATTATAGCCAGATTATTCGGGGAACGGGGAAGAGCTTGTCCTGCATCTCACCTGAAATAGAAATTGACAAGTTTTCTACGTGGCCCTCTTAAACTAAGAGCCCGTGAACGGCAGACCTTCGTTATTTTTAAAAGCTGAAAAGTCAGCGCATAGTCTAGAATTGTGGGTCATCGTAGCTTTGGCAGCTACCCTATAATGCTTGTCTGGCAAGGGGTTGGAAATGTCACGGCTCTAACCGTAACGGCAGAAGTTTGCAATGAGATAAGGTCGATATTAAACTTTTAGACTGAGTTGCACCAACTTACTTTAACTGTAACCATAAGAATAACCGGTGCTTTTTGTATGGAGATTGACAGATTTTTGACATAAATTAATTTTAAAATTTCGCGTTGCATAATTGAATTAATTTAATTAGGTTTTAATGCGCACTCGACGCTCCAGCCAGCCTTTGACCACGGCCGGTGCAACCCGAAACGTCAGGCAACTACAGGTATGTAATATTTTAAGATGTTTGACATTTTTAATAAAGTTATAGGACTTGATAACGATTAAGTTAATAAAAATAAATTAAAAAAACAATCTCGGCAACCAAGTGTGCGGCGCCGCTCACGCCTGGTTTCCGGCTTCGACAATCGTTCCGGATGTTACGAGTTTCATGTTTGATTTGTGCTTTATGTAAGTACCTTATTTAGGTGTAGGAAAGTTGTCACTAGCGTAAGCTTTAGCTAGTCGACATCTGTAATAGAAACAGGAAAGGAAATTGATTTGATTCCAAAATATGAGTAGGATTTTATAACCTTCTGTACAATTTTATAGATTCAGTAGTAGACGTCTTTTGGCTGAAATATGAGTAGGAGTCTAAAACCTGATGATGCTAACATTATTTCAGCCTAATTTGGCTGAAATATGAGTAGGAGTCTAAAACCTGATGATGCTAACATTAGTTCATAGCTAGCTAGCCTCTCCCTAGGAATGCCACAAAACACCGCTTTTTTCGTTCGTTCGTTTCAGCCAAATGACGTCCACTGCTGGACAAAGGTCTCCCCCAAGGTTTTCCACAATGAACGGTCCTGCGCTGCCCGCATCCAGGCTTGTCCCGCGACCTTTACCAGATCGTCGGTCCACCTAGTAGGAGGCCTGCCTACGCTACGTCTTCCAGCCCGTGGTCGCCACTCGAGAACATTCCTGCCCCAACGGCCATCGTCTCTACGAGCTATGTGCCCTGCCCACTGCCACTTGATTTTAGCAATTCTGCGAGCTATGTCGGTTACTTTGGTTCTCCTGCGGATCTCCTCATTTCTGATTCGATCACGCAGGGAAACTCCGAGCATAGCCCGCTCCATCGCCCTTTGGGTGACCTTGAGCCTTCTTATGAGGCCCATAGTAAGCGACCACGTCTCAGATCCGTATACCATCACTGGCAACACGCATTGGTCAAATACTTTCGACTTGAGACACTGCGGTATTTCGGACGTGAGTATATGGCGAAGCTTCCCGAACGCTGCCCATCCGAGTTGGATTCGACGATTGACCTCTTTCTCGAAGTTGGACCTACCTAACTGGACTGTTTGTCCCAGGTATACATAATTGTCAACAACTTCGAGTGTAGTCTCCAACCTTCAGAGGAGTGGGTGCAACACGGACATTAGACATGATTTTTGTCTTGTCCATGTTCATTCTGAGGCCCACTTGTTGAGAGGCTCTACTGAGGCCATCGAGCATTGTACCTAGATCCTCCAAGGTCTCAGCCATGACTACGATATCGTCCGCGAATCGAAGGTGGGTGATGTACTCGCTGTTGATATTTATGCCAAATCCGTTCCAGTCCAGAAGCTTGAAGACATCTTCCAGGGCGGTTCCGTTCGTTCGTTCCAACCGCTTTTTTATCCAGGCACAAAATAATTATCATCTTGTAGTCGTCGGTGCAGCACGCAGGTGAGCGCATTAGGTCACGTTAGGTGGACTATGACCCAGGACGTCCATCTAAGATCTTTTTTTTATATAAATATCTTTGGACTATTTCACACAGCTTCCACAATGATTTTCATATTGACTGGTTTGTAGCGGCCAGATTATTATTTAAAACGCAGTTACTTAACTACTACGTCAAGCAGCACTTCGCAGAATTTACAGGGCAGCTAATCGGAAGATTACCTTGTTTTAAAGAGCTTATTTACCTTCGCATTCCGCATTCTAACGGTGACAAATACTTATACTTTGAATGTTTTAAAGTAGCCTTGTCCGTATTTGTTTACGAAGAAAGGAAAAAGATTGACTTTTGAAAGACAAATCGAGAGTCAAGCCTTATACAGGGTGTTATATTGTATCTATTTGTTTTAAAAATCGGATTAAAAGACAGGTTGTTGTGTGTGTGTGTAACTGCTAAGGAGTTTTGCTTGATGGAACTGTTCATCAAATGTATGGATAAAGTTTTTTATTTGGCCTCTTAAATCATCGTATCCACAGAATTCCATTGCTGAACATAGCCTTCCTGCAACCTTTATGAGGCTATCTCACGGTTCCCTTGTGATATGTGACCACCATTCTAGAACCTTGCTGCCCCATTGGTCGTCAGTTCTGCATGCGATGTGTTTTGTCCATTGCCATTTCAGCTTGTTATTCCGTCGGGCTCAGTCAGTGAGTTAAGTTTGTTTACAGAATCCTCATTCGATAACTCTATTAATTTAGGTGACAGTAACGAACCAAGTGACAACCAAATAAACAATTTGAATATGAATTAGACCGGAAACGTCTGCCTGTCTCCAAACCCATCCTGTATATCCTGAATTCAACCCCTGAAGGGAATTTGTGGTAGGGTCGTAACTCGATTTTATTTACGACTCGCCAGGCAGGGGTTGACAGTGAGACCGATCGACGCAACCAACAAATGTGACTCCATTATCTGTTATTCCGGGAAAATCTCGAAAACGACTTCTGACCTCCGTTTTGGTTTAAAAAGAAAACAGTCTAAGGTTGACTTTGCAGAATTTTGATCACGGATCAAGGCAGCGCAGGACTGGTCTTTGTGGAAATCCTTCGGGTGGCCTTTGTCCAGCATTCAACGTTATTAGGTTTAAATAAATGGAAAGAAGAGATGCGGATTGGTTGGTATAAATATAGGATGTGTATCACGCCATATTTTAGTTTCGTATTTCGCCAAGCATGAAACCTATAGGTACTACATAAGTAGGTAGGCTCAAAAATAACACCATACCTTAAAGGACAATGTTCGTTCTCCATACATTGTTCGCCGTTAGATCAACAGTGCCGAAATAATACTTTCTAGGTTCTAAATGACTTTGTGTCATTTAGAACCTTCTTTATGTAAGAACAATTATTCCTGGCGGACCGCGGTTGCACGCACCATCCGCAACCAACTGCTAAATCGCGAGGGGTCCGCCGCCAATGTAAACGAAATAGGCGTTGGCGTGTGAGAATTTTGATCGTTTAAGGCATGAATCTGTATGTAATCTGCCTTAAACTCCCGTCCGAAATCATTCTGAGTTAAACTAACGGGTGGCAAAGTCTCCGAGGGCCAAGTTTCATGACTCTTAAGGAGGAAACTAGGACCGCTAATCCATCGAGAGGAGACTGCAGAACTCATTCGAGTAGCTTCGTCCGCGACGTTTAAACTAGTCGGAACCCACCGCCATTCACAGACCTCAGTGATTTCGGATATTTCTCCTACACAGTTGGCAACAAAGGGTTTTAATGAGCGGGCTTCAGCTCTTAGCCAACCAAGAACGTTCATTGAATCTATCCAAAATACACGCCTACATGGAGTTACATTGTGCTCCGCCAGTATAGTGGCCGCGAGGCGTGCGGCCAGCAGAGCACCCTGCAGCTCCAGACGCGGCATCGAGACTGGCCTGAGTGGAGTGACCCGTGACTTCGCTGCAATGAAGGATAATTTGACTTTACCGTTTGAATCCAAAATACGCCAGTACGCGACACTCGCGTAAGCTAACTCGCTGGCATCAGCAAAGACGTGTAGCTCCAGCTCAGATTGGTCTAAGTCCGCGTTGCAATGAGACGCATAGCAACGTGGAATGTTCATATTTTCCAATAACGCGATATTTTCTAACCATGAACCCCATTCTTTTATATTATTTTATGCACATCGATTTGGGAGATGTTCTGTATTGTAGTTGTCGCAGCCAAATTGTATTATAATATTGGACGGGTTTTGGAAATAGCTCGGCGTTCCACTTTTATGATTTACTTACTTACATTTTGCACGTAAATAAATAACATGAATCCTATGTTTACTTTCCACTCTTGACATTTAACACGTGACTTACCAAACTAACTATCTCCATGGTTACCGTCTTAGTCTATGCATGACTAGGGATTGAACAACTTTTAATTGAATATTATTAACAATTCTCGATAATTATTATCGATTGAAAAATATTCGGTATTTGAATCGAAAGATATATTCAATTTTATCAATATCAAAATATTCAATTTTAATAATAAAATAAATATTATTTACTACCACCTATGAAATGTTCTAAAAATTGCCTGGAGCGCTCCCCCAATCCTGGGTTTTCCCTTTCCAAGCTGAGAGGATATCATTTTGGTTCTATCGATACATTATAAAGGTACTTAATATTTGAAATGTATTACCAATTATTGTTATAAGCATTTTGAGCGAATAAAACTTTCAATTCTATTAGAACTTTAGACATTTCTCTCACTTTAAGCGGCATTGGATTTTTCATCGAATTTTGAAACTGTAACAGATATGTTAAAGATGATCCCATATTGTTGTTGTTAAAAACGATGGTGTGGACTGTATTATAGAGAGGCCTGCCGGTGGTGATTGTGGTATGCCACTAGAATCAAGGAAACTCCAAAAAAGGGCCAAAACAGTAGGTATATTTCAGCTTTGCAGCTCAAAACATTAACACGAGAGTGTACAAAAACCAACTTCAAAAATCAATAAAACAATATTAAAAAAAGTAAAAAAACCATAAACAATATAAAAAAGGATTGCTGGCCAAACTGCCAGCAACATCCTCCACCCCCCTGGCAGAGCCGATTTAGTCAGGAGGGGGACTGGATGGTAGTTTGACCAGCTTGGTGACTGGTCGCCGCAGAATTCCGCCGGGAGTGGTGACCTCTGTGACGCGGATTATTCCGTCCTTGCCGGGGTGGACCGCAGATATTCTGCCTCGAGGCCATGTTCCCCGCGGGAGATTACCGTCCGCGATAAGGACGAGGTCACCAACTTGGAAATTCTGCGACGAAGGACCTTTNGTGCAGCAGCATTTTTAGAAGAACTGGTTGACGTACGATGTAACAGTTGATGATGATTGAGTCTACATTGATTTATGCCACACATTTTTCCTTTGGAGCATGAACGCCATTGATGTTTCTTTTGAGATAAGCATTTATAACAAATTTTATTATCACGAAGGAATTGTACTCTTTGGTCAACATCGATAGACTTAAAACCTCCACAGTCTATGATACTATGAGAATTATGACAAAAAAGACAAGTGTCAGTTACGCCTGTCACATGGACGTGACACTTCCTGTCATGTGTATTGTTTTGAAAATTCATTTTATTTACAGGATAATTTTGTTGAGAAATTAAACCAAAACGTGTGTGAATCCTGCATTCGAAACGAAGAAAATCAGACAATAATTCCAATTTGGATTTCTCACCTGTGTGTTCAGCGGCATAGCGTGTCCACAGCATACGCATCAACGGTGTTAACTTTATTAAAATTGTGTTGTAAAGTTCCGGTGAATGCAAATACTCCAACTGATCTAAATGTTTCAAAACTGAAATTAAATTGTGTACACGACATGAAATGGTGTTTAAATCTTTGAGATCTGTTTGTAGTCTAGGTAATGAGCGAATTTGTGCAAGCTCTTCTAAAACTATGAGTTCTGGCCGTCCAAAATTATCTTCTAGAGCTTGTATGACCTCTTCGGGGTCTCTAGAAGTCAGTAAGAGAGCGGACACAGATAGAGCTGCGTCTCCGCGCAAGGAAGATCGAATCCGTTCTAAATTTTCGGTGAGAGAGCATGACTGACTGGTATGATAGTATGACTGTTTGAAAGCTATCCAGTCAGCTGGTTTTCCACTAAAAATAGGTAGTTGAGATGGTCTAGGTTTGTTGGTTAAGGAAGTGATGGCACGAGCTAGCTCTCTAATGTCATTAGATTGATGATGACAAGAAGGAGAAACTAGATGTGGTTCTACATGTTTTGACGTCAACTGACTATGATTAGGTAGTAAGCCTTCTGAACCTTTGGGTACCGTGTTGACAGCATCAAAAGGACCTGGACTGTCCTCTGCACTTGAAGCGGCGGGATTCTGCGGCTGTGCAGCGGCTGATACGATATCCGAGAAATGGTCAGGCAAACTGTGAACCCAAGAGTTGACGGAATTATTGCGTGTACTTGACTCGATGGCAGCGAGTTGAGCTGCCAGAAGTTTGTCTTGAGCTACCCTCTTTGCCTTAGCTAACTGCTCCTCAATTTCAAGCATAGCCTTAGCGTGAAGAGCTTCGGCCTGTAAGCGAGCTTTAACTGTGCTGGATGTAGATTTAGACCTATTAGAGTGAGTACCTCCAGCATTTGAGGTGGAGCTATCGACGCTTGGAGCGACTCCACCTGCTTGAGGCACCGTGACACTAGGATCTACACATACCTGTGAGACTTGGGGCTCTGTAGGGTTACCTGATTGGGTCTTTACCTTGCTTCTAGTGAGCATGGTACCTTCACCTCTCCTATCGGAGGACCAATGTTAAAAACGATGGAAGAAGCAATTTATGGAAAAACTCCAAAAGGGCAAAAAACAGTGCAGCTCAAAACATTAACACGAGAGTGTACAAAAACCAACTTCAAAAATCAATAAAACAATATTAAAAAAAGTAAAAAAACCATAAACAATATAAAAAAGGATTGCTGGCCAAACTGCCAGCAACAGTTGTCATTGTCTATATCAGTGTTATGATCACAATTCTTTTTATTTTATTCATGACCTTCGACCAGTTGGACACATTAGATAGCTTCTTGTAGTATCGTGCAATATATTTTTAACTTTTAATTAAAATCTAGTCATACTGTAGCAATTTGGACGATTTATTTTATTTACAAGATCGGTATCTTATTGTCTATGATGACCGCAGTCAACATCACTATTACATGGATTCCTAACAATGAAGTACGGCATTGCCTTGTGCCGATTTTACATAGATTTTATCGACACAAATTATGGAACTTCATAGGATATGGAGCAGGCCACGCCCTAAAATGTCCGGATGTCGTCATAGTATTATGGAATACATATAAAATACTTTTATTTTTTCATTTTTTAATCCTCAAGTGTCCGTTACAATCTAATTAATATTTAAGTATTCAAAAAGTAAGAGATTAATTTTGATACTTTACTGCTGTGCCCAGGAATCTGAGGCGGTTTCTGACAATGTCCTTTAAATCGGAGCACAATGGCAAACACATTACAATATTTTATTCCTACAATTTAAATACATACAGAAGAACACATAACTCCAACTTTTTCAGTTGGTTAAAGAGCTCTCGTAATCCTAAATTCTGTCATTTAAATTATCTAAGCTTCGCACGCACTTTAAATAAAAGTTTATTGCAGTTAAAAGTTAAGTCCCGGATCTGGGGCGCGCGAATATGCAAATATCGCCATCCTGCTCTAATTTTGATAGTAAAAATGTTTCATTAATCCTGAGTAAGACTTAACTGTACTTTGGTTTTGTTAGATACTTATAATTTTGTGATAAGATTTGTTTAGGTAAAAAAGGCAAACTCAATGTGTGTTAAGTTAAGTGGCATTCTCCACCAGCTATTTAGGCCATGCAGATACGACACTGATAGATAAGGTCATTAAAATTCATTCATAGCTTAACTTTTAAAAGGTTGTTTAAAAGTTAAGGTTCATAGGTTCATCCATAAAACCAAGTGGGATCATCAAACATAAAAATAAAATTAACCGATCTCTTGTAGATTAGAAAAAGATAACACTAAACTATGTTGGTGGCATAAAAAAAAAATAACAGCAAAATTCGAAACACCTGAAAAGTCCTGTATTTCACAACGTGAAACACCAGCAGTTTTTAAGGACACGTTTCGTTCCTTATCGCACTAAATGCCTAATAAAAAGCAGGAATGCGTACCTCCTTACATTTACCGAGCTAAAGTATACCATAATGGTTCAGTATAGGACGTTACCCAAATCGGTTTTTGTGGTAAAAAGGCATAGTCAGTTTCACAGCCTTAGGTAGGTATTGCATAAAGGGAGCGCAGAGTTTCAAATGAAGAATCTGCAAAATACTACTCATTGTTTAGGAAAGTAATAATTTGCAATGTTTTTTTAAGGCAGGAAAAACTGTATAAAAAGATAGAAAGAGAAAAAAGATTGACAAATAGTGGTATTTATAAATCGTGTCCCAAAATTCAACGATAAGCATGGTCATGGTTACTTTAGAAAAAAAAAAAGAATTTATTTTTTGATAATTTTTTGTGTATAAACTGCAAGCATTCTGGGGGTTTTACATTGTACGTGGTGGTAGTAAGAGTAGTATGTCGCTTAGCTTTAAAAAAACATTTTATAAGCATGAAATCGTACTTCATAATTTCAGCCACAGGACGTCTACTGCTGAACATAAGCCTCCACCAATGACTTCTATATCGCCCGCTTGGTAGCGGCCTACATCTAGCGCCTTTCTGCAACCTTTATGAGGTCGTCGGTCCACCTTGTGGGTGTATTATTTAGATAATAGAGAAATCGACATTCATTAAATTCATAATATCAAAATGGTTACATCATTAATGTCTATCCTAAATAATACCACTGCGAAGCCTAAGCTAGATTTAATGGCTTAGCCTGTTTTACGCCTGTGAAATAGATTTTATGGGGCATTATGGCCCATGATAATTAAATTGCATTTTAGGTCTAAATAGTGTGACCATGCATTCAAAACATGTTGGGATAAATACGTACTTCCAATAATAATATAGGTTTAAAAGAGCTAGCAATCGACTAAATCATTACATGTTAAAAAACAAAGTTCTCCACCACGTCTGTCTTTTCGCGATAAACTCAAAAGCTGCTGCAGGATTTGTATGCAGTTTTCACCAATAGTTTATAAGAAAGATATCTAGGTATACAGTCTGTCAAGAAGAAAAAAATTATATAAGCTCGCACACTCACTGCGGGCGCCCGTCGCACAGTCGCGACAGCAATATAATTACGCGCGAGCGATAAGGATGGGTAGCTTGGGGTCATTGGACAAAATTCTACGTGCTCACGGACCAGGCTTTAGTAATTATTCCAGATTTTGAATCAATAAAGTCTTTACAACCCGATTGAGCTAACTGCGCACCTCACTGGAATGCGACTCTTCCTCCCATTCGCCCCGTCCGTGCCAGATGTGACGACACAACTGTCCGGTACGCAGTTAAATCGAGCGCGTTGTATGTGCCAATATTAACGCGGGCGAAACTGCGTACTAGTCCACAAATCGCTATTATTATCCAATATTCCATCTCATGAAAAATGTACTCATTCAGAATTCCATTTTTAGGGTTCCGTAGCCAAATGGCAAAAAACGGAACCCTTATAGATTCGTCATGTCTGTCTGTCCGTCCGTATGTCACAGCCATTTTTTCCGAAACTATAAGAGCTATACCACAGTATTATATGAGCTAAAGCAGTACGGAAACTAAGCCCTTTCGGCGAGTTAAATACCTACACTTCAACCGAGTGTTAGGGTTGGCACTCTTAATCTTTATAAAATAAATAAGGTTCTTACTTACTTATTTATTAAAACGTTTATTTAGGTTTTTTAATTATCAAATACCTAATGGAATAAATTAATTGACTAAGTAGTTAACAAAAAAATAAAACGTTAATTAGGTTCTATAATGATCGAATACAATATAATCGAATAAATTGATTAAGTACTATTAGAGGCCGGTAGAAGATCTATTCTCATAAATAAAATACCGGATACTTACTTTCACATACCTATTGCCTCATTTTAAATACAGTTCATCACTTAGTACAAAAGCGTGGTGCGGAGCAAATTACTTTATCAAATAGAACACATAAATTGTTAAAAAGCGTAATTACGTAATTTAAAAAGAACTATTACAAAATCAGATGTAAGCAATTTATTTAAAAAGTAATATTTAATCATTTTTTCAATTCAGAATTATTACGAAGTTTTAAAAATAAAAGTTCTGGTTTTGAAGATGCCGAGTTCAAGCAGCCGTATACTACGCAATACACTCGTGGCATGTTTTTAAAAATACAGCGGACAGCGCATGCAATAAAATTATTATTAAAAACACAACGCGCGCGACACTCGCGACGGATGGACTGCGAGGTTCGCTTAGAGCTCGTGTAAAGCGTGCGTCTGTGTGCGTGAGTCTGATTTCGAGCGTTTGTATGAAGCTTCCTTACTGTTTGATTTATCTACTGTGGCTATACTGTTGAAACTTGGTAAGTAGATGTATTCTGTGAACCGCATCTGGGGGCACGGCAGTGCCCCCACCAAGTCGAGCAAAAAAGCGGCACGGCCGTACCATCCTTTTCTCGAAGCAATTCAGGCCATTTTCGACCGCCTGTAACTTCGTTGTGGATAAAACTAGAAGGCTGAATTTTCATTAGCTATGCAGGCATTGTAAAGACACGGTATATTTAAAATTTCATTCAATTTGAACCAGTAGTTTAAGAATTATAACGGGTCAAAGTTACTTAATTTTGTCACTCACTGACTCACTGACTCACTTCCAGGGCAGGAAATCTTTAACCTTTTTTTTTTTTTTTTATTAGGTAAAATTTTATTTACAAAAAACAGATTTTTTTTTTTACATACATATATTGACTTGGCCATCGCATGAAAACACGTGTAAATTAAATTATTTAGTGCGATGGCCAAGTCAATATATTTATGTAAAACGTTAAAGATTTCCTGGCCTGGACTTGGTATTACATGGATCTCACAACTTTTTACCGTAGAACAACTGAGTTGCGAGACTTGGTTTTTTTGACAAGTATTGTTTTTGATGGGATTAAGATTATGATGCAAAAAAAAAAAAAAATTGGGGGCTCCCCATACTTAGACTTAGAACTGATACTCAAAAATTTTTTTTCATCAAACACACGTGTGGGGTGTTTATGGATAGGTCTTCAAAAATGATATCGAGGTTTCTAAAACATTTTTTTTCTAAACCGAATAGTTTGCGTGACAGACGCTTCCAAAGTGGAAAAAAGTTGGTCACCCCCTCTAACTTCTAAAATAAGAAAAAGAAAAATCTAAAAAAAACATAATACCTATGATGTACAGTCGCAGAATGAAAAGGTTCCTCACCTTAGTGTCGGTTTTCGCTTGCACTAGGTACCAAACCTGCCAACATAAACGTGCAAGAAACAGTGCTGCTAACATTTAAATAAATATGACGTTTGCTAACAAATAAGGTTTTGCTTGTTTATTTTTCTATCCCATCAGTGCAATGCAATGATGACATTGACCAATTGACAATAGTTTTTTTTATTTAATATAAATAATAATGGCAGGTTGAACCAACAAGAAGGTTTTAGTTTATCAATCATAATAATCTTCTTGACAAGATAAATCGTCAAACAACTTTGATCTGAATAATTTTGAACTTTACTGACGAACAGTTAAAGATTATTTTCTCTAACTCGAGATTATTCTGTAACATAGTTTCAAAAGGTAATATGTGCTCGCGATTCGTTGAAGGAATCAATTTGAAAACTGACGAACCTTTTCATTCCGTGACTGTACTTACATTACTATAAAAACTACCAACGAAAATTGTTTTGAACGAGATCTAATAAGTAGTTTTTTTTTAATACCTCGTAAATCGTAAACCGCTTATTACCGCGTAATCTTTCATACTAATAACTTAAATAAAAAATAATAATTTTAATTTCATAAATCAATGGCACGGAACCCTCGGTGCGCGAGTCCGACACGCACTTGGCCGGTTTTTAGAAATATTCTGAACACATTTTACACGAATACTACTCGTACTTGTCAGTACTATCACAGGCCCATCCTTTATTAATAAATCCTTGTAAAAACTTACAAATCTCGCTACAAAGTTCCAGGAGCCCTCCATTACTGCTAGGAAGACAATATAAAAACTTGTGTCGTACATTGTTAACGTGGTCACGTAAAATTTTTACAAGCAGAATATATCAGCTAGTACATTTCAAACGAAAGTAGTTAAGTAATAGAAAACTTAAGCGTAAAGTGAAAGTTAAGATGGACTTTCAAAGCGAAATAATAAAGAGATTGAAGGAAGCTATTTGGATAATACATAAATCAGTAGGTAATTACGCTAAATACACACTACGTCAGACTAAGTGTTTTTTGTTGCAATATAAACACTTAAAATGCCATGCAATGCCATATTTTACGTGACTTAGATGGATGGATGGCGTTAACATCTAAGAACTAAAACAAAAACTACGTTTTGTAGAGCAGTCCCTAAAGCCATTTTTTATTTAACAATCTTTCTCTCACATTGCAAGATTGTGATATGGAGCAACAGTTTCATGTCCTTATAGGTCCTAAGAGTTCCTTACAGGGCAGATTTATGTACCATCCTAGACTGCATCCCACTTAATACTAGGTGCCATTGTGGTCAAATATCTGCCCTGTTATGCATTAAAAAAAAGAATATATCCGAAAATACAGAAGCCAGCAAAACCTCGTGAGTCCTTAGAAAATATTATTACCTACTGTCTGTTTTCGTTGAGCTGTGGTGGTTCGATTCATAAAAACTTTTGCGACAGGATATGAAAAGATCCGAGTGTCGACAAAGACCTTTGATGCTCTGATTTGTTCCTGATGAGGGCCTTTTATCTCAATTAGTTTTTTATGCCCGAGAATAGAAAGCAAATGACATAGTAATTTTGTTGAAAAACCTTTATGTTGCTAAGTAATGGTGAGGACGAGTTTTGATTAATTAAGATAAGAACTCACAGTTTATTTAACCGTTGGAGCAGAAAAGTTCTCAAGTGGTGGTCATGGGTCATTGTGTGGGTGGTAGGCTTCCCATTAAGTGAACCGATGATCTGATGAAGGTCGCGGGAAGTACCTGAATGCGGCAACGCAGGACCATTCGTTTTAGAAATCGTTATACGTTCGTTGTCCTCTGCTGAACATAGGCCTCCCCCAACCAATGCTTTCCATGTTACCCGGTTGGTAGCGACCTGCGTCCAGCGCTTTCCTGCTACCTTTATGATGTCGTCGGTCCACCTTGTGGGTGGACGTCTCACGCTGCTTACTCTATGTGAAGTAAAGTTGTAATAAAACTTTGTAATGCCAATGCTTTTATCTGTCGCAAAGCTTTAGCGATGAACTTATACACAAATGAGTGACACAAAGAAAACATAAAAGGTATAAGGTACCTACAGTCGACAGCACAACATCAGACTGTACATTTATGTATTTTTGTTATAAAATAACACATAGTCTAGATCGTTTCATCCACGAAGATCAATTTTTGGTCGAGGGAAGCGCGGGGTGTGGGGAGTTTGATCCGAGCAATCCGAGCGTCATTATTGTAGTGTGCGTGTGCACTCATGGATAATTGAGCGTGTACCGATAACACTCAAATATTAGAGGAAGAATTGATGTGCTGACGGTACATCGAATCATCTGCAACATAATGAAGGTAGGTAAGTATAAGATGCGCGGCAAAACTTGAAATATTTATAAGATTAGAACAAACTGCGTATGTAATTGGAGCCGTCAGCTGAAGTTTGGTGCTCGGCTTGATAATGAGCACAGGCTTGTAATTGTCCAAAGTTTTTATAATATTCAATTTCGCTCGTCTCAAATGAGTCTCACTTGGAGACCTGTCTATGGAGCTCGTAAGTAAACTATTAAATGGATGCTCTTTTGGAAATAGTTGATTGTGGTAGTTGTTATCTCCTCTAAGCTATTTCAAAACCAATAAGCACGCTTACAAAGTACAAAATTAAGTTTTCTGATCTGTATTTTAAATCTTGACTCTTTGTACCTCTACTAAACATTCCGAAAACTTATGTAAAAGTCGTAGAATCAACGGACATAGGAGTAGCTCAAAACTTAAACACAAGCTTAGATACCTATAAGCTGAAGAAATCAGTGTTTCCTTCACTAAAACTAGTAAAATACGAGTAAATTGAAAATATAGTTCTTTCATTAAATAGTTTTTTAGTTCCGCGAATGGGAATTTCACCCACAAGGATCATGCCGCTACCGGGCGATGTGCAAAATCATTGGGGGAGACCTATGTTCAGCAGTGGACGTCCTGTAGCTAAAAATCAAATCACGATGATGATAATGATGACTCAAATAAGTGTTCTAATATAAATTTCAGCTATCCATTTAATTAATTATTATTATTTTTATAAATAATTTTTTATAAATAATATTATCAATTTATTTTGCCATATATTTGCCAAGATAGCCAAGGTATCTCAGTGAGATCCACCCTTCACACCATCAGATAGCGGCCCTCGACGGTAATTACTGAAACTTCGTCACTCCAACCCAAGAATATTCAAGCAAAATTTCAAGCTTTCTCTTTTGTTTGCACTGTGATAATGAAAGTGGGGCTTAGGCACGCCTTGGAATTTGAATCTCTATGTGAAATATCATACAATACTGTATATTTGTTGTGTTACAAATGCAAAGGGGCAAAAATATGGCTACAATTTGGCACGGTGGACTGACGACCTGATAAAGGTAGCAGGAAGGCGCTGGACGCAGGCCACTACCAACCGTGCGATGTGGAAGTCATTGGGGGAGGCCTATCTATGGTCAGAAGTGGACGTCCTGTGGCTGAAACGATGATGATGATGAAATTTTAATAAGCGTCTTTTTCATATTTTCTTTCTATTAATAATACATAGATATGTTATAGAAAGATCTTTTCTCATTAACTATGTTTTGTAAATAAATGTACACCTGTGTACCTACCATGAGTTTACGCAGTGCCGTAACTAGCCTTTTATGCGCCCGGTTTGAGCTTTCAAAACTGCGCCCTTGAATAATGCTTGGTCTGGTCATTTCTGCGCCCCTCCAGGGTCTGCGCCCTGTGCCTGGGCACCGCTGGCACCGCCCTAGTTACGGCACTGTTTACGTTAGGTGTGCTCGCTAGCGAGTACGTCAAAATTCTCTATGAAGATTTTGTTTCTTGAAAGTAGCCGCTAGGGGCGCTGCACAATATGTCATACGATTAATGTCATCTTTTTTACGCAGTCGCTAGCGAGCACACCTAACGTAAACTCATGGTAAGCACACTGTACTTAAAACCTATTATAAACATCTCTTCAAAGTGACGCGTTTTCGATAGACAGTGCCTGAGGTTTGAGAGTGACACGGGAGGTTGTTTTTGAGTCGTCAAACGTCAGCGAGACTTCAAATATACTTTAGTTTTCAATGCTCAGTCACGTCGTCATAAAATGTTAATGTCAACCCTTCCGTGCCGCTTCAATACTTCCAGAAAATGACTGAGTTACGCACTAGATATAGGTCTTCTATATCTTAAAAAAAGTCTTGGTGATTTAACAATTTCAAACGTAGGTGCTTATGATTGGTCGTTCATTACTTACACCAATAACAGAACAAAATCTATGACTGAACCTGAATCGAGTTTTAAGCGTTATTCTGTAATTGTTATTGTTACCTGAAACTGTTATCTATACTCTATACTAATATGTATAATATTATAAATACGAAAGTAACTCTGTCTGTCTGTCTGTCTTACTTTCACGCCTAAACCACTGAACCGATTTTGATGAAATTTTGCATAGAGATAGTTTGAGTCCCGGGAAAGGGCATAGAATAGTCTTTATTCCGGTTTTTGTTTGTTAAACTTTCAGGGACGCGCACGATACATATTTTTTTTTCTGTGACATAAAATTCCACGCGGGCGAAGCCTCGGGCGGAAAGCTAGTAGTTTATATGTCTAAAAATGTCTTGGTCTATGACTGAGACTGAATAGAGTTATAAGCGTTCTTCAGTACTTGTGAGGCCCAGAACAGACG
The DNA here is from genome assembly GCF_004193835.3 of Ostrinia furnacalis. NCBI lineage: Eukaryota > Metazoa > Arthropoda > Insecta > Lepidoptera > Crambidae > Ostrinia > Ostrinia furnacalis. The sequence continues at coordinate 555,966 of NW_021131650.1, forward strand.
GTGAAACGCAACTGCAACGAAACTGCAACTGCTAGATACTTTTGAGTTGCATCTAAGTTTCTGCCATAGCGTCCGTTGAGAGACCACACATGACGCGACCAGTTTGAAACTTTCATTTTGAGTTTCATTCATCAGAATCATCAGAAAGTTGCAGTTTTTTTGCAGTTGCGTTTCACCGTCTGTTCTGGGCCCTATTGTTACCTGAAACTGCTGAAACTGTTATTGTTTTGTTTCTATAATTGTAATTGTACCGCGATTCTACTCAGGTTTCCGTTTACATACAAATACGAAGTTTCTGTTTTCAGTAAAGAGTTAACTTCTAATTGTGACTGCGAACTTCTGTTGCTTTAAAATTAATTAAATCAAGAGGTTGAGGTACTCATGTTTTGAAGATCGGATGAATAATTATAATTCTCAAAGCGGTTTACTTGAGTTTAAAAGTTTAATTAGAACTTCGTTATTGGAATTCCTAAGGGCATTCTTTAGTTTAGTTTTGGATTCAATGATTTAGAAAATGCAAATTAGTCTTCGCTTTAAAATGAGAATGTTGATTGTTGTTTTAGTTTAAATGTATTTCAATGTAATGATCACTGTTCGCGCAGTGCGCTTACAACCTTTTTCACCCCTCGCCGGACGTCACTATCGCCAATGCCTCCAAACAGGAAGTAAAGAACATCACTAGCGGCGTCGTCCGTTGTGGTCCGGCCATCTTTACCTTGGGATCGAATCCTCGAGCGCGTAGCTCGTATTTTTTCTCCATTTTACCAATGTAAAACGCAGCATATGAAGATTAAACTAATCCTTATGTAAAAAGGACTTTTTATTGAAATCCTGAACAATCACCATCATTAATGTTTTGAGTTCGTCAGATATCTATCAGTAAAATAATGTTTAATTTCTCATGAGCCTACGCTTTCATAATGTAGATACGAGTATGTAGGTGTTTAATAATTCATTGTAAACTCCGTTAATTTAAAATCTAACGTTCAGTTAGATTCCAATCTAATAAATATAATGGTGTCTTAATATAGTGCGGACTTCATCACGGACGTGGCGCGCACCCTCATTCTACCGTTAGTTTATAACCTCACGCTGTATTTTTAAAAACTGTCAAAGTCACAATTTTACGGTACTAACTTGTAACTATGGCAGTATTGCTGCAGATTTGAAAATAATACTGCACAGTCATAAATATGCTGCCGGTGTAGAGTAACGACCTCACACAATACTAGGGCACTATTTAAGTTGTGAGCCTCGACAACATAACGTGTTGTTAGACAACATCTGATACTTTTAATGAAAAGTTTGACATTTTTGACTACAACCTTATTCAAAACTTTTTATCATTTGAGCACGTTTTGTACTATTAACATTGAATTGAAAATTATCTTGACTACAAAAACATGGAATTGACTTGCGGCAATTTTCGCGCGAAGATTTATTATGACTTTCGACGTGGTTAATCAATACAAAACTGAAGCGGTCAGCTAAATTTCACTTTTGGTGATAAAGATCTGTCCGTTACCATTGTAAAACGCTAGTTAAGGAAGTATAATATTGTATGTCATTGGCTCACCAGTGAACTTTGCGAAAGTCGTCCAAAATGACTAATAGTGGCGGAACACATTGATGTTGTCAGAAAAATGGAAGAGAAACCTCGTCATGTGATGTATCGTATGATTGAGATAATCCTAGGCATTAATTCCACTAGCAGTAATAATATATTGTATGACCATATTATGGTTAATACGTTTTTTTCTCGCTGGATGTCACAAAATTTTTCAAACGCTCAATAGGACGCTTGTGTCGTTTAGTCCTTGGAAATGTTTGATAAATACGTTTAAAAAGCTTTAAAACCCGTTTTGAAAATTGTAACAGTTGACGAATTAAGGATCTATGCATAATGATCCTGAAAATAAACAGCTATCGACTATGGAGGGGTTTTAAGATGAACCAATTCCAACAAAAGTCCCTTGCGCTCGGAACACTTTGAAACTTACGGTCGCCTATTTTTCAGAAATATCCGATTATATGACAGAAACGTCAGTAGAGAAATTTAGAATGGTTAATTCTTAATAGTAAACAGCCACTTTTTTCCAAAAGTCTTCAGTTTAATAAGGGAAACTGACCAGCATAGTCGAATCCCCATTCGTGACGAAAATGTGAGCTTTTACACGTCTCGTCAAACAACTGACTATTTAAACACTTAAAATATGAAATAAACAGGTCCAACGCTACAAATTTCTTGCTTGGAATCTAAACATTTCTTTTGGTACCCATATATTAAAATTAAATGCGTGAACAGCGATTTATGTAGCCAGAAGCAACTGTCGGTGCGGTCAAAAAACATACTTTGGAGGTGCCTCAAGCTGAGTGGAAAAAATGCTATGAAAAGTGTTTCGGACACATTAAAAAGTACATAAATCATGAAAGACAATACCAATAAACGCGATCAATACCATTTTAATAATAAACTACTTTATTTTCATAGTTAGGCTCACAACTTAAATAGTGTCCCACGTATTTGCCAGGTCAATTGACTAACTTATTTATTGATTTCAAACAACTAAAATCATGTAGTATAAATTTTATTCAACGGGCAGCAAGTTTCTGGAATGAAGGCCACGTACCGGCAAGCCCAGTGTGGGATGTCCACCCAGAAGGTGGACAGAATGACTTCATAAAAGTTGCATACAGGCAAGGCCAGCCAGCCAATTTCGAAATCATCTATGTTCAGCAACGTCCTGTGGCTGAAATTAGGATGATGATAGTAAATTAGTAACGAATTTTCAGGTCATTATTTTATAAATTTTATTTTCTTTCCGTAAATAGTGTCAACAACCTCACCTTGAGATAACAGAGTTCTCGGAAAAAGTAATCGCTATTTACTTATCTTTATTGTAGTTTTTTCTAAGCGACTTTCTAACCGGGTTTCAGCCTCGAGAGATTATCTTTTGTAAACTATTTTCATTGTTAACATCAGTCTCATGCTTAAAATAAATAGGCAAAACGAGTTTATATGGAACTAAATCTGTCTACACTATATGTTTATTTGTTAAGTGTTGGATAGTCCATTTATCGAGGTAGGTTTTCCTACGTGATCGAATCAGAAATGAGAAAATCCGCGAAAAAACCAAAGTGGCATTGGGTGGGGCACATAGACCATACAGCTGATGGCCACTGGGGCAGAAAATTTCTCGCGACTACGGGCCGGAAGACGTGGTGTGGGCATTCACCCCACTTACTAGGTGGACCGACGATCTGATAAATTTTGCAGACAGAAAGTAACTGTAAGCGAGCAGCACAGGACCAGTCGTCATGGAAATCCTTGGGGGAGGCAGCTTTTGTCCATCAGTGGACATCATTTGTCTGTAACGAGGCTAACATCACGCTACGACCAATAGGAGTGGAGGAGCATCAGTGAAAAATGTTGCAAAAACGGTAAAAACATTACATTATCTAACAGTTTCACACAGCCAGCAAAAAATAAACCAAACCGAATCTTACAATAAACCAAACGTAGAAAGACAGTTTATTTACACACCACCCAAATCACGTCCCAAAATGACCCAAATAGAAATTTGCGTGGAAAACCCCAATCTTTTTAACCCTTCCCAAAAAACCCCGAAGAAAAGCGTTAGAGAGACGCATTTAAAAAAGATCTCGGACTCATAAGTTATGAGAGGTTAGAGGAGAGTCCTCCGATAAGCCAAACGTGTGCTCCCCCAGTGAAATATGGGAAGGGTAATAAATTTCACCCGTGAATTTGCCGAGTTCCGATTGTGCCCGGTATTTTTTAGCTGGAAAATGGCGTGGACAGGTGAACGGGACGATTTTTTTCGGTAGTGTATGTGATTTTAATTCTGTATTGTTGCTGACTTTTGGACCTCTATTTGGTGTGAAGCAATTTTGTCTGTGATTTATGGAAATAGAAAGGGAAATGTATACTTATCGCTGAATACTAATTTGACGTCATAAACGGCCGTACTCACAAACGATGCTTGCTTAAGTGAAGCAGCAAATCAAACGCTGAATAGAGCTAGTTGAATAGAGCTCTGTGATTGGTTTATGTGTCACCCTGTGCGTCCACGTGCACTGTAAGACCTCATAGTTATGACCTCACTTTGTGAATACGGGCGGTAATTTACGAGTATGTTTCGATTTTTTACTTTTGTCTGTGTGCATGACAAAGGATATTCTTTTATATTAAGCAAATATTTAAAACTGCTGCATTAAGGAGCACCACGTATGAACAAACAATGAATTGGCTCCAAGTTCAGATGACAGCACATTCAGCAACACCTTTATTAATATACTCAACATCAAATAAACCGCACCTTCCGCGACGCGAACTTTAAAGATTTTCTTCTGACACAATTATGGTGCACCAACAATATTGGTGTTATTTATTTATTTATTGAAAGCCTAATAAATATTCCATAAGAAAAACACATTTTAATTGTGAACACATAATAAATGATTAACATATACCATAAATGTGACTTGAAAAAAGACCTCACTTAGGGTTCACCTCTGGGATCAATTAGACCAAATTTTATGGTTATAAAACCAAATAATGATCACACGTGTCCTCTTTAACAGATGGATAGCGATTAATCCCAACTTAACAGTTTTATAGCCATAAAAGTTGGCTAGAAGTGACTCTGGATCCTTCTAAAGACACATTTTTGGGGTAAAAACCTTTCCTTTAATAAAATGAAGTTTTAAACTAGGCTTTTAAGTGCCAATATTGGTGGGAAGTAGGGATACATACGTTTGAAAGTGCTTGTCGCGGGAGGTGCGATTTATTTGATGTCGAGTGTATAACACACAAGTGTTATTAGGCTACTAAAATTCCTGTACACAGCACTATCAAAATCTATAACTCTTGCCAATTAAGCGAACACTATAAACTAATTTGACATCATAAACTATTGACGGAGCATTAAGCATCGCCTTCATCGCTTCCGAAATCTCAAGGGTATCAATACTAGCTGAGCCCGCGACTTCGCACGCGTGAAAACAGCTTGAATAACTCCTGTTTTCCCAATATTTTCAACCGACTTCAAAAAAAGGAGGAGGTTCTCAATTCGACCCGTATGTTTTTTTTTTCTATGTTTGTTACGCGATAACTCCGCCAATTATGAACCGATTTGAACAAATCTTTTTTCAGCGTATAGGTAATACCTCAAGAGTGGTCCCATTTAAATTTAATAATAAAAAAAACAACCCCCAAGGGTGGAAAATTGGGGATGAACTTTTTTATACGCAATATCTCCGCCGATTATGAACCAATTTGAACGATTATTTTTTTGTTGAATAAATATTATCAAAAGAGTGGTTTCATGCGAATTTGAAGAAAATATTTCACCCCCAAGGGTGGAAAATTGGGGATGAACTTTTTTATAATATACATTAAGAATATGGTCTCAATGTACTGCCTACCTTCAGTGGTAACATCAAGGTAATATAATTAGTTAACTAAAAAGCAAGAAATAAGTAAAATTTTATAAAAAAAAAAAGCCGACTCCAAAAGTATCAATCATGGTATACCTACATAAATATTAATAATTCGTCCTAATAAATAAGTAGGTAATTAGTAATTATTTTTCTACTTTTTAGTGTAGGTTTTTTGGAGTCGGTTTTTTTTTTATAAAATTTTACTTATTCATTGATGCTCTATTATCGTAGCGTAATGGTATATACAGGGTGTCCCAAAAAGAGCGTGCCAAACTTATTGAGATGATAGACTAATGGATGACCATCTATAAAAAATACTTTAGTGAGAATATCAATCAACATTTCAGAGATACTTTTTTCATATTGTTTTAAATCACCAATTTTGAGTACTAGTGTATCACTACTTGAGTAAACTCTTTTTGCTGTGTTTACAAATAAGCAGATATTTTTCAAGATGAATAAGGAGAATAATAAGAAAAATACCTCGAAAATAGGCTATCCAAGTCCAACACAAAAAATACTTTTCAAATCGGAACAGTAGTTTCTGAGCAAATTATTACAACCAAACAAACTAACTCTTCAGCTTTATAATATTAGTAGCAGGTGTGGATAGGTTTCCGTTTGCAAATCTCAGGGGTATTAAGTATATCGCGCATTTGACATGAGTGTTTCTGTACCTGAGTGTATCTTACGCTCCCGAGCCTAAATTGCTCGACAGATTACATCCAAGTGGTATATTATGTACTTAAATGGTGGGCCACTAAGTTAGAGTGTAATTTAAAGCTGCGAAAATCAATAAAGATTTAATAACTTACCTGTGTCAAAACATATTTCTGAAGTAGACTTACTTGAATGAAACATAGCGGCATCTTTTAAGTAAAGTTATGATACCTAGGTGCTACAATTTTCTTATCACCAGCATCGCTGCAAGAAGGCTGTAGGAGCCTAGATAGGCTACTTGCTTTCTGGCTTGGTTGCGAGTAGGAAGATAAAACACAAAACGCGCACAAATGACCCATACAAGATTCTAAGTTCGACTCGATTGTCCTGCGAAACTAACTAACTAACCTAGGTGCTACTTCCCAAGAAAAATGCAATGTATAACATGTATAATTATGCTGTCCTATTATTATTATCAGGTCATATTATAGTATCCACTGCACTATCCTAACTTACCAGTGTCAAAGGATTTGGTCTACATTCTCCAAGTTAGACGGGTTGGAAAGGATGTCTAATAATAAAAGATTAATTTAACTGAAGGCCGCAGAACTGATGGTCGATCGGGCAGCAAGGTTCTGGAGTGGAGGCCACATACCAGAAAGCGCAGCGTAGGACGTCCACCCACAAGGTGGACCGACGACCTCATAAAGGAAGCGGGAAGGCGCTGGATGCAGACCGCGATCAACCAGCCATTGTGGAAATCATTGGGGGAGGCCTATGTTCAGCACTGGACGTCCTATGGCTGAAATTATGATGATGATGATGAATTTAACTAAATTAGGGATAAAATTTAATTGTTTAAGCATAAGAGTGACACGATAATTTGAAACAACCCTGTAGCTGTTGTCTTATCTGAAACTTAAAGAAAATAATCTCCCGTGCGTTTTGTAGCCACACCCTGTACTATCTTGACCGTACGTGAACGTATTACGCATCTAATTGGAGTGTAGTCTGATACACCCTGTATGTTGGCTAACGGGCTGACGCACTATTACCAATTCAGGCAATACAGGGTGGTTCAGCATCAATAGATACAAAATAAACCTACTGGAAAAGCAAATTAACATGTTTTTTAACCGACTTAAAAAAAGGAGGTGGTTATAATATGTTCGACTGTACTTATGTATCGTTTTTTTTCTATGTATGTTCACCGAATATTTTATACTAAGACGGTTATAATACAGACGGATACGGTTCTGAATCCCGGGTACAATAAACTTTAAACTTTGCTCTTTTTATACAGAACTAGCTATAGAATTTTTCTCGCCGCAAAAACCATCCTTGGATGGTAAAATTGGTCCAGGCGTTGTTGAGTTATGCGCTTACCAACACATGAGATACAGTACCTATACAATGTAACATAAGGTATCTGCCCTGTAAATGGCTATTCACTCATCTTGAAGAGGCCTGGAGTTCTTTTATGAAAGAACCTGTAATAGTTTCTTAAGTCCATGAACTCCAAGCCAGTTTATTGTCGCGTTTAAATATTAATTTCTATTCTAATCAATTTAGTGCTTAGTGACATGCCTAGATAATTAGCTAGTGATTTAATTATAAAGAGTCTATTATAAGGTAATGGTATTATATATATAAGGTAATGGTAGCCTTAATCTTCATTATTAATATAAGCAAATTCTCCATATTAATATTTCGTCACGCAGCGGAATAGATGATATTCAAATAGAGTATTAGCGAGAAAGTGATAAGGCTTGGTTTCCATCGACGCCAAAAATGTAGCATTTTGTAGCTGCGTTCTCAATTTAATCCACCTATAAGATTATGTCAGACTGTTAGCGCAGGACCGGGCGTTGTGGAAATCCAGACCTTAATGGTTTCCAGTAGTGGACGTCATTAGCTGAAAGTCTGAAACAAAAGACGACGAAAACAGACGTCAGCACCTTAGAAAAATGCCGCTGTGTTAGAGTAGGCGCACACCGTTGATTTTTCGTCGGCCGATAGTTTATTCGGGCAGTTGATCAGTATGGGCACGTATGAATGGGAGTGCGCACACTACGCTGATTCGATTTGGCCGATTCTTCATACAAATTAAAATCGGGCACAACTATGGGCCAACTAAAAATCAACGGTGTGCGCCTACTCTAACACAGCGGCATTTTTCTAAGGATTCGGCCAAAACAACGCGTGAAGCTTGGCGATGGCGATCAGTTTGAAATCAATAGGTTCGCCATCGCATGCACGCGTTGGTTTGGCTGAACCTTAATCTTGGTTCAGTTCTGGTAGAAAAAGGTTTAGCAGGACAAGCCTTTTTACCCGAATGAGCCATAAGGAGGGTTATGTTTTTTCAATGGTGTGGGATGAAAAGTATTCTGAGAAACAATGAAAAATTTATCCTACAGGGTGTATAGCAAACTTTAATACTTACGAATAGATCGTGTACGTTTTGTTAGTTACCCTAAGGTACGAGTAAATTCTTCTTCTCGTCGTGTAGCGAGTACGTCAAAAATCTCTATGAAGATTTTGTTTCTTGAAAGTAGCCGCTAGGGGCGCTGCACAATATGTCATACAATTAATGTCATTTTTTTACGCAGTCGCTAGCGAGCACACCTAACGTAAACTTATGGTAAGCACACTGATAATAGTCCTATAAAGCCTTCGTACTAAGCTAAATATGCTCGATGCTCGTGTAACTTAGCATAAGTTTGTGGAAACCCAGCTTTACGGAAGAGCAAAATAATTAATAGACACCACAGGCTCAAAATAATTAATGACACGTCTGACGACATATTATAACGATGTACCTACTACTTCGTGAATCTATGGTGACACATCTCTTTCTGTTTCATTCTGTAATATCAGTATTATGTGTGAGGAAGGGAGATGGAAACATGAATATTGTGAAATCATTTTGTAGTATAGAACTTCATATGAGTATAAGGGCGTTGTCACTACGAGTGACAGTATGCAAAGATTAATGAGAAGTATTATTATAATGCTCACAATTCATTTGCAGACCAATCCATTTAAAGCCATAGAAGTAATATTTGGCAACTAGCGGCCGCCCGCGACTTCGTACGCGTGGATCCCGTTTTACCCCCATAAACACGGTAAACAGTATTGTAACTTCATATTATTATAAACCGACGAAACGCGAGCTTTCCTTCGAATTTCAAATCTCGGGACGTGGTTGAGATGAAAAAATTAGGGGTGTCGCGAATGTGCCGAACGGACGTTCGATGGCCTAATGTCGAAAATGAGTAGGGTGATTGAGTTTGTCTGACCGTCATTTACGGTCAAATTTGTCAAAAACTAGTCATTAACTGTCAGAAATTGTCATTTTCAGTCAGTTTGTTTTGAAATGAAAATTGTATATTGTATAAAACAAGCTTTTGCCAACGATTACACCCGCCTGAAATTAAAGTAACAGGTCTTAATGACCTCATTATTATTAGTAGATTCAAAATTATTTTTGTAGGTATATTTTTTTAAATTAAATCTACTAATCACAAAACAACACGCATTTTTATTAAATTCCATTCACAAAGTATTTTGTTTGTCTAAATAAAAAATCACAAAACTACATAGAAATTCTAAGTAGACAGATGTAATTAGAATGGGTACTGTAGGTGAGCAGCCCTATCGCATGTTGTCATACCGTGACGTACCGCGGGGCTGTTGACATTTATTTCAAAAATATGGCCGAGTTGGAATACTGTATAGATAGTATTACCGTGCCATAAAGGTGGAGTTTCGTAAAATCCTTTCTTAGCAGGTGCCTACGTCATCATAACATTTATCTGCATGCCAAAGAAGAACGGTCATCTGTGACCCAGGCCCGACAGAAACGAGACATACCTCAGTTTTTTTGTCATGTCTTAATTAGTTAAATTATATATTTTTTATATTCGAAATCTATGTATAACACCAAATTATTACCCTTTGTTTTTGTTCAGGCGTCATACAAAAACTAATACAAAATGCCTATTTATCACCAAAAATGGTAAATGTATGTACCTAAATAGCTGCTATGGAATGTATCTATTTGACCTGGAGATACAGCCGGATTATACAGGGTGGAAACGAGAAGTTACAAAATCTAAAAATTCAATGTTACCAGCTTCCATAATATGTAACCTATTATTGGTACCATTTGAAAGAGCTCGTGAAGCACTTTCAGAATCAGTAACTAGTTTTTCGATATCTTGTATAGTTTAGAAATAATCGAGTGAGATCACTTATCGTTCCATATGTATAACCACCCTGTATAATCCGGCTGTATCTCCAGGTCACCTAGATACATTCCATAGCAGCTGTAATAGACATTTAGGTACATACATTTACCAATTTTGGTGATAAATAGGCATTTTGTATTAGTTTTTGTATAACGCCTGAACAAAAACAAAGGGTAATATTTTGGTGTTATACATAGATTTCGAATATAAAAAATATATAATTTAACTAATTAAGACATGACAAAAAAAGTGAGGTATGTCTCGTTTCTGTCGGGTCTGGGTTTTTTTTGTATGGGGCGTGACCGTTCTTCTTTCGGCCCTATCTGTCCAGTAGTTTGGGCTGTGCGTTGATAGATCACTAGTTTGAGTTTTATATTTAGATTACTTTTTCAAGTATAACTTAACCACTGATTCGGCCCAATAAAGTCGAAAAGAAGCAGCGCAAGAAACTAAGTTATTAAATTCTAGCAAAAGTATATCTATAGTTTGGGCTAAAGAGAAAAGTTGTCTTTTTTATTGAAAACTAACGCCGTAATACAAAAGATTAGAACTTAAAAGAACTAAATAACTTATCAGTAAGGCTGATGATGCCGTTTCAGCAGTGGACTTCAACTGCTGGACAAAGATCGCCCCAAAGATTTCCACAACGATGATGATTTCCACATAGATGCAGTCCGCATCTATGTAAGTCCTCTACAAGATCGAATCAGAAATGAGGAGATCCGTAACCGAACTAAAGTCGCTGACATAGCCCAACGGATTAGTAAGCTGAAATGGCAATGGATAAGGCATATAGTACGCAGAACTGACAGCCGATGGGGCAGCACGGTTCTGGAGGCCACGTAACGGAAAGCGCAGCGTAGGACGTCCACCCACAAGTGGACCGACGAAAGGTAAGGCGCTGGATGCAGGCCGCCACCAACCGGCCATTGTGGAAATCATTGGGGCAGGCCTATGTTAAGCAGTGGACGTCCTATGGCTGAAATGATGATGATGGTGATGATGATCTAGCTAAGTAGCTAGACTGAATGGTTTTGAATTTAAGGTGAAGCGTAAAATTTCGAGCAGTCAATTGATAATCGATTTTCCTAACAACCGAGTCCTAATTAGTAGTGACACATTGACGGGCAAAGTGATTAGCAACGCCGCAGCTTCAAATTATTAACGACCGAACCTCAAGCTTTGATAGATGATGAAAGCTACGGGTCTCGTCCACTATACATACGCCCTTATGTATTAGAAACTCAGTCTAACTATACCCTTCTATAAGTTTAACTTTCTCTTAGTTTAGTCTGAACATTCAAGTATGAATTTTTATTTCGTTCGTTTCAGCCGAATGACGTCCACTGCTAGACAAAGGCCTTCCCCAAGGATTTCCACAAAGACAGGTCCTGCGCCGCCTGCATCGAGGCACCTCCCGCGCCCTACACAAGATCGCCTGTTCACCTAGTGGGAGGCCCGTACTACGGTGGTCGCCATTCGAGAACTTATCTGCTCCAGCGGCGACCTATGTGCCAGAGGTACGAAGAAAACTAACTAATCAAAAAATTACTAACCCATCAAAGACTAAGCAGTGGCATGAGGACGCGGTAACTATTAACTTCAACACCAAGTCAACAACACCAACACCAAGTCGAGCAAAAAAGCGGCACGGCCGTACCATCCTTTTCTCGAGTCCAGGCCAGGAAATCTTTAACGTTTTACATAAATATATTGACTTGGCCATCGCATGAAAACACGTGTAAATTAAATTATTTAGTGCGATGGCCAAGTCAATAATTTATGTAAAACGTTAAAGATTTCCTGGCCTGGACTTGGTATTACATGGTTCTCACAACTTTTTACCGTAGAACAACTGAGTTGCGAGACTTGGTTTTTTTGACAAGTATTGTTTTTGATGGGATTTCTATTGTCTCGATTCGTTAGTACTTGAAGGGTGGAACTATTGTGACTTCGACTGATTAATTGACATACATAGTGATGTTATTGAGCTACATTATAATGAGAACTTCAAATCATGTAGGTACAAAGTGCCCACCGAAATTATTAATAACGTTTTATCGTTGACATTCACGGTTTGTGTAGTGGATAATAGACCGTAATTATTTCTCAGTAAGACCTATTGTCTGGGATCTAGAACCTGCGTTATTAATGTAAGTCTTTGTCTAATAAACTATGCCTTGATATTGACAGGGTTGACAAATTAAAATCGAACAAAGAATGTCATCTTATTTTCTGAGTCTCGTTGAAATCAGACTTCTAAGGGTCACAGCAGACATGCGACTGACAATCGGCGATTTTGCGACTGTATCGATGCTGAATCACGTTTTGGCGACTCTGCGTTCTATCGCGTATCTGTATCGCGCGTTTTAGCGACTCTATCGATACAGCATCGCGATTTTGCGACTTATCCGTTCGGATGCGGTATCGGAATCGCGCGTTTTAGCGACTGCTCCCAAGCTGGGATCGGTAATACTCAGGTGATGGAGAGGTAGACGTGCTGAGTGTAACATTCAAACTCTTTCAAAAAGCGACTCAACTGCGTATGTCGCTTTTAAGGCTAAGAACTCACGGCGCGATTTTCACCCGCGCCCGCGGCGGTTGCAGGCCCACAGCTTCTATAGAATGCAGATACTTATGTAAAAACTAATGCGCTGCACTCACGGCGTGCACCGGCGGGCAACTAGTAAAATCGCGCGGGCCGCGGTAACCGTAGCCTCTGCGGTTTTCGCCCGCGAGCTCTGCGATCTATTGGCGGGCGACCATTTTGTACCAGTGAGTGACTTAACCGCCCGTCTTGCGATTATCGCCCGCCACGTTTGCGGGCGATGATCGGTGACTGCGTACTGCGTAACCGTGTAAATAACTGGTCCCGTGAGTTTTGAAATAAAACCGCAATTCCGCGGGCGCGGGTGAAAATCGCGCCATGAGTTCTTAGCCTAAGGCCTCAGCCTCGAACTTAGCGGGCAGCGGGGCGGCGGCGGCGGCGGCGCGGGAGCGGCAGGATCTTATGCGTAAAACCAAATAGACCGGTTCTCGAAAACAGCGGCGCGGCACCGGGCAACGAGCGGGCAGCGGCGAGGGAGCGGGCAACGAGCGGGCAGCGCACTCCTTCTTTTGCCCACAATAAATCGAGCGTAAGGAATAAATTTGAATCGAAATAAAATTGTAGCTGTTGTTCAGACATTTCGTTCGCGAATAAAAACAAATATCTCGACAACACAACCCCGAACACAACACTTCGCCGCTAAAGCACCGCGCGAGCTGCCCGCTGGTTTCGAGAACGAGTCTGCGTTGCCCGCCCCGCTCCCGCGCCGCCGCCGCCGCCGCCCCGCTGCCCGCTAAGTTCGAGGCTGAGGCCTAAGTGTGCGGTGTGGAATGAGTAGCCGCTGGCATTCAGCTTCTAAAAAGCGGCTAAGTCGCCGATTGCCGTTGCTAAAGTAGCATGTCTGCTATGCCCCTAAAAGTACAGTATGTAAGTAAAAGACCTTCATCACAGCCTGTCAATTTGAGCATAAAAAATCCTCATCAGAAACTCTTGTCAATATCTTTTCGAGATTGTAGATAATTAATTTCCCTTTATCAGAATGTCAGAAGAGAGACGCAATTCCAAAAGCCAATATTCAACCAAATGCGACATCCGTCAGGGTTGATAATTATAAAAGTTTGTGCCATCTGAATACAGGGTGTGTTTGCATAAGAATGTACCCTGTTGACTGTTAACCTTTATGAGGATATTTAATAATGCAAAGGGCCAGTTCCACCGTATTTCTGATAGTTTTATACAATACTAGCTTTTGCCCGCGGTTTCATCCGCGTGAAATTTAGTATGTCACAGAACGTCATAAATTATAGCCTATATGTTAATCTGGGTTTTAAACAGCAAAACTGTAAAGTTTCAACAAAATCCGTTCAGTAGTTTTTGCGTGAAAGAGTAACAAACATCCAGACATCCAAACATCCAGACATCATGACATCCAAACTTTCGCATTTATAATATTAGTAGGAATTAGTAGGAATAATTATTAGTAGGATGTTAGGGAAGCGAACCGACAAACTTTAAGGGCGTATTCTACATTTAATTTCATCGAAAATAAAACCCAATATTAACTAGTATAGACATAATATACATTAAAGCCGCTGTAGTGCTTAGCGTGAAGTGACGTTGACGGCTAGGTACTTACACTTTAACGGCTAAAGATTCGGCCAAACCAACGCGATCAACCGGCGTGCAGCGATGGCGAACAATGCATTTATACCTTGATTTTTTAGAATCCAGCAGAGATGTAAACAAACACTTTCATACACAATTACACCATAATCACTTACGTGTTCATAATATCATACACACTATTTATCAAGCCCATGAAACCAACTTTATTTTCACGTTTATACAAGTTTGAAATCAATCTTTGAAACAAATTATTTTAGCAAAATACGTGGACGATGAAAATTTGTGACATTGTCAAATTGACTTGACGTTTAAAATCATGTGTTATCTCCATATTGTCTATGACTTGTCTCTGACACATCAGTGCCGTAACCTGTGAGTCATAGACAATAATCTGTAAATTTAATCGATATTATTTTAAGTATTCACTTATTCCGATTACTGATTAATTTTAAATAAAAAATATACGATACTTTGCTTAGTTTTCCAGCGATAACTTCGACAATATTGGAGATAACGTAAATTTATTTTTCTACTTTTAACCTTCTGAATCTTAGATCTTTAGACCTCTTTATTCAGGAGGAAGCGCAAGCAGCCGCCCTAAGACTTAAAGGTAAGAACGGCATATAAAAGCAAAACAAGGAGACAGGACCTTCCACGATCCTGCACAAAACCCTAATAAAAGAAATACCTCTCACCGAGGCACCCATCGACAGTATTCCCTGTGTTCACATCTTCGACTGGAGATATAATATCCAGCTTACAACGGAAACGCAAGATTGCTCTGGAATCAATGAAGTTAGGATATACACTGACGGCTCCAAAACCCAAAAAGGTACGGGAGCTGGTGTCTTCTCGAATTACCTAAATATACTAAGAATATCTACAACAATAGATACACACAATACAATTTTCCAAGCAGAATGCAATCAGAGCAGCACAGGCGATTGCAACCATAGACATCCGAGGTCTGAATATAAGAATAATCTCAGATAGTGCAAGCAATACAAAGCAACTTAATATACTACATTATAATACTTATATTAGAATGCCATGACGCGCTCCTAAGTTATTGCAGACGCAAATGGCGTTACCACAAAAATAACACCACACAGAATGGAAAGATTGTGAAAGATGCAGGCAAATAAAGATGCAGATATATCGAAAAAGTTTTCCCGCAGCCTCATAAAACTAAACATGGACAACATCCGCAAGGTCCTAAGTGTAATAACAGATACAAACACCTACACAATATAGCTGTTACAGACAGCCTACTGTGCAGAAGATGCATGGAGGCAGAAGAAAAACCGCAGCACGTGCACAAGGAGTGCACAAGCGTAGCAATCAACAGGCTCAAATTCTTCAATCACCAGGGTTGCTGCAGAAGGCTTGTAGCGACCTAGATAGGCTGCTGCTACCTGGAGGGATCTGGAGCGGTTGGAATAGGAAGATATTAAACTACAAATAGCGCACAATGGTCTAATCAAGAGGATAAGTGCAATATTCGATTGCCCTGAAAAACTAACTACGAAAGTCCTTATGAATGGATACTATGTATAAAGTAAATAATTATGTAAATGGCATGTGTTGCTGGACTTTATCTGCTTAGTTCGCAAGTATAACATGTCTTGTTAATTCATGTCTCTATTGATTTAAGAAGATTCCCGCCGTAGGCACTTCGATATTTTCAAGTTATTTATGATTTAAGAATAGGCTGACAAGGGTGGCTAAATGGCAATGCCAGATTTTGTATGGAAGGTGGCGTCTTTTTTTTTTCGCGCGGCCATCGACCAAACTTTGTTTTTTGATTACAAAATAGTGTAATAAACCAAACTTACTATGGCATGTATACCTCTAAACTCAGTCTGAACTGAGTTACGAGCATTAGAAGTTTGATGATTTTCATACTAGATTTGCTTTTTGCGCGCAAGTTTTGTAAGAAATTGCAACAAAATATTGCGCTATTTTTTTATTGCGCTGATTCTGCTGCATACTGATGTCTGGAGCGGTTTTCGCGATTGAAAAATCCGCCAGATGGCAATACGTAGACGCGAGGTCCAAATGCTGCATGATTGGTTATTTTTGACATGACATTGACAGATATGTCAAAATCCACCAATCACGCAGCAAGCAACAGCAAGCAACAGAAGTTTAATAACTTTACGGATATCATTGATTGTTTTACTGTCCAGTGTGCTTTTTGATTACATCTGTGCATACAGTTTGTTTCCTGTTCTCGAAAATTTCATAATCAGTTCACATTCAATGTTGCGACTTTGTTGCATATTTTTAGTATTTTGACTATCACCCGGCGATGATACGCAAGTACTACAACATTTCACTTCGCGATTAACGAGAGGTTTTGTCGCATCACTAGTTCACAGACTAAAAATATTTTTATGTCAGTTGGCCATATTTGATGACATTTCTGCTGATTTCTAAAAAATTAGACTGTAGGTCTGGACTCTGGTCGCCATCGCTGCACGCCCAGCTGATCGCGCTGTGATCGCGTTGGTTTGGCCGAACCCTAAGACGTATCTTTAGTATTCTCAGTTCAGTTTTCAAGTGTCATTAGGTTTAACACACATGCTTTTGTAGGGATGTTATGGATATGTAGTTTCGGTTATGGATACGGTTACGGATATAGGATTAATATTATACCGGGTTCGGTTACGGTTACGGATATTCTTTTATCCGAAACTTTTGAATCGGTTACGGTTACGGTTCCGGATATTTTTGTCCGATATCCGAAAGCTTCGATTACGGTTACGGATACCCATAAGATCCCTGCTTTTAAGTTTATCTGTGTAAAAATCGGTAAATCTAATCGAGATCAAACGATTATTCAAAGACAAAATGGAGTATGGTCCACAGATAACTTATAAGCCACCGAAACGCTCGTAAAGTGGAAACTCTATGGTCGTTCTATTATCTGCATATTTATGGTAGCGCCCCCTCGCGGCTGCGAATAAAAATGCGGAGTTATGGGCTCTTGACAAGATCGGATGGTTAAAAATATTAGGCACATGGGGGAAATGGCGGCTCGTGGGTAGAATTGAAAAAATGACGATATTTTGGCGTGTTTTTAAAGTTTAAACCGTGTTTAGATTAGGTTAAGTATGTTTGTTACTGCACAGTCAACTCTCAACTAAGTTACCACAGCTTTTACTAATTATACTACTTAACATAAAGTCCGACGGATTAGCAAGCTGAAGTGGCAATGGGCAGGGCACATAGTATGCAGAAACAGCCGATGGGGTAGCAAGTTTTTGGAGTGGAGGCCGCGTACCAGAAAACGCAGCGTGGGACCGACGACATCGTAAAGGTAGCAGGAAGGTGCTAGACGCCGGCCAATGGGCAACATGATGATCATGATCAACATAAAAAGTAATGGTAGGTACTTCACGGTTTTTAATAAGTTAACAAGGAGAATATACACGTAAATCTTTTCAACGATAGAACAAAATTGAGTCACTAAAATGGGCCTGTTTTTTAATTTGATTTATTACAGTCAAATGAATAAACGAATGCACTTAGAAATTGATAAACCACTTTCTGTAATTGTTCCCAGGTTAGTTTCAATTAACCTGATTTCCCAAAAATAAATGATTTTTATTAGGTCAAATTGAGCCATTGCTGACCATCACTTTAAAAGCCCACTGATCGTGTAATCAGCACTTTTTAGGTGAGATTGTTATCAAGAGCAATTTATTATTCATAATACTACCAACAAAGAAAAATCTATTTTTTTAGGTATAGTTCTTGCAACTCACGAAGGCGAGTGAGCTTTACTTGTGTGTGTTCGTATACATGCACATACGTCTGTCAAAACTTTTGAAAAACGAACAATAGCGAGCCACCACACATTTAATTTAATTTTAAGTTTTTTGTAAGTAGATAAAGTTGTGTTTATTAATAAATTATTGACAAGAGACTTAATAACTAAAATCCAATGCAAAAGGAGTCCCTAAGTACGTAGCTTATCTCTAAGAGCTAAGGCGTCTTTTTATAACATACTAGCTTTCCGCCCGCGGCTTCGCCCGCGTGGAATTTTGTCTGTCACAGAAAAACTTTATCGCGCGCGTCCCTGTTTCAAAAACCGGGATAAAAACTATCCTATGTTCTTTCCCGGGACTCAAACTATCTCTATGCCAAATTTCATCAAAATCGGTTGCGAGGTTTAAGCGGGAAAGCGTAACAGACAGACAGACAGACAGACAGACAGACAGACAGACAGACAGACAGACAGACAGAGTTACTTTCGCATTTATAATATTAGTTGGGATTATTAGTGTCGAATGTCACAGTGAGAGTGGGGAATCGATTAATCGGCGTATTGTCTCAGTCTTAGGACCCTTCTCAAGGATCGCGCCGCGTGTCATTGACGCGAACTCGGTTAACTCGATTATTGTCTCCAATTTCAGTTGATTCTAAAAATTAGTTTTTTTGGTCATCACTGTTCAGCTTATAAAGTCCACTACAAGATACCCTTGTAAACTTCCCTCAAAGAACACAATACAAAGCACAATCGCTCACTTTTTACATTCGATGCCAGCCAGCTTCCTAAGGTCTTCAAACCATCAAACAGGTGGGCTGTTTAGTTTACGCTGCGTAGTCTAGACATGGTCCCATTCCAAAACCTGTTTGATCCACCTTTAGGCTGCTTAGACACGACATCTTGCTACATTTTTTAAATGTGTTTTGGTCTACTGCCAAATGACCTAAACATGGTGTATCCTAGGATTTGTCAGTTTAAGGCTGAGTTGCACCACCTAACTTTGACCGTAACTATAACGATAAATCTTCTTTTTTTGTATGGAGTTTGACAGATTTTTGACGTTTGTCAAAGTTAAAGTAAGATGGTGCAACCCAGCCTAAGTAAAAGATTTTAACTCTATGCTATGGTAAAAGTCCGAAATTCAATTTTCACAAATGAAACAAGGAATGAATTATAAATCACCACAACGCATTAAGGTTGTAACCCTAGAGATTTGTAGTAAATATCCAAAATGAGACGTGTTTTCTATTTTTTTAATCTAATAATTCAGTATAACGGAGACAGTAACCGCATAAACCTTTACATTACCAGTTATTGATGGACTTGCTCTTTTCATTCTTAGATTATACGATATCGTCTTTTATTTGGTATAATGTAATTTACTTAGGCTGGGTTGCACCATCTTACTTTAACTTTGACAGACGTCAAAAATCTGTCAAACTCCATACAAAAAAACACCGGTTATCCTTTAGGTTACGGTCAAAGTTAGGTGGTGCAACTAAAGCTCGATTCACACATATCAGTGAAGCCACAGTTCCGTCACAGTACCGGCACAGTGTGAAATATTCTTTCATACAGTTTCTATCGTCACTGACACTGACACTTGTCAGATGTATGGGATGCGTGCCGGTACTGTGCCGGTACTGTGATGGAACTGTAGCTTCACTGATATGTGTGAATCGAGCTTAAGGCTGAGTTGCACCACCTTATTATGATGACCGTAACGATAACAATAACCGTTTATTTATTTATTTATTTATTTTTTGGGAAACATACAGTTACAATAAATAATTTAACTTAGGTGCAGTAAAACAACACATAAACCAATTAAGTTTCCACAGTAAAATATACACATAAAGTTGGGAAAACCATTATGAATATTTTGTTGTGAAAAATATAAATTTACATAAAAAAAGTAAACAAAGTGACAAAAGAAAAATTATCAACTAATTAATAAAGGAGCGAACTGCAAAAATCACCTGACGCTCGCAATTTAGTTGCCACAACAAGACAAATCCCGGATCTGTTTTGCTAAACCGTTGCTTTTTGTATGTAGTTTGACAGATTTTTTTACGTTTGTCAGAGTTAAAGTAAGATGGTGCAACCCAGCCTAAGCCTTAGATTTTAAGCGACTGACAACGCTTTATTGGATTGAAACGAAATGAATTACAAACATGAAATTCATAATGTTTTTAGTTTAAAATTCTCTTGAGACTAACTTAGCTAACTATTTGAGATAAGAGATCGATCAAATTATAGTTTCAAGCTACACAGGAGTCTTGTTGGTGGAAATAAGAGTCATTATCAACATCATCTTCACAGAACTGACGGTCAATGGGGCAGCAAGGTTCTGAAGTGAAGGCCGCGTACCGGAAAACGCAGCGTCGAACGTGCACCCACAAAGTGGACCGACGACATCATAAAGGTAGCAGGAAGGCGCTGGACGCAGGCCGCTACCAACCGGGCAACACGGAAAGCATTGGGGGAGGCCTATGTTCAGCAGTGGACGACGGACGTCCTATGGCTGAAATGATTATTTTAGTCACAGTTAGCAGTTAGGTTGGTAGCGGCCATCCAGCGCTTTCCTGCAACTTTTATGAGGTTATCTATCCACCTTGTGAGGAATAAGGGTTTAATGAGAAAAATAGAAAAAACGAATCTGGGTAACAGACAAGACGAAACTAGTAAAGTTAGTATATCAATCTGTAGGTACAATTTTAACGCAGCATTCCGAAAAAGAAATAAAACCAAAACTTTTTTATGACACGGCCGATCGAAAACCGATACACAAAACAAAAAATAAAAACCAATCTTCACACGAGGAACATATTCTTTGAATACGAAACTTTAGCCCCATAAAGTTACGCCCACGAGTTTACTATTACAAGTGAAATAAAATATTTTTTGCGTTTGCCAAGTTTCGCGGTTCGCCCGTGAAAAGTTTTGGACATAAGTTACGGGGGTAATACGATGTACTGTGGTATTCTGCTTTATAAAAGGCCTCAACTTTCAGCATATTGGTCTTTTAATACATTTTTATTGAACGATAAGTGATTGAGTATTTACAAAATATTAGTAGAGATATTACATACAATTTTGACACGTTGGAAGATTCGAGGAACGCTAGTTCTGACACTGTGTAGGTTTGTTGTCGACACGATAAGAAGAAGAATAGGGAAATATTTGATTACAAATTACTAGGATTTACAAACATGCATTTATAACATTATACCTTTTAAAAACATACCATACGAATTTATATTACTGTAGATTTTTTAATATAAATCGGATATGTGGAACGTAGTCCATTAATGGTTCAAGCCTGTACTATAACGAATTTAGAAAACGAAAGAAAAAGTCAGAAGCTCGCAATAATGTTTCCGCATCTTCGAGTCTGACTGTCACTTTCAGAAACAGGATTTGATAGATCTGACAATATAACGACCTCTGAAACGAAAATAACTTATCATTGGAAATACTTCTCAGCAATGTTCCAAATTAGCTTCATCTAAGATCTAAGTATAAATATAAAGGCATTCATAACGAAAACGAAGATCCACGGATAATAATTAATCGTTGTTTAAAAGTAAAGTCACTGAGTTAATAATTCGTTAATCACAAAATAAAAACGTCAAAAACCGAGCAAAAACAAAAGTCCGCAGTCCCTCCAAATGGATTTCTTTCTCAATTAGCACGCAATCAATTAATTAAATTCCTTACGCTAGGCTCACTATGGATTTATACTCAGTAGGCTCAATCAAATAATCATTTATTATTAAAACAGCTAGGACCTGGAATTCTACTTGCTGTATTTCCCGAACACTCACCACTTTGACAGTTTTACTTTCCCCGGGACAATCTTGATTTTCACTGGTTGGGATTTTATTGGCGGTCAAGCTGTAGATTCTGGCTACACAGGAGTTGCAGTGGTGGTAAGGAGAGGTAGGAATAGTCCCGTTTCCCGAACACTATAATTCGGGCCGCTTCAAGGTGAGAGTGAATAAGCACTAACAGTGCAGGTATGTACCATCTTAGACTGCATCTCAATTAACATCAGGAGTTATTGCAGTCAAATATCTACTTTGTTTTGCATAAAAATAAGATTGCGAGTATTTCGTTACCTATTTCGTATTCGTTCGTCAATTCTAATCTAAACCAATTTTATTCAAGAAGTCTACCGTATCTCCTTAAATTGTACCAGCTCAGTCAAGTTTACGACCTCAATAAGGCTTTAAAAATTATACTTTATCACTTGGAAATGGAAGAGGAATGTTCTTTATTATTTCTTGGAGTTGTGAATTAAGATTGTCTAATTGATTAATGCACGTCTTCTCATTAACTATGCAATGCTTTAAAGAAGCTAAATCATCATCATCATAATCATTTCAGCCATAGGACGTCTACTGTTGAACATAGGCCTCCCAAGAGTAGCTAGAGGGTATGAAATAAGACATTTACGAATTTATACTGTGTGATAATGCAATGGTTTTATTGTTAATATTAACACCAATAAAATAAAATAAAAAAATAAAAAAATACCGAGTTATATTATTACGAGTATTAAAATAATCGGTCAGTCTACCTCTATGGGGAGTAACTCAAAGAATATTTGAATATTTCGAAGCCATGACATGAACGGTGAAGAGGTCGAACTGAATGAATCACGAAATTGGGTTCGAACCCCATCGCCACTCTATTATTATGATGAGCCCACTCGTAACACCAGCATAATATTTTACTTAGTAAGAGGGGGTTAACCCCTCACATTACCACAGACTGCTAATAAGTTATGAAATTACTAATTAATCATTAGAATAGAATAGAATCTATCTACGAGTATACTTATGAAAGCGAAAGGTTACTAACTCACACACTCATCACGAAATCTCTGAAACTACAAGTGCTAGGAGTCTCAAATTTTGCATGCGGGTTCCTTTTAGAACGTTGGTGCTCAATAAAACGGAATTTTGTAAAATTCAAACCCTAAGGGCGTAAAACGGGCTCCACGCGTACGAGTCGCGGGCAGCCGCTAGTTACTCATATTCTTTTTTTTTTTAAAACCAAGGCAGTGTCAATAAGTATGGTTTTACTAGCCTCCCTCTAACAACCTGTATAACGCCTACGTTTCGACAGCTGACTTGACGCCAAAGGAAAGTTTCGCTTTAGAGCGCAGCACATTGTCTAGCTTCCGTCGAGTGGAGCTGAATGAAGTAGTTTCTTGCATGTGATGTAATAACCTAAGACTAAGCTGAGCTTTTGTTCGTCAGCTGATGAAGACGTTAAAGAGATTATTAGATTTTTCTCTTATAGGTTAAAACTCATAGCAGACCATAGGAGGAATATTAACTTTATGTAGCAGACTTATCAACTAGGAAAGGGATCAACACCGTATCGCCACAGGTATAGTTCCAAAATACTGAACTGTCCTATCCATGACATTGACAGTGGGGCGCCACCGTAAATACCGGATCGCTGGTTCCGATTTTTGCCATGTTGGAAACCATTTAGTTGAACGATGGTAGCGCCCCCCTGTCATTGAGTTTGGTGGGACAGTTCAGTGTGGGTCATATCGCCTTTCGCGAGCTGTCATAGCCTTCGCGCGCTGTCCATCGCGAAGCGAGATGTTTAGTACGTTACGCTGCTGAGTTTCATACAAAGAATACTGACCTAGTTGATACGGTTACGATCCCTTTCGGGGTCGATAAATGTGCTACGGCCTTAAGCAGCAACCTGTTTCTCTTTTAGTAGACTGGTATAAATAACATAAGGTAGCATCGTCATCGCGTCACCATCAGCAGCAATGGCAAGAGCGACAAAAATCATGATTTGGCCCTTTTTCTTTCCAGTTATCTTTTTGAGGGTGGCTGAATAAATAAATACTCTGAAACACACTGAGCTGTCTTATTATGTTTTCCAATATAAGGGTAAGATAGCAACTGCCAAATAAGAGAACAATAAAAAACTTTCTTCTATACTTAAATTTTAAAGGTTCAGCCAAACCCGCGATCACACGCGATCAGCCGGCGTGCAGCGATGGCGATCAGACTTAAATGCATTGATCGCCATCGTTGGTTTGGCTGAACCTTAAGAAGGTTGTTCTGCTGCAGTATCCAACAATGGGTAGACCAGACAATAAAGCTTCAACCACACCAACGCGTGCAGATTGCCATCGCCAATGACAGGTCGCACGATCCATGACAGTTTAGGAGACCTGTCATTTCCCTATGATCGCACCGTCATCGCACCGGCGATGGCGATCTGCATGCGTTGGTGTGGTTGAAGCATAAAAGTTACACTTACTTATAAAAGTTACACTCACGTGAAAACTTGCTCAAGGTGACAATATGACGTTTAATATGAAAATGCTATTTTAAACACCAATTCAACACCTGTAAATGAGTAAAGTTGTACTAGTAGGGGATAGTCAACACGTGTGTAACGTTTTGTTAGTAGGGGATAGTATCATCAAGTTATGTAGCATCCTGCACTAAGATTCCTGTAAATGTCTTTTTTTCCTTTTTTTCTAAAAAAATATTATATTATTAATTTGTTATTTCACAAATTCTCCCGTGAGCCCCTCGTACTAAGCTAAATATGCTTGTGTCACGAGTGTGCTCACCACAATAGTCAAGCGGCGGCGGGGACCGAACCCGCGTTCCCCGGATCACGAGTCCGCCAGTCCGACCCCTTCACCGTTCGGCTATCGTGGCTTCCATATCGTCTCTGAACACGTACGTGCTAGCGCATAATAATAATACTATCCTCACCTAAATTTAAATCTACAACTTTGCTGTATCAGCCATTGATGCCATTATTCCCAATATCCTCAAAGGTATTGTGCACTTAACTCAGTCAGTGCCAGAGCTATAAGAGCGGTGTTTTTGAGACGTCAAACAACATAGAAACTTCACATAAGCTTCAGATTTCGATTAAATAGACTTTGGACGCAGGTCGGCCGTAGTAAGGACAATCTGTTCAGGGATTCTTGCATGGCTCAAACTTGGAGTGCAGGTATGGTTTAATACCCCAGTCGATGAAGCACATGATGTCGTGCCCTGCGTGCCCAAACAACTGCACCCAGGAAGATTTAATGAAGGCTACTGACAACGCCATTCTTGTGGCGGAGTTTTGGGCCGACGCTGTGTAGTTTTGTTGTCGACACGACAAGAAGAAGCTTCAGATTTGTGTGCTCTTTCACGTCACAATATGTCAATGTCACCTCTCCCGTGAACTTTCCATACCTCTGAAACTGATTGAGTTTAGCGCTAGATCTATAAATAAACCAGCCTTCAAGCTGGTCAGCCGTTGCACCAATGCACAACGGATTGTTCCTCTATGCCATTCGCTGCATTTATAACTAGGTGTAACTTATCCGTCGCTTATGAAGTTTGGGGGCGAGATACACGGTCGGTCAGTGTAGCGAACTAGTTTAATATTTTTCTTCTTGTTGTGTCAACAAACCTACACAGTGTTAGCCCAAATTTCTGCTACAAGAGTGGCGTTGTTAGTAGCATTCATTAAATCTTCCTGTGCATTTTAATATTGAACTGGTGATGTTGGATTTATATTGGATTATAGCCACGATAGCCGAACGGTGAAGGGGTCGGAGTGGCCGACTCGAGATCCGAGGAACGCGGGTTCGAATCCCACCGCTCGACTATTGTGGTGAGTCCACTCGTAACACAAGCTTATTTAGCTTAACACGAGGGGCTAATGGGACTATTAGTAATTTGGGCAATACAAATTGGTAATAATCTTTAAAAAAAAAATTAGTAACTCGAGTAATGGGGCAACAGCAATAGTGAGATAATTTTGGAGCAAAATATCAATAATTACAGCTGTGCTTAGAAGATACCGAAGTGTTTACGTGGATATGCCCGCGTCCATGCAAGACTTGGACAAATAAATTCAACCAAGATGCAATTCCAAATCACGCAGGAGAGAGCAACGCGTAAACCGATAGCGCCGCGCTCTCTGAAATTCAAAATGCCCAAATTAAAAAAAAAACCAAGATGCAAGGATAGAGAGAGAGAAATTGGTTTAATTAAAGGTATCTTTAGATAAGATCTACTTGTAATATAATATCTATTTACCTTGAAAGAGTGTAAATACACAGTACAATTAATTCATGAAACATTCACAGTTTCATACCAATGAAATCTCGTTCTCATTGCGAAAACAAATGATTACAACGTTCTCAGAAGTAAATTTTTTTGCGTATTTCATAACGCGTACTCTTACATCCTTTGATTTCATTATAATGAAATTCTCCTCTCAAGTAAGAATGTTCTCAAAAGCTTATTCCTACAAACTTGTTATATTTTACTTGCTAAATTGAATTCTTGTTAGTGTTACCTAAGTGCTCAACTTTTCAGCTGATCTGTGTGTATCGCAAGCGTACAGCATCTGTACAAGAGAAGGTTTCAGGGTGCTGGAAGCTGCAACTTTACTATATCAGCCGTTCAACTGCCTCATTCTCCATTTTCCACCTTATCCCCTTACATTACGGTCTTGGGCAGACATTCTAAAGTTTGTCAAATGGCGATGTAATTTTGGAACAATGACATGTCGTCTCTAAACTTTTAACAAAGTTGGTAGTTTTGTTTTGTTACAGCCTGTATTACAGTTGGAAGGGTATCATGGGTTTAATGTCCCGAAATTCTAAACAGGTAACCGTGTGTGAAGTTGTATTACAGTGTTACAAGCCATTGTGTGACGGGCTGTTGATTCGTTTTTGGGGTAAAAATTTCCGACCAGTTTCAATAATCGAATAATAATGGGTAATTTTAATGGATTTTGAATTGAATCGCTCAACTATATTAAAAGTTATTACTGAATGATAAGAATCTAATGTATTAGTGGTAGATTTGGTTACTGTACCTTTTAATTCTCATGTAGACAAATTGAGCTATAGTGAATAGATGGCAGAAGAAAATTGGCAAGTACCTAACTTATTGTTTTTGACACTAAACGAGTTGGTTAAAGAAGTGGTGGTACTTGTAAACTAGTGACTCCTTTAATTAAAAAAGTCGAAATTGTTCTGAAGAATTTTTTCCAGTTGATATCCCAATAAAAAGCGACTTTAATATGACGAGCCAAAACTTAATATCCTACAAATTTTGGCTTGAAAATTTCTCACCTCCGATTTACCACTCCCATAAAGGGGAAAAATTGCTATAACGACTTGGTACGTTGCGCTTTACGAGCAAACATAAGATAGGACGAAGTATAGACAAGTTTGATGAATAAAAGCCACAGGAGTTATGGTTGGCGTTAGTTACAGATCACAGAAACTAAAGGGAGATGTGAAAAGGGGGCGGAGCCAGTGTCGCAGCAATATGCCCAAAAACAGAACACATTGCTCGACACTGGGTTTGGATCTCAGGGCATTAGTTGGCATCTTTCTATTTTATTTAGATCTAAATATTTATTTAGATCATTTAGGCCTAGTATTCTGGGCCTTACAGTCTAAATAAACTAACGCCATAGAGATCTATATTAAGTATTTTACAACTTTAAAGTCGCTGATTTTATTTATCAATAATATCATACTAATAGTGTAGGTGAGGGTTTCTTCTGCCACTTTCTTTCTTCTCCGCACCAGCCGACATGAAATGTCATCCCCAAGTGGTTATAGGGCAAGCTTCAAAGGTGGTAGAAAGGCGTTGGATGAAGGCCGCTACCAACCGGGCAATATGGAAATCATTGGGGGGAGGCCTATGTCTATGTTCGCACTGGACATCTTGTGGCTGAAATGATGATGATGACAAGCACTTTTTATTATGTACATTAATATTTTCACCGAATTTTAAAATTGGTCTGCGGCTTTCCAGGTGTAGGTTAACAATGGTTGCTTACCGTCACTTTTTTAATTTTTGTAGTGCATTTTATTGATTTATTTTATTCCAAGAAGTTTCACGCAATATTCCGTCTATTCTCTAAGTAGTCTATCAACGGAAGGGATTGAAATTTTACTGAACACACTAAAGCTGTTATATAAACAGTGCCTGTGAGTTATAGGTCACTTAGATATTATCTGACTCTTCCTCCAAAGCATAGACAGGTTTATTGCCCGTGGTGGAAGTAATAAATGCTCTTCAAAGATTTTGGTAACATTCATGTAAATTGCTTGTAATTTTTGCTTGTATCTTGCTCTTTTTAACTGACTCCAAAAAAGGAGGAGGTTCTGTTTACACAGGCACTAGTGACCCGCCCCGGCTTCGCACGGGTGCTAAGTATACACATTTATAAACTTTCTTCTTGAATCACTTTATTATACATCATAATGTTTTTTTTACCACCAACTTTTTTCCACTTTGGAAGCGTCTGTCACGCAAACTATTCGGTTTAGAAAAAAAATGTTTTAGAAACCTCGATATCATTTTTGAAGACCTATCCATAGATATCTCACACGTATGTGTTTGATGAAAAAAATTTTTTTGAGTTTCGGTTCTAACTTCTAAGTATGGGGAGCCCCCAATATTTATTATTTTTTTATTTTTGCATCAAAATCTTAACGCGGTTCACAGAATACATCTACTTACCAAGTTTCAACAGTATAGCTCTTATAGTTTCGGAAAAAAATGGCTGTGACATACGGACGGACAGACGGACGGACGGACAGACAGACATGACGAATCTATAAGGGTTCCGTTTTTTGCCATTTGGCTACGGAACCCTAAAAAACCGCGTCACAATCCATTCCATAGTTTTAAAGATCTAAGCACCTACCTAC
The DNA here is from genome assembly GCF_004193835.3 of Ostrinia furnacalis. Lineage (NCBI taxonomy): Eukaryota > Metazoa > Arthropoda > Insecta > Lepidoptera > Crambidae > Ostrinia > Ostrinia furnacalis. Next base: position 585,020 of record NW_021131650.1, read on the forward strand.
TAACAGACTGTGGAAAGCGACTTTGTTTTATACTATGTAATGAAATAAATACAGAATACTTTTTACAGATATGTCTAAATACGGTGGACTGATGATCTAAAGGTCGCGGGAAGCACCTAGATGCGGGTAGCGCAGGACCGGTCTTTGTGGAATCCTTGGGGGAGACCTTTGTCCAGCAGTGGACGTCTTTCGGCTGAAACGAACGAACGAACGACCATGTCTGGTCTAGGTTAGTAGATATACCTAGGTCGTAGGAAGCACCTAGATGCGGGCAGCGCAGGACCGGTCTTTGTGGATCCTTCTTTGCGANGGAGACCTTTGTCCAGCAGTGGACGTCTTTCGGCTGAAACGAACGAACGAACGACCATGTCTGGTCTAGCTTAGTAGATATACCTAGGTCGTAGGAAGCACCTAGATGCGGGCAGCACAGGACCGGTCTTTATGGAATCCTTGGGGGAGACCTTTGTCCAGCAGTGGACGTCTTTCGGCTGAAACGAACGAACGAACGACCATGTCTGGTCTAGCTTAGTAGATATACCTAGGTCGTAGGAAGCACCTAGATGCGGGTAGCGCAGGACCGGTCTTTGTGGAATCCTTGGGGGAGACCTTTGTCCAGCAGTGGACGTCTTCTGGTTGACAGGTTACCTGTGTCTAAAATTTCGTGTAAATGACGGACATGTCGTTAAAATAATAATGATTTAAGTTTAAATCATATGAAAAATCTTATTTGTTTGCGACTAGGTACACACGGCCACAGTGTTAACTATCCATTTCCGTTTTTGCTCTCATCATCATCATCAACAGCCCTTTACAGTCCACTGCTGGACTATGAGCCTCCTCCACTATAGTGGAGGGTTTTGCCATAATCTCCACGCTAGGCAGGCGGGTTGGAGATCGCAGTTTAAAAGATTGATGTTTTTCAGAGAGCGCTGCTGCCCATTCTCTCGCTTGTTTTTGCTCTCGCTCTCATCAAATGGTGATTCTTTGCGATAGAACGAGATGACATGACCGGCAATGGGCAGTTAACACTGTTGCCGATAGTACGTGTTAAAATAATTTTTTGTTGTTCGACAAACAAATATAGAATCCGTAAAAAAACTACGACTAAAAACATGCGGTAGTTAAATACAGGAAGTTAAATATAACGGCAAAAAGAATATTTGTAGGTGTGATGTAACTACTAACTGGTTTTCCATACACCTTATAGTACGCAATGGAAATTTTAAAACCAACCTTTTACAAATTTATCTAATAAATTATTAATAAAAAAAATTAGTTTTTATTTAGTAGTTGTATTGAGATAACTGATTGATTTAGCAGCTATAGCGGCTACTGTTAGTTAGATTTAGAAATTTATCTGTCAGATAAATTACAACTTATTGTTTCACAGGTCTGAGGTTAAGATATCTGGGAGTAATTCCAAATTATCTATTTGAAAGTTTATCAGCAACCGGTGAATTTTTTCATTCAGAAAATTAATTCATCTAACAAACATAAATATGTATTTCCTTTAGTTATAATAGAACAATGATCAGAATAAAAAATGACATGTCACTGTTATTGTTTTGATAAGATAATACCCATGCAGACATTGTCTGGGCAGCACGTGTTACACGCACTGATAAGGCACAATTAACAGCATATCAGGTTATTTTTTGTTGAAAAATAGCATCTATTACGACTACATTAGGGGCTATAGTGGTTAGCTTGATGTGCTGACTTCTGTACAACATGATGTAGTAAGTAATTGTTTTAGGTCACGGTTATTCTTTAATGAATTTATCTATTACCAAGTCACTCGACAAAACTGTCGAATCACTATTACCTTGGAGACTTTTATTTAGTCTTCCTTCAGCTCAGGGTTCGAAAATATCCTTATTATACAGGGTGTTTCTTGTAAGGTGTCAAGCAGAAGGCAGGTGATAGGTGAGGACTAGACCTATCGATTTTACCCCCATGTATGTTCTACGATTTTTCGTAGTTTAGAAGTTATCGTTCATTTTGTGATTTTTTCAAATTTCATGACCTAGTGGCTTAATTTTTTTTTAATCTTTTTTTTTGGGTTGACTTTTCTCAGATTTCTTTTTTTTGACAGATTCCCTATTAGTTGCAGATATTTGAAAAAAAATAATTACCTTCCTATCTTTGATGCAAGATACAACATTTTTGCTAGAAACATAAAAAATATGCTTTTAGCAGAACACTCTAAAATTTTCAATTGAAATGTATGAGAAAAAAAAAGAACTTCCATAGGTTCAAAATAATTTTAAAAACTGCGCAGTTTTCTAAACTTTCATAATAACACAAAAAAACATGTACTTAATAGGCCATTATTTTCTGTAATCGCTCTACTAAAGTAATAAGTCGGAGATTCCGTTACATGTTTTTGACTTTCTTAGGACTAACTAATGTTTGCAATCCACTAAGTGTACGTTACGTAGAACACGTTTAGAGACAACTAGCTTTCCGCCCGCGGCTTCGCCCGCGTGGATTTTTGTCTGTCACAGAAAAACTTTATCGCGCGCGTCCCTGTTTCAAAAACCGGGATAAAAACTATCCTATGTTCTTTCCCGGGACTCAAACTATCTCTATGCCAAATTTCATCAAAATCGGTTGCGAGGTTTAAGCGGGAAAGCGTAACAGACAGACAGACAGACAGACAGACAGAATGTGTTCTACATAACGTAAACTTAAGGGATTGCAAACATTACTTAGTCCTAAGAAAGTCAAAAACATGTAACGGAATCTCCGACTTACTACTTTAGTAGAGCGATTACAGAAAATAATGGCCTATTAAGTACATGTTTTTTTGTGTTATTATGAAAGTTTAGAAAACTGCGCAGTTTTTAAAATTATTTTGGACCTATGGAAATTCTTTTTTTTCTCATACATTTCAATTGAAAATTTTAGAATGTTCTGCTAAAAGCATATTTTTTATGTTTCTAGCAAAAATTTTGTATCTTGCATCAAAGATAGGAAGATGATTATTTTTTTCAAATATCTGCAACTAATAGTGAATCTGTCAAAAAAAAAGAAATCTGAGAAAAGTCAACCCAAAAAAAGATAAAAAAAAATTAAGCCACTAGGTCATGAAATTTGAAAAAATCACAAAATTAACGATAACTTCTAAACTACGAAAAATCGTAGAACATACATGGGGGTGAAATCGATAGGTCTAGTCCTCACCTATCACCTGCCTTCGGCTTGACACCTTACAAGAAACACCCTGTATATCGGATATATATCATAAATATCGGATACTTTCGAACCCTGCTTCAGCTTCAGTGCAGATAGGCACGAAGACCCTTTCTAATGTGAGATTTTAAACTTTCACGTTAAATTTTTTTTGGACATTTTACACTGCGCCGCTAGTCCCAAACTAAGCAAAGCTTGTACTATGGGTCCTAGACAACAACGGATATAAAGATACTTAAATACTTTTTTTTGCAAATACATACATATTATACATAGAAAACACCCAAACCCGTCACAGAAATTAAAATTCATCATTTCAATTTCTGCCCGACCGGGAATCGAACCCGGGACCTCTCGGCATAGTAGTCCGTTCTGAACCACTACACCAAACGGCCGAAATTTCGACTAAAATAGAAAGACACGGGTCACCACGGGTCCTTTCTAATGTACCAGAGGCAAATGGAAGATTGACCTACACTTTTCAGGCGGGCCAGATGGGTTGAGAGGGCCTTGGCCCTTGACCAATGCTATACTTAGCACATAGTTTTCCTCAATCGGGTACTTGACACATGAACCAATATATTTTTTATGCATAACAAGGCAGGTATTTGACCGCAATCGCACCTAGTGTTAGTGAGAGATCTAGGATGGTTCATATCTGCCCTGTAAATGCCTATTCACTCTTTGTGCCGTTTTCCTCTTTTAGGGGTCGAATTTTGCAAAATCCCGTCTTAGTGAGTACCTACGTTCTAAAAGGAACCCCCATGCATTGAGACTCCTAGCACTTGTTGCTTCTGAGATTTCGTGATGCGTGAGTGAGTGAGTCAGTGACCTTTCGCTTTTATAGATATATGTAGATAAGATCTGAATGACCATGTTTTAGCAAATAAATAATAAATTCTAATTCTAACACTCAAAATTATTCCACCAAAATAAGTTAGCGCTAATGTTTAAATGTTTATCAATATTCTAACCACGTGTAGGACAAGACAAATAGGCCCGATAAGACAATATTTGTAAAACTATCCATATCTTTCAATTTAGGCCCTAAAACTATACTGATAAGGCAAACTATTCTGTGACTACACCAGTAGATTGAATTCTAAATGAGGCCCCTCATAGTGTATGATGATTGCTTTTATAACTGCGTCGTTTAAATATCCAGTTTAATTTTAACTGTTCAAAATGAACGTTTCAACCGAATTCCGCCTACTATTCCAGTAGTTAGTGGTAGTAGTGGACTACCCATCCATTTCCACAACGATCGGCCACCTGCGCTGACCGCATCCGCAGAAAAGAACAAACTGTGCAATATAATTTAAGTACTTTAATTAAAAATTTACTAATTCCAACGTAGTGTAGGATGCCCACCTGCTCGAAAGACCGATGACCAGAAAAAGAGCTGGCATCGTTGGAAGACTTGCGTTATGTGCACCGTCATTAGCTGAAATGACATACTTAAATCTATATCTTTAAGTAGTTTACGAATAATGAATTGCACATTTTCATAGCTATCTAATTCCAAACGGATATAAATAATTTTCTTTATCTTTGAATTGTTATTTTTTACGAGATCGAATCAGAAATGAGTAGATCCGTAAACGAACTAAAGTCCCTGACATATCCCGACGGATTAGCAAGCTGAAGTGGCAATGGGCAGGGAACATTGTACGCAAAACTGACGGCCGATGGGCCAGCAAGGTTCTGGATTGGAGGCTTCAATGATTTAGGTACCTGTCTTATTATCTACGGTAGGTATGTTGCCTATTGTAGGAATAATGTGTATTATTATAAAAACTGCAACGATTACGGTGTAATCGTGAAATAATTGCAGTGCTATTGTTTTTTGACCTTGAATTGGTTTGGAGTATTTTTAAATACCTATTTGTATAAACACAAACATATTAGGTATACACATACATAATTATAACCACTAGCAGCCGCCCGTGACTTCGTGCGCGTGGACCCATTTTACCCTCTTAGGGGTTGAATTTTGCAAAATCCCGTCTTAGTGAGCACCTACGTTCTAAAAGGAACCCCCATGCAAAATTTGAGACTCCTAGCACTTGTAGTTTCTAAGATTTCGTGATGAGTGAGTGAGTCAGTCAGTCAGTGATCTTTCGCTTTTATAGATATAGTTTTACTAATAGTCCCGTTAATCCCTCGTGGTAGGTGAAATCTGCTGGTATTACGAGTGGGTTCGCCACAATAGTCCAGCGGGCTGACAGGGTTCGAAGCCGTGTTCCTCGGATCCATAACGTATGATAAAGTCAGTTAAACAAAGCGTTTGACAGAATAATCGTACGTTATGAACTGTCAAATGATAACGATTGCTTTACACAATTCCACCTCAGTACCTCTAGCATGAACAACTTTCGTCTTCGAATCGTTTGCGTATTCGATGAAATTCTATACTTAAACTTCGTATTAAATGATAACGTGACAATTTTGATTCTCAAAATAAGTTTCGTGCAACCACATCTCATACTAAGTTCACTTTACGACACGTTCACAAGGGCGCTGTTGTAGTTTTCTTACTAAATCTTTTGATGGCGATTCGAGTACGCAAACAATTTGAACTCGAAAGTTTTTCCTGCTAGTGGTACTGACCCGATATCGACATCATCAGGCTATTGACGTTTTTAGATGTTTTAAAGCTGATGTTTCTAATATTCACCATAATTATTATGTTGGTACTTCATTGATTACAAATAAATAAACTACTCGACAGTTACCACGTGCTTACACGTGATAACACGTTCCGCGAGATATCGCAGTTCAAGATCTGCTTGTCATGCCGGTTATTACAAAACGGTTGTCAATTAAAGCTACCTAAATGTAATTGTCCCAATGTAACTTCTAGTTGTTAAATAAATAAAAATAAAAAAATTGCAAGGAAAACAGATCTTTAAACCACACCAAACTGGTAATTCTGTTATCACACTTCAAAGTACCATATTGAGTTCCTTTTGAAATAAGTACCGTCTGCTCGTTTGCCTCCTGTCACATAAAAAAAAGTAACTAAGCAACAATTTTAGTTCAAAGAAAATAATGAAAAAAAAATGAAAACAATAAAAAACGAAAGTTGATATTTTTAAATATTTTTACTTATAAGTAGACGCATTGTTATAAAAATAATGCAATTTTAAATTTGAAGGCCAGTGCTTAACTTACTTACCTATAAAACTATTAAATATTAACGACTCAAACGGAGGCTAGTGTTAAATATTTATAAAATTAGTAAAATCTAGGCTAAATCACTAGTTAGCTATAAGTGGTATGAATGTAAATAACTTTACTTGATAGAAAATTGCCAGTTTCTATTGTTACGGACTAGTTACTAGTCACACAAATAAATCTGTGGTATCACGCACAGTGACGTTTCTGCATGTCAATCCAAATGATTCCAAAGCCGCTACAACGATGCGACTGTTGGAATTAAATTCTGTGTGAGGACCCTCGTAGCGCATGGTGATAGCTTTGGCAAACAGGCTCATGAAAACAGACATTCCTTCATTTGCGTTTCAGTGCATTAGTTTTCGTACCATTTGCATTCCGCATGGTTAGATGATATTGAAGATTTACGTATCATCGTCATAATCGTCTGCAATTTAGCATTATTAGCACAGAATACATAATAGTAGCAACAGAAATTGCACTCCTTTGTGTAGGATCAGATGCCGACATTTTAACGGTAATAATAATAATGCAAAATATCCAACGCACATGGTGCATTCGAAATCGCACCTTACTACTACGCTCACAAGAGCGCATTTTTTTTGTGTTTAGAATTGATCTACGTCACCGCTCAAGCGTCAGGGTTGTATGAGCAAAGTAAAATAAATAAAAATTTAATTTTAAGAAGCATTTATTGTATTTACGATTAGAAAACTTTAATCTAGTGGAGTTTGTATAATCGTACCATCTCTAAAGTACCTATTAATAAACTTCAGTGTTGCGATAATTCGAAATTAAACAAACAGTTTTAAAAGGTGTAGTGTCGGAAAATAGACACGGTGAAGTAAAGTTAATGTTTTTATTAGCTAAAATAATTTTTTTGTCATAAGTATTTCAAAATAATTTATTATTTAAAAAGTGTAGTTTTTTTTTAATTATTTAAATCACTAACAGTTAATTATTATTCCTAAATATTACAATTTTTCATTAAAGAAGAATAACAGTGCTGTTGGAACAATAAACCTTGATTGCGACTATGATCGACCGAGCGTGTAGATACGTGTGTGCAAACAGGCGCGTGGCGGCCCGGACTGATTTGCAACTTGAAGTTGTCGCGCGCTGTAGGTAATTATCTCGGCCGGCATAGGCGAGTGACGGAGGCCTGTTATTAGACATTATTAGTTCCTCAGTAAGAATGGTTTAAGTGGCAGTAGGCGGGGCACATAGCTCGTTTAACTGATGGCTGATGAGGCAGAAATGTTTTCAAGGCAACCATGCATCGGAAGACATAGTGTATTGTAGATGGACCAAAGATCTTGGTCCCGACCCCGAGGCTTTGTCCAACAGTGGACGTCTCGATTAAAAGAAAGGAGGGTAGAATTTTTCAGTGTTAGCTGTTTCCATCAGTTTGTAAAATATTGAGCAATTCGTTTACGTTATTATGCATTGGTTATTGTGTGTGGAATTTACGAAAAGCACCTTAAAAAGGATTATGATGTGTTTCAACAAAAAACCAAATAGCATTAACATTATCTAAAAACTTGCACTAGTTTTTTGTTTAAATGAAGATTCGTGCGCTTTGCACATAATATAAGCCAGTGTCAAGTAAAATATACGATTCAAGTAAAAATAATATTCAATTGATGGCATATTATTATGATAATTTGAGTAAAGATGTGGTGGCAAACTCGATATAAATGTAAATACAAGCTAAGAGCTTTCTTGTTATAGATTAAAAAAAAAATATAAGTTTTTCGGTCCCAATAGTGGTGGGTGGGTGTCGACACGTGGATTTTCTGTCATAATTAATGTATTAATTTCACATTAATCTGTATCATTTGAATCTATATATATAAAAGAAAGTCGTGTTAGTTACTCCACTTATAACTCAAGAACGGCTGAACCGATTTAGCTGAAAATTGTCAGGGAGGTAGTTTAGAGCCAGGAGAAGGACATAGGATACTTTTTATCCCGTTCGAAATTAAAAAAAAAGTCTGCTTATTTATTGCCATTAAGGCGGAACAAAGTTCGCCGGGTCAGCTAGTTCATAATATAGGTCAAATCGCCACCTGATAATGTTATCAAATGACTATTATAAACACATTATAGATAAACCACAATAATTAGACAATACATCGTAATTAGATATTAATTAGCAAACAATATAGACAGTAGCGACATCTGACATCTCAAACATCATTGCGGAATAAGATAATTAATCAGGTTAGTGACATAATCTGAACTATGAAATACCTATCACGTCATTTTTTTAATCTAGACTAGAAATGAACCTAAAATCCCGGTTTGAGATGAACCAATAGATCATTTTTCAAATCGTTTTACTTAAATTTCAAAAGTTTTGCTTAAACTTATCCATACTAAGGCTGAGTTGTACCACCTAACTTTGACGGTAACTATGACGATAACCGGTGCATTTTGTATGGAGTTTGACAGATTTTTGACGTCCTCCCACATAGGCGAGTGACGGAGCACCGGGGTCTTTTTAGTGGATATGCCTCGACCTTCTGACTTGGTGAGCCCCACATAACCTACCCTGTCCCCGCAGGGTAGGTATGCGATTCAACGCATTTTTTCCGCGTAAAAAAAAAGGATAGTTTGTATCATTTTTCAAATTTTTTCATGTATGCTCTGCTCCTATAGGTCGAAGCGTGATGGCAGCCTTTAGCCTATAATCTTCCTCGATAAATTTTAATGAGCTATCGAACACAAAAGAACATTTTCCAAATTGGACTGGTTGCGATCAACCAAATAAACAGAAGTACCTATACATGGTATACATTCTTATTATTGACGGGATTGCCATGTCCCTTAATTTTGAGTTTCCGATATTTCGGCACTGTTGTAAGCGCCATGGTCACGGAGTAACTGAGGAAACTTGCGGGTGAGATTTTATGGGTAGACATATCGGTCTACTTAATAATAATTATGTTAGTGACAGTGAAAGTTTAAAACAATATATGGTATAGGTACATTCCTATCAAATAATTCTGATGAGTAACATTCCTACATTTTACAATTTGAAGAAGACCCGGATTTATCAGATGGAGTTATTTAATCCAGGCTCCAATATAAATGTGGGCCTGTCTACATTTTCTCCAGAGAAGATAAAGGTCTTTACCTTCCCACTTCCGATTGAATATTTGCGGGATAAAAATGAATGGCTGCCCGAATGCAAAATATTACTTTCCCGAATCTGAACTTTTATTTTGGTTGAACGTCTTCTCACCTAGTGTTTTTAGAAAATGTTAATTTAGTTGTGTGTAAATGAGACAAAACAATGATTAGTTAGGTAAAACTTTGTTGTAGGTCAATTTTTACCCGACTACGGCAAAGCAAAAGGAGGGTTATGGTTTTGACAGGCTATGTAGGTATGTATGTATGAACATATATGTATGTATGTTCATGTGTTCCCTCGTAACTTCTAAACTACTTATCAGAATTCGACAAATGACATATCATTAGAAGCGTCTTAATTGTCCGCTGGTTATAGGCTATATGGGGTTTCACAAAATCGAATGTGGCGCCCTCTAGCAGACAAAACATACAGAGTAAAAAAATAAAGTTAAGATAAATATGCCGTGTTTGGTATCATTTGAAAGCGCTTTACTTGTACATTTCGAATATATATATATTACTAGCATTTGCTTGTGACTTTACCTGTATTCATGGGCTGATTGCATATAATTCACATCTTTTCGTTCATAGCTTCTTTATTACTTATTAGTTCATCAATTTAACTTTTAGTTAATACATATGCGCCACAAATACACTTTAATACCAAAATAGTACAAATAATAAAAAGTAAAAAAACTAAAACCCAACTACGACAAAAAACGACGCTGAAAAAGTATAAAACAAGATTTTCAGAATACTGAACTGAACAAAGTTGCCAATGTAGTTGCATAATAATTTTCATGTTTGGAAAGGCGTAGTCACACGTTACTTAAACCTACCTACCGTAGCACTTTGACAACGTGTGACTGCGGTTTTCCAAACATGAAAATTACTATGCAACTACATTGGCAACTTTGTTCAGTTCAGTATTCTGAAAATCTTGTTTTATACTTTTTCAGCGTCGTTTTTTGTCGTAGTTGGGTTTTAGTTTTTTTACTTTTTATTATGAATTATGAATAAGGGAATAATATTGGAGAATTCTTAATTAATTTCTTTCTTTTTCTAATTTTAAATCCCCTGTTTGTAAGTTATATCAGTTATATTCAAATTGACACTTTAGTTGGTGTTAATTGTTCGCTAAGTAAGTACCTCTAAGTGTGGGTTACTTCAACTGATATAAAGTGCAGTCAATGAATCTATGTTGCAGTTAAAATTTTGTTCTCGTCAAACCTAGATTGACTAAAATAGTCAAAGATAATTATTTGTTTAGAAACCAGTTTTTTTATTTAAAACAAATAAACAAGTGTGTCATATGTTTTTGATTGATTAATAGTCACCTGGTAAACCCTTTTTGTACGGAAAATATTTTAAGGAAAACATCTTATGAGGAACATTTTTATAAGGAAAAAGATGTTTTGTTATTAAGTAGGTATTAATGAAGAAAAAAGTGTTAATGAGCCCATTATCCCTTTTGTCGATATGGTATGTAGACTGTAACAACAAAATAAATATTGATCGCTTGCAAGGCCTTTTATAAGAAACTGCATCTATAATGTATCAGTACTACAGAAAAGCAATCACGGTAGGTTTATGGCATTCAACGTCAGATTGACCATGACCATGACAGATGCAGTTTTTTTTACTATAAGTTTCCATGAGATAGACACATCACAGTTACTCGTGTATTTTAGTAATAACTACTATTCTTTATAGGCTGGTGTTAAGAACAGAAAAAATGCAACAAACCTAAATTCTAAAATATTGAAAGTTACTTTTGCTGTTAAAGATATAGTTAAAGATTAATAAAGTTTAAAACTGCTTGTTCGATTAATATTCAAACAAAACCCTTATCATGTTAAGATTTTCAAGACTGTCGAAACAATTAAATTGCCCCTTAATTTGGCTAAATTAACAGCAGTGAGTTTGCTAAATTATTTATCAGTTATTCTGGTTCAAAGTAGAATGGACGTAAAAGTTTGCAACCCATTAGTCTCAAGAGTAAAAAGACCTTTAAATTCATAATTGACCGTTAATTTGTTCATTGAAGTAATGTTTTATCACCACTTTAAAACAGTCCAGTCATTTATATCAGCGGGTCACCACTAGCATAATTAGCGAATGCAACTACTGTTCATTTTCTAATGACATATTATTATTTCTTAATCATCGGAATGAACGTGCAAAACGGTCCTATAAATGATTTGTGTTCTCAAGATGTTGTTCATTCGCAGTGTTTGGTATAAATAGTGAACAGTGGCAGTTTGTATTTGTATTTATTAAATCAATGATCATGGAAGTGTAGTAAATGAGGAAAAAGTTGTCAGTAATGGTGACGAAGGTCAAAAGTTCTCCGATGTAAATTTAAAAACCTTAGATTGTTCACAAAATTCTTGAGAAATTCAAGAAACCTACAATATCAAAACTAAAAACAATAAAATAGCAAAATGGCAAGTGTTATGAAAGTTTTACTACTAATAAGTATAGTGTTAGTGCAAAAACATGAAGGAGCAAGAATCTTAGCAGTGTTCCCGATTCCATCAATAAGTCATCAAGTAGTATTCCGACCACTATTACTGGAATTGGCACAACGAGGACATGATGTGACTGTAGTAACACCAGATCCAGTATTTACAAATGAAAAGAGCCCAGCAAATTACACAGAAATAGATGTCCATGAAAGATCTTACAAGACATGGAGAGAAAACTTTCTATCAGATGCTGTAACCAGCGGTGATAGAGAAGATCTGCAAACTCAAATGCACGTAGCTTTCAGCACTATAAATAAAGTATTTGAAATGCAACTACTCACTCCTAAAGTCCAAAAATTAATTAAAGATAAAAATCAAAACTTTGATCTACTTATAGTAGAAGCTTGTCCACTAGTGGCGTTGGGTTTGACCCATGTGATCAAAGCGCCAGCGATCCAGATGAGTTCATTTGGGGCGTTTATGCACAATATTGGGACTATGGGGATGCCAAATCACCCAATTGTGCACCCTACGTCGGTAAGACAGAGAGTTCATAATTTAACGATATGGGAAAAAGCCGTCGAGATCTACAATCATATTAGATTGTATAGGACTCTAGCGTTGTGTGAAGAAGAAAGCGATGAGATGTTAAGAAGGGTACTCGGATCGGATATTCCGAAGCTAAGTGAGTTGAGGAACAATGTGGATTTCTTGTTTTTGAATGTGCATCCAATTTGGGAGCTGAATCGGCCGAGTCCACCTAATGTGATTTATATGGGAGGACTACACCAGAAACCAGTGAAAGAATTGCCGAAGGTAAGGTGTTCACGTACTCGGTATTGTATTCTTGAATAGTCTTAAATTTATATTAAACAAATTAAACCCGTTTAGCGCAGTTGTTTTAAATATGTAGGTAGAAGTCGCACGGGTTCGATCACCGCACAACACAAACATTGATTACAGTTATGACGTTTAAATAGTGCATAGTAAATGATTTTATTTTATCATTGTACTCGTATTGTAGGAAAGAAATAAAGATATTATTATTATTGTATATCTATTTGGTCTAGCTGATGCTTACTATCTATAAAATTAGGAAAAATCTTATAAAAAATTTAGCGTGTATTTGAAATCCGTTATCTTAGTATACCTATCAATCACCTAATCAATACGAGTGTAAACCAAATTCTCCATTTTCTTCTGGCAAAAGGTAAAAAAGGGGTGTTCTCTAGCAGTGGAAACTAACACCCGTATTCACAAACAATGCTTAAGTGAAGCTGCAAATTGGACGCACAGCGTTGAATAGAGCTCTGTGATTGGTTTGTGTGTCACCCTGTGCGTCCACGCGCTCTGTGAGACCTCATAGTAATGTTTGTGAATACGGGCGTAGGTAAATGATCTGACTGAATGATTTTTTGTTCCAGGATCTCAAATCATACCTCGATTCATCCAAACACGGCTTGATATACATAAGTTTCGGAACCAACGTCGAACCAGCGTTGTTACCCCCGGAAAGAATTCAGAAACTTATAAATGTTTTCTCCAAACTTCCTTATGACGTATTGTGGAAATGGAATAAGGATGAATTGCCCGGACGAACGGAAAATATAAGGATATCTAAATGGCTGCCGCAGTCGGATCTTTTAAGTAAGTCAAAACTTTATTACTTTCAAATCCTTAATTGTACAGTCAGCGTCAAATAGTTCTTGACATTCAAAGTGGCCAAATTGACAGAACAACCTATTCCAATTGTAACAAAGATGCATAATGTACTTTTTGGGTTACTTTGTGTGTACGAATTATTTGTCACTTACTGTACATACGTAATTAGCTATATAATAGACATCTTATGACGTGATAATAGATGCTAATTTGTAACAAATATGTAATTTTTTTAAGCTGTCGACTGTATTTATTTTTGAAATTAAGTGGAATTGTGAAATTGAGTGGATTGAACTAGTATGTAATCTTTAAGTGCTTGGTACGAGTACTTCCTGCTGATAAATTGTTTAATTTATAGGGTTTTTATGGGATTATTTTTATTCTTTTGATAGTTTCCATTTTTCTTATTTTAAAAAATTTGCAAGACTGGAGCTGAAAACGCATAAAATATTTTAGTATTAAATCTATGCTAATATTATAAATGCGAAAGTAACTCTGTCTGTCTGTCTTGCTTTCACGCCTAAACCACTGAACCGATTTTGATGAAAGGCATAGAGATAGTTTGAGTCCCGGGAAAGGACATAGGATAGTTTTTATCCCGGTTATAAAGCGACGCGCGCGATAAAGTTTTTCTGTGACAGACAAAATTCAATGTGGGCGAAGCCGCGGCGGAAAGCTAAAAGTAGGCCATAATTAAATTTTTCAAGTCATAACCGTAAATTATGTTTCAGGACACCCCAAAGTCAAACTTTTCATCACCCAAGGTGGTCTCCAGTCTACTGATGAAGCCATAACAGCTGGAGTGCCCCTGATTGGTATACCGATGCTGGGAGACCAGTGGTACAATGTAGAACAGTATGCATACCACAAAATCGGACTTCAATTGGACATGGAAACACTTACTGAGGAGAAACTGGATAGTGCAATTCGCACTATTCTAAACGATGAAAGGTAAGAATTCGATGAATTTTTGTAATTAACAATTCAGAGACAATATTAAGGATAATCCAATACCAGAATTAAGGATCGGGCTTCAATAACTTCGAACCATTTTCCTTTAATTATGACGCAATAACAGTCCGAAAAACAAAATCGAGAAAAAATGCACATTATGCGAACCCATCATCGTCATATTAGGTATAATAATACCTAAACATAATAATAACTGGAAACAAATTATATGGTGATTAGGTACCTAAATGTGAGGTGTTTTTGGCAGAACATAATCTAAGAACTCATAAAGCAAAACATTCAACCAAATGTACAATAAACATTTCAACAAATTAATTCTTGGTCCGGTATCCCCTGAGACTGCTCATCATCATCATTTCAGCAACAGGACGT